>NW_024609880.1:93796151-94193008 GCF_016920785.2 Ixodes scapularis
ACTCAATCCCCCCCCCCCTCCCCCCCCCCCCCCCCCCCCTAAATCGAGTGGCCTTGGTTCAGTCCACGACATTTGTTGAGGGAGCTCGCGCTTCCACTTTGATGCACGCTCTGTAGCGCGCGCCCGTAGCGACAGCGGGCCTTTGAAAACGATCTACTAAAACTCCCTAATAGTTTGACTGGAAACATCATCGGTGTTTCGCCAATCTGTGAACTCATTAAGTAGATCGATTGTGCTCGCCCTGTTCCCATAAACAGAGCTCATATTACAATCGAGGGTAAACGTTACGCCCCATGAGAAGTACACCAAAAGCTCCCGAACCCACAATTTTCATATCACCAGGTACCAGAGCGCCTTCCTCCGACAAATCGATAATGTCAGTTGTTTGTTTGTTTTTAGTCCAGATTTAACCTAAGAAGGGATAGCCGGCAGAACTGTGGGCCGATGTGAAGCATGGCGCGGAAGAAAAATTTCCTAAGACCTCCGTCGGCGTGGTCAAAGCAGCGATTTGCGGCAGGTGTTATCAACTGAACAACAATCGAATGAGGATAATTACATGCGCAAACGAGCAACTATACGGCGAGCAAGTGTTCTAAAATGCGTCTTTTGACGCGAAGAAAAAGCAAAGAGGCGAAATCCAATCAAAGGGCAGCATAGAGAACGTGCGATGACGAGGCAGCCAAGCTCGCGGCATCATTGGCTGAGGCCGGGAAAGAAACAAACGCACGTGGCCGCATTTGAGGGCTTAAACGAACGCACGAGGTGAGCAAGGAGCAAACGGACTTGCACGTTGTAAAACGCTGGACGTGGCTTATGCGGCGCGCAAGTTCGTCTGCTTCTTTTGCAGGGGTAAGTGGTGACGTCAGAAAGACGCCGAGCTCTGATTGGCTCTGATTGGAAGGATAGTGGGTAGACCTCAAGGCAGCTTGCTTTGAGGTCTACCCACTGCCCTTCATTCAGAGCCAATCAGAGCTCGGCGTCTTTCTGACGTCACCACAACCCCCTGCAAAGACAAACTTGCGTTACGTTAAGTTACGCTTCGGGATTCGTTCTTCTACATTCTTATCGGCTTAGTCCCGCAACTGGCTGCGCGGATCGGTAACCTTGCCACGCCCTGCGCTTGTTAGGCTGACACTGATTACAGTCTGATGGAAAGTGCTAATTGTTACCACCACAATATAAGGGGTACATATTTATGCTTCCCAATCCCTTGTTTGAGTAAAATACGAAGATAAGCCACTTTTATATACTTAGTTTCTATTTTTTTCTTTGCGCGATAGACATATATATCATCCCGCGCGTGCGCTCTTTTAAGTGTATTTCTACTTGGGTTGCCGTCACTAGCGACGTGCGCGACCAGGAGCGTCGCTATGGTCACAATTTGCGATTGGTCAGACGCTCACTGTGACGTCTCTTTCTGGAATAATAATTCCCTCAGTTACAGAAAGGGGTGCAATGTCAGAGTGGTCAACTGTGACAATGTTTGTTTAAGAGTATTCCATGACTCCGAGCTTTCATTGTTACTTTTACGCATACCATCGAACTTGTGGTTCGCAACTGATGATAAGTAGTCGAAGATTACAACTCGTGACGCCACGAAGAGGAAAATTCTTATCGTGACGTCACGAACGGAATCCGTAAGAGGGCGACGCCGAAACATCTCGGCGCGCTATTAGGGGGGACTCTTTAAAAAAAGGTTCCACTTCTCCAGTATAAATAGAAAAATACTATGTAGAAATGACTTCAGTTAATGTGAAAAAACAACAACAACTACAATAACATCAATTGCAGCAACAACAACAACAGCGTTAGTGCCAGTTCGCGCATGGGAGATGTAGTTATACGTTGCCATGGTTTCGGGCTGTTGCCACATTGAGATTGCCAATTACTTAAATGGGCAATGGCGAATTTATACAAAGCGTGAGTTGCGATCAAAAACACTGCGCGAGGTGTCCAAGAGTTCAATAGCCTGAGGTACAACTACAGTGATGAAATGAAGCGAGCAGAATAAAATAAAACAAATAATGAAGGTCAGTTATGGCTACTCACACACAAAGTGAAAGCGTCTATACGTATGTACGCTATACTCATGCGCCATTTTTCCCTATAGATGATATCTCGCAAGACGACTGGCGTAGTAGTTTTGATTCGTGTTGCTCGTATTAATGGAATTATTGTTATAATTACTACGTTATTCGAATGCAAAAGAAAAAATAAGAACCAATAGATTACCTGTTTGCCAATTTTATATAGTGAACGCAACTTTCGAGGTGTCGGTTTCACGACCTTAATCTTTATTATTATTTTTTTTTTTTTTTTTGCATTTGGTACGCGTAAATTCCTAAACTCCTTTATTAGTAACGTTGGCAACGCTTCTGAATACTTCGATATGCAAGGAATTGTTTATGATCATAAAGGAAGCCTCATTTCTATACACCTTAATTGGTCAAAATGTCATTTGACAAAGACGGAGGCGTAACTGTCTCCCCATCAGTCGTCGGTCGAGCAATCTTTCATGATTGCTTCTCTGCTGGAACGCTTTATTGGATGCTTGGGCAGGTTTCCTTTAGGAAGGTTGCCGGGGGCACTTTATAAAGCCTCGAGGAAGTCTCGCCAAGGCGCAAACACATTTCTTCGTCCCTGGCCGACGCCACAATCTGGTAAGGTAAACCTCACTGTCTTATCGCTCTCGATATGGTGTTTATGAAATTATTTTTGTAAAATTTTAAATTATGTATGCTGTCGCAAGTTTTTTTTTAATGTATATATAGACAAATATTCCAGATATTTTGGCTACGCCATCGCCACCGTGGTACATATGGGGAACTTTAGTCTTTCTGTACTTGCGACAACCTCACTCAGCTCTGCGCGTGCACAGCATGAGACGGCACGAGCCATCTCGTCCGCTGCCTTCTGCCTTCTGTGGATGAAAACTATGGTGGCGCCACTCATGCATTGAACGCTTGGTGAGATCGGTCAATCAACAAGTAGCTTACGGTCGCGATCACTATAAATGTTACTATTATAAAGATGGCCTTGTTCGTGTTGCTGGCTGAAGTGCGCAAGGTCACAATGTAAACTAAGCTGGCGACAGATATATCTCCGATTGATCAAGTTATCAAAGAAATAAATTTTTAGTTTAGTATGTGTATAGGTAAGATAGCTGGCACGATGCAGTTTCGATTCTCTTTCGAAAGAAGACCGTCACACCCTTTTACATGTGAAAGAAGCAGCAAAATTTTACAAAGACTGGAAGAGAACACGTAACGCAGAGCGACATATTATTTGTGTGAGTAAACAGTGATATAAAATACACACGTGTCGAATATTTTTTTCTACTATGCAATGCAAGTCGCATAAGTTTTTATAAGCTTGGTCAAGCACGCGCGAATCACTGACCTTGGCAATAAAACTAAGCGCCAACAAGGAAAGGTCAAGAGCGACTTCTGCTGGGAAATGGTGTGTCAATAGGTTATTTATGGAAATGTTTTCGTTTTCTTACGTGGTAGTTCCTGTTGTCACGTGACTTTAACTTTCTCATTGAACGGTGCGAGACCTTCCCATTGTCCTTGTTGTACGAAGCAGCTTCGCTTCATTCAGATTCAAATGGGAAGGGCAGTCCAACACCCAGTCCTGTTTGCGCAGCTGCGCCCTTGGAGGCGGCCTGTAAGTAACAAAACGCCTTCAGTGTACTCCAGGTATTTCACGCACCATGACGTTTTCCTCGCACCGGACCTTTCTGTGGCTGCTGGCAGCGACCTTGGCCTCCGCGCAAGAGCCCAGCCCCGGTAAAGAAGTTCGCTCGAAGGGTCCCAAGCCAGTGACTCCAGCGACCCGCAAATCCGGACTCGAAGACCTCATCTGTCAAGGCACGCAGGAATTCACTAATACGCTGAGCTTGCTGCTGACGTTCGGTCGTGAGTCCCTCGAGAAACCCAGGAAGCTGGATTTTGGCGGGAACCTGGGGATCATCCTAGTCGAAAACGCCACTCTACGCGGCCTGGAAACCCTGTCCCTTCGAGAAGTGCCCGAGACCTACTGTGACGCCTCCGTCGCCGAAGTGACGATTCCGGCCAAGCTGGGGAACGTCACAGTGTCCATTGACTGGAGTACCAGGCCGAGTCTTCTGCTAAACAGACCTGTTTCGGGAGGACGTCTGACGGCGTCCCTGAACGATCTGGACATGGATCTGGGACTGACCATTTCCAGGGAGGAGCCCGTGCGTCGGATTCTGGTTAGCTCGTTGGAGATTGCCAATCTGGAAGGACTGGAAGTGCAGCTAGAGACCCTGACGCCCTTGTTTAGGAGGCCGGCCATCTGGCGCCGAAGTCGCGGAGCTCTGCCCACCGAGGTGGCGATCCTGAGGACCGTGTTGCATCGCGGAATTCAGAGGTTCCTGGACAAGGGCGGTCTCAAATTTTGAGTGCGCTCACAAGGTGAATGTTTCGGCCCACGGTGTGCGGTTGACATATGCCCGAAAAGTATTTTGTGAACGCTTCGGAGATGTGTGCAAGGTGTGTGCATACAGCGGACGTTCTGAAAGTGTTTTCAACCAAAAAAATTTCAGCTCGGCGTGTTTGCTTGAGCCAACCAGAGTGTTCCCGTAACCAGTACCACTGAAAGGAGGAAATGATAAAGCTATAATTGAAAGAAATATATGTTCGATTGCCTTTTTTTTTTTTAATTTGTGTGTGTTTGTGAGCAACCGTCACCTGCCGCCTCACGAGAGGTTGACACGGTTGATGTTTTTATTTTTTACAAAAGAAAACCTGCAGCGCCGAAGCTTCGGCATTATAGCAGGTACAGCCCATGGACGCTCAATAAAAAAACTACAGAACACTTGAATATACAGCCTCGGCTGTCAAGAAAGAGAATACGTAAACGATAAAAATAAATAACAACATTAAAAATCAAGACCATCTCCTAAGGTAAATGGTCCCACGTCACCAATAATAATAATAATGATAATAAAAAGACTCGGGTTTCAGGTTCCACTGAGCGATTGTGTGTGGAAAAAATGAAAACTTCTTATAATCTGCTCTACAGAAAATTTCCCTTATCTTTCTGGAGTGATCCACACGATTTGATATACAGTTAGGTAATTCTGTGTATTTGCTTTTATCAATACCTGCCAAATCGTTAAAAATTTCAAGCAGGAACCTGAATTGAAAAGCTTCGCGTCTTAATAATAAAGTTTCCCAACCAATTACATTTTTAATCTCTGTAACGCTCTTGTTTCTGCTATAATTTCCTGTTACATATCTCGCCGCACGGTTTTGAAGTTTCTCTAACTTATCTGCAAGGTACTTCTGGTGCGGATCCCACAAAACACATCCGTACTCCAATGTTGGTATAACCAGCAGTAGGCTGTTTCCCTTAGTTTCTGTGGAGCACCGCGTAAATTTCGAATAAGAAAATTTAAAGTTCGGCTGGCCTTTTTTTAGCAGTTTCAGATGACATGAACATTAAAAAAAAAGTGTGCTTGGCAAGGTAATTCCTAAATTATCCGCACCAAAAGTACCTTGCACATAAGTTAGAGAAACTTCAGTGTTATTACTTAATTTGTGATGATCAATAATATAACATGATGGGACACGGTTAAGTTTTCTCCGAAAAATGATTTGCACACACTTATCTACATTCAAGCCTAACTCGCAAATCCTGCACCAATCCGATATTCTATCCAAGTCCAACCGTAAAAAAGCCGAATCACTAACACTGTCAACCCTGCTACACAAAACACAATTGTCCGCAAACAGCTTTATGGACGAGTTAATGGTCGATGATATATCATTAATAAACACAAGAAATAAAAGTGGTCCAAGCACTGACCCCTGCGGCACGCCAGAAGTCACATCAACAAAGTCTGAGCTTGCACCGTTTACGACGACACACTGCTTTCTCTCAGAGAGGTAATTTTCTATCCAACGCTATACGTCTCCATCAAGGCTAAGGGAGCACAGTTTGTGTAGCAGCAAAGGGTGAGACACTTTATCGAAAGCCTCGCTCAAATCAAGAAAGATGGCGCCCGTTTCTTTTCCCCCCTCAGCCGTTGAAACTAAGTCATGATAAAGTTCTACGAGCTGTATGGCGCATGAGAGGCCCTTTCTAAAACCATGTTGGGTAGAAGAGAAATAACTATTTGCATTGAAAAGCCTCACAAAATTGCTATCAATAATATGCTCTAAACGTTTCCGACGTATGCAGCGCAGTGAGATAGGGCGATAATTCTCCACTTTGTGTTTTGATCCCTGCTTACGGATTGGCGTAACGCACGTCACTCTCCACTGACCCCGGAGCACACTTTCCTGTGGGGATTTACAAAAAAAAAATATATATATATATCTCTGAGTAGCGCGACACAACAAATGAGCACGATTTTAAAACTCTGGACGACAAGCCACCAAGACCTACAGCCTTTTTAATATCAAGCTCATCTATAGGCACTTCTTTATCCCCTCTACACAGGAGCCATTTGATTCACATTTTTTTTTCTCATTGAGATGAGGGTAAGAATGAGTTCTGACGTTAGAGACAAAAATAGACTGGAAGTATTATTAAAACAGCTTGACTTTTTGTAACTTTCTTCAATTGCTTCCCCAATATATAATATATTTGGAATTCACATATTTTCCTTTCGCGTCTTTCTGAGGTATTTCCAGGATTCTTTGCTATTAAATTAGCTTCCTTATAGGTTACATTGAGTTTCTCGAGCTCTGCGGCTGCCGATATGCATGGGTGTAGTTTATAATTTTGATAACCACGTCTATGCTTCTTTATCACCTTTTTTTTACAGGAACTGTCATCCAAGGCTGATAATTCATTGCTTTTGCACGTATCAGTTTAACGGGAACATATTTGTTTATTAATTTCAAAAAATTATTTTTGAAAAAAAAAATTCCCATAACACCGTTTTCTAAAGCGAAACGCTCGAAATCCTCGAAAGATTCAGACAGCCCTTTTTCTATAGCTTCAAAATTACCTTTATCGTACATATAAGCTTTCCTGTCAGTATTCTGGGTAAGGAAAAGCTGAGCGAACGTCAAGCTAGCAGTTACTACCTTGTGGTCGCTAATTCCTGGGAGGCGGCTACATCATGAACAATTTCACTGTTACACAACAGTAGCTCCAGTACATTTTCGCCTCTAGTTGGGACCTGAACAAATTGCTCGAAACCAAAAGTTGTCAAAATATCATCAAATTCAGCATAAACAGCCCCAGTTGGCACAAAGGTGTCATCACTATGCTATTTTAGCACTGGAAGATCAAACTCTCTAGCAATTGGAATATCTCCTCGTCAGGTAAGCCAGAAACAATATCTTTCAAAGCCTAGACACCACAGGGGGGCGGTAAAATACTCCGATAGCCATATCTCCTTTATTAGGCGTTTGTATTCGACGCCCTACCGTATCAACCATTCTGTTCCCGCATCAATCATCACACTGTTCAGATAACTGTTAACTAAGAGGAACACCCCACCTCCGTGCCCAGTTCTGTCCGTTCGGTACCTGTCAAATTCCACAGGAAAAAATTCTGCATTCAGTATTGTTTCATCTAACCGTGATTCGGTTCCAAAAATAAAATCAGGATGAAATACTTGAATTCTTAATTCTGTTCATACAGCTCTAAGGATTGTGATATTTTGAGATAAAAGAAATAAGAACAAGTAGTCGTAAGAAACAGAGAAATTTGTATTATTGCCAAAACCGAGAATGATAGACGACGGTAGAAAGCAAACCTCAATTGCTGTGACTGTGCTCAAGGTATACGCCTAAAAAGGTAGAAATATATATATATATATATATATATATAATTAAAATTTATTACCGTTTCGGTCTCCGGATACACCATAGATCATTAATTTAAGGAAACACCAACTGATTTTATAAATAGGAATTAATTAAAATCGACGGGAAGTCCTGCGAAGGTCACGAACTGATATCAGTGCTTCCTCGACGCGGGCCCGCGGCATCGAGGCAAGTGATTTGAAACACCATTTGGCTTTCGTTGTCTCCTTTGTATATTAATTCCTTGTGTAGCTAAGATACAATTACAGTGCGCTTCGACTTTATCTCTCACGACCAACAGACAAAATGCAGCCAAAGATGCAGTGTGCGTTCCAGCTCTTTTGGTCCTACTTCTTTCTATCGTCCCAGTGCTCTCCTCCAGGTCGGTTGACATTGTAATTTTTTTTAACAGACACATGCATATGCATTTTAGTGCTAAGCTCTCACATGAAAGCGACTAAATTTGACAAGCTTCAGCACTACATGTATATGGTGTCAAAGTTAGCACGCGTCAGTACGATTTATGTGTCTCTCATGATTATTTATGCCGTGTTTGCGGTTACATGTCAATATGCACAGCTTCTATAAATAAACCTTTACAGCTGTTATTACCCGGGGAAAACAATGCTGAGTCATTGGACCGTGGACGCGAGGGTGGCGTCTAATATTTCGCAAAAGAGAGCTCTGTACTACGCATGCCCAGAGCGCGTTCCACAGAAGTCCCATAGAGAAAAATGGCAGCGCAGAAGGCGATCAATGGAATGGCTTCTGTCTTGGAGCTTGCTCGTGCAACTCAAACTGAAACCTATCGTTATTAGAACTATTAAAAAAAAAAAAAAGGTTGTTGTACACTATCCGGGTTTTCCGTAACCTTTATTTATTTATTTTTTTTTTCAAACCGGAAGGAACAAACTAACTCTGTGCAAAATATGAAGGCCCTCCCCCTTTCGTATAGCATTACAGCACTATACCGGTTATCACGTAAAACATCACACGGGCACCCCGAGCCCGAACGCAGAAATTTGTAGAGCCTATTCAGATGACGTCCCTGTTCGGTGCGGTCTTACCGATGTGGTCACGATGTGCGCTGCGAAGCGTATACGGAGGCACATTTCTGCCTGCCGTTCAGCGCGTGGCGTGTGGTGTCCTCGCCGATCATCGTGTTCTTTGTTTTGCTTTGTTCTTTTAGCGTTCATGTGCTAGAGTGAGCGAGCGTGACCGTGAACTAGAAAGGCTCTTCAGAGACGCGCAATCTCGGGAAAATTTGCAGTCAGACCGGACGCACTTGCATGTATGCATGCAGTATACCATGCGACAGCTCTGGCGGCCGTTGTCGTCAGTGATCGCATCATCTGCGTTTGCGTGATCTGTGGCAGATTAGAAATTTTAAACTTGGGTACCTTCCCTCGTAAACGATGGTATAACTGTGAACGATAAAAATGAAATTTCAGCCCGGAATGTTATGCTCTGGCTTTATAAAATGCGCTGCAATTTCAAACAGGTGTATACATTGCGAAACGTCTTCTCGTTTCAATGACAATTTTGTGATTTATCTTAGTAAAAGGACATTGACGAAGATACTGCACGGGCAATTTGTCAGAAACTGGTCGCTAAGGAAGACCGGGTGCTTCGCTTCCGCCTATGCCACTCAGCGGATTCGCTAGAGCCACTCGGGAAAACGACCGGTCAATATTTTTTTTTTTTTTTATTTGCTTCGTTTGTTACGTGAGACGCAGAGCCTTGTGGGACGTATCGGGACGAACTAAACGCATATTTGCGCGCTTACGCGAGCTATTGCATTCATATCTGCTTCTTTTCCTACCGACTGGCGGCATGCCGCCGTAGTCGGCAGTCAAGGCCGCAATTCACAGGTGGTGCTGGGTTAGCTGCAGGTAACCGAACACCACCCGCGAATTGCGGCCTTGACCCCGCAGAACCACAGATGGTGGTCGAAGGTGACTTCTTTCCCCGTCGCTTCAAGCTGAGTGAATACCCTATTTTGAAACACTGTATTTATCGCCTCGATGTCCTGGGAAAAAAGTGATGTCTTAGCTCAAAATGGCGACTCTTCAACAGAAAGCAATGGGCGTTGCTTAGTTCGGTCTTCCGAAATAAACCCAGGTATCAGATCGCAGCGTCGTTACAAAACTTAGTATAAAATTGATTCATAATTAGATAATGCTATGCAACGTTGGCTGAAGCCATTTCAGATAACTGGCAGTGTGCTGCACCACACGAGAGCGATCGTTGTACTTGTTGTTTTTATTTTTTTCACAGTTTACTGCAATATGCCACTTATTAATTTCTCAATAAAAAATAGTGTAATCTGTAAACCACGCCTAATTTTATTTGTGGTTAAAAAAAGATGTGACTAATGTTAGTTTCTGGTTTTTTAGCCGCATGAAAAGAGGAAGGCTTTGTGCAATCATGTCGCTCTGCCGGCTTGAAGCACTGTTTCTTTGGTCTCTGTTTCTGCAGATGTGGGGTATCTCCTAAGGACTACTTGCGTCGCCATAAAAAAAAATAATTGCTGAGCCCGGGAGTGCGTGCATGTACCATACGCACGCAAACAAATTATCGAACGCTGCCTGAAAGATTCCTTAAAGTACACAATCGCTCAGAATGTTAATGAGTCTCACGCCTCATTGCGTACACAATTACCCTTCTTCATCATCATCAGGTCTTTATTCTCCCATTGCAGAGCCCTTAGTCAATAACACGAGGTCGCTGAAGCGCGTCCGCCGGCAATGGCGCGTCATCTGCAACGGACCGGACAGTTTCACAAGCCTCATCACCTCCCTCATCGATGCAAACCGGGAAGTGATTCGCCAATCCGAACCACTCACCGTGGGTGACAGCGAGAGACTAGGGCCCATCTGGCTGCGAAATGGTCGCGTCTACAACCTGCACACCGTCAAGGTCCGCGAGGTCTTGGAGGGTGAATGCAACGAGACGACCATGAACCTGGTCTTCAAACTCAACCTGGACAAACCGCGGGTCCAGTTCGACTGGTGGGGCCCGCTCAACGGCGCCGCTTCCGTGGGCGGACAGCTCTGGGTGACCATGGACGTCCTGGACCTGGACATTGGACTTGTCACTCCGAAGAAGAAGAAGAAATTGGGAGGGAGGACGGAAGTGTCGTTCCTTGAGGTCAAGAGGATCGTTAATCTCAAACTGGATTTTAGGGGCATGGGACCCGCCACGACGTTTGCCACTTTTGCCCTTGGGTTGACGCATGCGTTTGTGCCGTCGGTGCAGAACAAGCTTTTCGAAATTATTCTGTTTCGAACAGTTCGAAACTACGTGGCTAAGACGGCACTGCCGCTTTAGTTACTTCTGCAGTCCAAAATGGCAGTTCTTTAAAGTATCCTTTTTTTTTTAAGGAAAAATGATTGATGGCTGGGTAGACGTAGAGCTCAATTTTCATTGACAATTAGATCAACCTGTACCAGACCCGGGCAACCTGACTAACATTTATAAATTGAGGTATATTCGCATTTTTTTTTTATTCAGGCTTGTGTATGTGACGTGCACTCCACGAAACGCGAAGTATAATCAGGCGAAAATTAAGTCGTATTTATTTTTAACAACATAAAATCCCAAAACAGCAGGGAAGGACGACGGGGTTTCGATGAATGTCATCTGTAACATCTTTGAATCGCGCTTGATCCCAAACTATTTGCGACAAATCCTCGATTTTTTTTCTTTTTTCTTTTTTGCGTAGTCTATATACACTCTAGTCAGACAGCCTTTTAAATTATGTTAAAATTTGTTAGCCTCAAATATTGCTTTAAAATACAGCCAAATCTTGTTAATTCAAACTCTTTTAATTCGAACTTGCGGATAATTCAAACTAGCATGCAGGTCTCATCATATGTGTTTCTATAAGAGGAAGCTTCCGGTAAATAATTTAAACTTTGCTTTATTCAAACAAACTTTCGGTCCCCCTCGAGTTAGAATTAACGAGATTCTACTGTAATTCCGAAACAGGCCTCTGCAGACAATTCTGTCCTAAAATTCTGTTGTTGCTTTTTTTTTTTTTTTTTAGAGCTTTTGAAGTATTACATTTAAATTGATACCCTGCACAACACGCGTTTTTGCCTTCTAAACGATATACCTTTTACGTTGTTTCATGGTTTCTTTATAATTAGAAGTATAAGTTCTGAAGAATTAAAAGTACTTCGTACAAGTTCAACACGCCGTTAAAGAAATAAACATAATTTATTTTGTTAATAGACGTTTATCTACACAATAAAAACCTTACCCCATAAAAGCAGCCTGTAAATATTACATTGTGTTGCTGGCCGTTTGCTACGCCCCGTTCGAATGAAGGATGTTCGCAGTCCCTGGTTTGCTCTCTTCATACTCACGCGTGTATGCCTTATTGGGCTTTGAGGTTCGTGCGCTGGCTGGTCCAAGGGCTTTCTGCGCAGAGTCAGACTCAGAGCCCCTTGTAGAGTTCACAAGCTCAAGTGACACGAGTGTGGTCTAGGGTGCCTAAAGCCGGTGTCACACTGCTTATACATCATACAAATGACAGTCTGCATGCAGATTCGAAAGCGAGTCATCGCGAGATCCGTGCTTCGAATGCCTGACGGACATGAGTTCAGGGAGAAAACTTGGCAGGCGGTATTCGAACCACGTATATACGGTGACTCGTGTTAGCAGACATGTGTGAGCAGTCTCACCCCGGCTTTAGTGTGCACGCGTTTGTCTTAGAGTTGAGACATCAGGTCATGTCGCAAAACACAATGCGTCTCTCTCTCTTTTTTTTTTTTCTTGAAGCGTTTAGAGAAGTTTCTTGTCTCGAGCTTTGACCTGTGCTATGACACCATTTTGGTTCACACCTCATGCTTCTATTTTTCCTGTGATTGCGTGTTGTCGGTGTTCGGTAGTATACAGAGATTACACCACCACAGAAAGCGAACATTGACGTTCACTAAGCTGGCCATTGAGGCCCACAGTAGCGGCACCGTCCCACTGAGCACGCCTGGACTCCTGCCACGTATTTGTAGGCAAAAGTAGTTAATACCTTCTACGCTCTCATTTTTAACTCGAGATAGAAACAAACCAATTAACCAAACCGGTAGAATGCAACGCACTAACACTCGCGCAAAGGCTAATCATATTGGCAGCGTCGAGTTGAGCAGGTATCTCTGCAAGAGCCGAGACACGAGAGCCTCGAGAAGATCTATCACCAAATTCGGCGCCGCAAGGTTCAGTCCCGTGAACAGCGTCGCGAGCACACCGGAAAGCCCTGTCGTGACGCCAGGCTGGCCAAATCTCAGGCCCTGAGCCGCGAAGATCTTGACACCCGCCAGGCTGGCCTTGTCCCCGGTGTCTTTCAGCTTGGGCAATTCCAGGGAGATGTTGGCCGCCACGAACTCGAAAGACAGCATGAAAGGTCCTTTGGCCATCCGCCCTGGAAGCACCCACTCAAACTCGAGGAAGATGGACTTCACTGCGATAGGGAGCACCGCTCTAATCCATCGCTCGCTGTCGCAGTTGGCATCCACTTCGCCGAGAATGTAGAGGGTGTGGAGATTAGAGGCACGTCCTCGCTTCAGAGATATAAGTCCGAGGTTCTCGCTGTCGCCCAGGTCGATGGGTTCGGCTCTCTTGATGCCTTCCCTGTTCACCTCGATCACGGTCGTGAGCAGCTTGGTCGCGAAGACGTTGCCACTGCACAGGAAGCCAGTCTGTCGGCGGGGTCGAGGGTTTCCAGCCGCCATTGTTGAGCGAACAAGAGCTAAGGCCGCGATGCATAACACTGGAATCATCCTCACGTCTACAAGTTGATGGACATCGAGAAAATATTTAAACTAGAGGTTGAGAAAACATAGATTATACTTTGTTTTCTGTTAAAAATTTTGCGTTTGGTGGTGAACGTCGACCATTTGATGCCGACCGGCGCACACTGCTTCCGCAAAGAATTGACGGCATAATTATGCTTTTTTTCACATTTTTGTTTTAATGACCAGAGCTTTTTGTATGCAGGCCACAGCCTACGTACAAAAAAAAAAGTAGATTTTTTCTTTTGTATAGTAATGGAGTTTACTCAGCCTCCTTGTATTGGCTTTGTTTAATGGCTACTGCATAAAAAAAGATCTATGAAATATCATACCTGATGACTGAACATAAACAAGCGATATTGTTCCCAAGCGGAAACTGAGCTGCGTGCATTTGTTATGGACATTCTCATCGTAAGATTATTCCTGAAAGTACGTGTTCTGTTTTTTACATTATTAATAAAAAATGAAACCATAAATTTTTTAATTATTTTTTTTTTCATGTATTCATCGAAGCTTTAGTTACCTGCAGGTTAATCAAAAACTGTGATTTTCACTTCCCCATCGTCTCTGGCACAAAGCTTTTTCAGCTTATGAATCGAGCATGTATAATTCTACCGAAATTATTGAACAAATTATCCCCGATTGAGCACGACGAGTCGCAGTCGAGCGCCGACGCATCAGATGGTGTCTACTCTGTGCCCAGCGCTCCATCGACGGTAGATGGCGTAAAAAACTCAAGTGAACGTGTTTTGCGAGGCGGCGTTAAAGTAGCACTCCTAGTTCCACTAAATAAGCTACGCTTCAGAGTAACGACACTTGGCCAAATTGTGTCATCAAATCATGGCTGCCAGCTATCTGAAATCACAGGATACGCTTTTCCGTCCTCCACAAATGTTTGAGCAGTTCGCGACAGAGTAAAGCAATAATACATGACCTTCCTAACAGCGAGTCTAATACTGAGGAAGTCGCACTTTTGTATCATGACGATCGGCAGTTGCGTCTGTTCTGCATACGAGCTAACATGGCGGCACCCACAACAACGTCGGGGAACCTAGTGCCGATACTCTCAGAGCAGCTCATTTAGAGGCTCTAAAAGACATGCAGAAACGGTGCCAGAAATGTCTGCGGACACGTCCCAAGCGTATGTCTGGAAGCGCGTTTGCTTCATGCATGTATTTGTCTGCTTCGAACATGTCTAAAGACGGTTGTTTTGCATAGGCCAGTGCGACTGTCCTACGAGGAAGAAGCACGCCCAAGACTGTCCGCAGACTGTTTTTGGCATAATATATGACTGTGTGATCGCGGCTTTGAGAGGGTTTCCGAAGTAAAGTCTCACAAACGATGGTTGGCGCGCCTGCCATATAAATTCGCTCGAAAATATGCTAAACTTTAAAGTACAGTGACCCTTTCTACTGTTTACATGATTACGGTAAGTTCTTATCTGCCTTCTTTTTTTTTTTATACGATAAGTCACAGTCGACACAATACGCGAAAGGGCGTTGAGAGTAAACTGTGCGCGCAATTATATATATATATATATATTCTGTATACACTTCTTTTTTT
This sequence comes from Ixodes scapularis, assembly GCF_016920785.2. Taxonomy (NCBI): domain Eukaryota; kingdom Metazoa; phylum Arthropoda; class Arachnida; order Ixodida; family Ixodidae; genus Ixodes; species Ixodes scapularis. The sequence goes on from NW_024609880.1 coordinate 93,811,294, forward strand.
TTTTACAGTGCATTTGCGATACGCGTGGAAACAGCTCGATTCTGAGATTGCCACTGTATACGGGGTAAGCGCGCTCCGCGACTGATGGGATCTGTAAACAGTGAGCCAAATCAGCTCACATAAAGATACGTTGTCGACGCGTGTGATCCATCCAGCCTGCGATCTATATCAGCTGCTCCTCTACCCTCCTGTGCGCTTTTCCTTGTCTCACCCTCAAGCTGCAACTGCGGCGTTGTTGCTACCCCGTTGGAGTGCGGGTGAGCTGGCACGCGGTTTCAGGTGCGTCATGGAGAAGGATTTAGAGTGCTGCGAAATTCGGCGCGCCCGACCGGATGAACTCGATCGAGTTGCTGCTTTGCGTGCCTTGTACGGGCAGCAGTTGGGCGTAGGAACCATGGACACGTTCTGGAATTTGGACCCCGAAGGCATCTTTGTGGCTGTCACGGACGACGGTGAGCTGTGCTGTTCGTGTCCTGTGTTTCTGAGCTTAATTATTTCGCGAGCTCTAACTTTTGTTACCATAGCGCTGGGCCTAAAAAGAAACACTCTCATTCTCGTATAGTTACAGTCAGAGTTATATAATGTAACATATTCCAGTTTGGTGCAGTAAAGTTGACATTTGGGCTAGTCGGTAGTCTAGCATATTGAGGTATTTAGCGCACAAGGTAGAAAGAAGAAAAAAGAGCGCTCTTTTCTGTCTTGTCCTTCTTCTTTCTACCTTGTGCGCTAAATACCTCAATATCCAGTTTGGTTTTAGCTGCTGGAAGTCCCTAGTATCTTAAGCCCATCTTAGGCGGACAATATTTGACGTGATAACTTAGGTGTCGTTCCAAAATACAACTTAATCAATATACCTTTACGTTTTCTCGTATGCTGGTCATTAGCGTGAAAAAGTGTCAGCCTTGTTCCCAGTGTCGGACTGTAAATCGCATTCGCCTCGTTTTTTTCTCTTCTTCTCACGTGATGCTAAAATAAACAGAAAGTGAACTCTCGACAGTACGAATGGTCCGTGATGGGGGATTAATAGTCTAAAGACTGGTCTGTGGATCTATGCCTGCAATAAGGCGCTACTATAGCCATATGATCACGTTCTTGCAGTGTTGGAAAGTACTTTAAGTATACATTGGACTTAAAGTACTACTTCAAGTAGGTTTAGAAAACCTCTACTTTACATGAAGTACAGGGTGTCACAAAAGAAAATTTACACTGTCTTTTTTACCGCAAAAATAAACTAGGCATCGCCGAACGCTCATTCTCCGCCCAAAGGTAGAGCTAGAGGTCACAACCAGATGCCAAAGTTTCAGCCCGATCCGATAACTCAATCAAAAGTTATAAGTGATTTTCTGAAAAGTTCAATGGGAAAATGGAGTTTTTTGCCCGTTTTCGGTTTCTGGTGCCATAGAGCGCCATGTGTTTGAAAACTCCGTCGGCCGCCATCTTCCCATTGAAATTTTCAGAAAATCACTTATAACTTTTGATTAAGTTATCGGATCGGGCTGAAACTTTGGCATCTAGTTGTGACCTCTAGCTCTACCTTTGGGCGGAGAATGAGCGTTCGGCGATGCCTAGTTTATTTTTGCGATAAAAAAGACCGTGTAAATTTTCTTTTGTGACACCCTGTACATTCACTGAGTATGTACTTGTAATTATTTTTTTTTCCTGGTACTTTTCGAGGAAAGTGCAACTCCCGACTTCAAAGTACATTCTCTAAATTTGGTTTTGTTAAATTTATATCACAAAATTAGGCTTTATCAGCTCTGAAGAAATACTGGGAGGGATATTCTACTCTCACCAGAAAAGCGAGCAGACGACGCACATTGCTTCGTTTTTTTTTTTTTCGGGGGGCGGCTTTTTCGTAGATTTTCGAACTCTCGCTACTTCTCGATCGGCCAGAATTAACGAGGAGCGTGAAAATGTTAGGGGAGCAAAATTAACCGTAACGTAGCACCTGAGACTGTGGTGCGGAGAAATCAAAGTTTCAAGTCGAAGAAAAAGACAACAGATGAGAACGTCACAATGTTTTGAGATGTTCTACTCTGTGGTCTTTTCGTTCAACTTGAAAGTTCCTTAATTTTTTTTTTTTTTTTCGCACCACAATTTCAAATGTTACATGATTAATTACCACCAGCTCGCCTGCACATTTACTGTTTTTTTTTTCTTTAAGTAAAGGACACTCATCTAGGAAAGAGGCAGGCACGTAGCCAGGATTTTGATTCGGGGGGCGCCCATGACAAAACGCTGTATGAGGAAGAGGGCGGAGAGCAGGTCCAACACCTCCTAGAAACTAAGGCCGTAGCGCTCTTCTCGTGACGTAGCAAAGGAAGGCCATCGGGGGCGCGTGTCGAAGCGAAGGCAACGCGCGTGGATCGATCGTCGTATCGCGCTTTTAGTCGCATACGCGTATCTTATTAACTAAAATGAAAGCTGCACATAGAAAAGGGTCTACAAAACATTCTATTACACGGGCAAAACATTACACCGCTAAATAATCAGTACGAGATGGCACCAGGTATGCGTAAAGACGTCTATAGAAAAATGTGATTGTTTTAAGTCGAAAGCATATTCACGTAATTATTGAAGCGTGAGCTACACTGGCCGAGGTTGAGCAATTTCGCGTGGCTCGCCTAATGAGCCGTGCTCCGTGCTGCGCAAACGCGAGGAGCAGTGACGTCACACGGCGCACAGCTGGCGTGGCGGAGTCCCCGTCGCCGCAGGCTCCACCACCACCGCGCGTGCCTCACCGGTCTGAGCAAGCGCGAGGAGCAGTGACGTCACACGGCGCACAGCTGGCGTGCCGGAGCCGCCGCCACCGCGCGCGCCTCGCCGGTCTTTGCATTCCAGAGGAATGACGTCATAGCCGCGGTAGACGCACTGGCGCCGCCGTGTGCCCAGCTGTGTGCCTCCGTTGCGCAGTAGCCAAGTCTGACGCTGCACCGGAGCTGCTTGATAGCACCTCTCATTTTGTGCGCATAAGCTCACGCTACGTATATCCTGGCATTGCCGAGCTAAGCCACCGCAATTTTTTTTTTTTTGTATGAATGCATATTTTATGCAGAAATACTTCGACAAACTGGCGAGACACGCAGTGATTGGACACAGCAATACAGATCACAGTTAAAAATCTGGTAGACGTAGTCAATGCGGACACGGCTAGACAAGCGTAACTTACGATCATGTAAGCGATGTTATCGCGTGCAGTCACTGAATGCTTGCATTATACCCCGGCCACACAGCAAAATTAATTGTAGTTTCGATCGAATGACACTATGGGGTCGACAAATCAGCTTGCGACGCTCGTATAACTCAAGACCGCGAGCTGATGAAATGCCCTATCATTTAATGAAAATATATCAACTTTTTCGTGTGGCAGGGGGGTACTAAACTTACTATTTAGAGTAAAATAATTTACTTCTCTCTATGGGCTCAAGCTGTGTTAGAACAAAATATACCTTATTTTGTATACAATAATAATATTACCTTAATACAGTTAAGATTCTAGTATAAACGCGGTAAAGACAATAAAATAACATTGGTATAAATAAACACGTAAGCACAAACAACGCACTTTCAATGATCACAGAAAATTGTTATTCACCTTACAGTAAAAACTAGAATATTACCACGCATATGTACAAATGTCGACGCAACAGCACGCGGATAACAACGAAGAACAAAATTCCATTCTATCACGAGATTTAAGAAAGAAATCTACTGCAGCACTTTGCTCGAGACCTACTTGACCAAGAAAGTCCGTAAATAAGTTGTTTCTCACCTGTCGATCGTATCCATACGTCCCACAATATCCGCGACGAAGACATTTGAACACGAACTCCAAGAAGTGTCTCTGTCGAGAGAGAGGTCTATCGATAATCGGCCAGTGTCATCGCCGACAGTTGCCACACATGTCACCCAAACCGTAGCAGGACTTGTCCCGCGACTCCACGTAAATTCCACAGTATCAAGCGAAAAAAAAAAAATCTATCCGAGACTGCGGTGATGACAGAAAAACAACGGGAAGAAGGAAACAAGTCGCAAAAGAACCACACACGAGAGCAGCGGTGACGATTAACGTTGTCGACTCATCTCTGCTCGTGTGCGCTCCCTGCGGCGATGGCTGGATTTTTTGTCGGTTCTCTTCCCTTCTGAGATGTCTCAGCGTTCCTTTTCAGACAGTCAGCAGCTCACATAAAACGTAAATTTACCAGAATCGGAGCCCGTATGAGGGAGGATATCGGATCGCAGCCGGTTCATTCGAAAAGTGTGGGGAGCTGCGGGACTGCGCGTAGTCCCGCGGTTACGGGGATAATCGTAAATATAAATTTAGTAATTTCAGCCTATAGTAACGCGTTGTATATTACGTTTTATATATATATATATATATATATATATATATATATATAATTTGTACAGGTCTGCGCTTTTAAAACGTAAATTAATGTCGTATAAACTTGCACGAACACCACCGCGCCGCGCGACAGGAAACATTTTTTTTACTCCGATACCGGATATTTTGTCACGTAGTTGCGCTATGGCCTTCCTTGTCCGACATTGTGACGTAACCACTGGGAGCTCTACGGCCTTATTTCTTGGAGGTGTTGGCCGAACCTGCTAAATTTCCCGAATGTGTGGACAGGGCGCTGCGGTCGAACAAAAGGGCGCCGCCCTGAGAGTGCTAAATGGAATGTTCTATACTGTAAATAATTGCAGGTGGGCAAAAAGAGGTCGCGACCGTAAAAAGAGAGAGACGCGAACCTCCGATTTTCGCGCCCTGCCAAGGCAGCTGCAACTCTCATATAGCCTCATATTGAAACACATCTCGCGACGGCGAAGGGTGTTTCCAAAGTTGGCCACTGCAGTGGCGTGGCGCTCACATCGGAGATTCTTGATAGAGAGCCTGTATTACAGAAAATTTCCAACTGTTTGTTTGGGGTCACGTGGTTTATTAGCGCGTTTGCAGGATGCCGACGCGAACCTCCGATTTTCGCACCATCTCCTAGCCTCATAATGAAACACATCTCGCGACTGCGAAGGGTGTTTCCAAGGTTGGCCACTGCAGTGGCGTGGCGCTCACATCAGAGGTTCTTGATAGAGAGCCTGCATAGAAAGCCGACAGTTTTGATCGTCTGCAAACGTCTCCGCTTTTCCACCTGCTTTCCCCCTCGCCACGCAAGAACGCAGCGCATGCGCACCTGTGACCAGTCTCCGCGGGAGGGGTCCGCCATTAAATAGTAAACGCTCCCCATGATTTGAGATAGACCGTCTCTTCAATATATGCTCTCTGGTTCCCTTACCTCGTAGCGTCGGCTGCGTCCGCCCCCCCCCCCCCCCCCTCCCTTTTCCATTTACTTTCTCTCGCTACCTTACAGCGGCCAAACTACCTATTGTTCTCGCGGCTATCTACAGAGGGTATCTGCGATACCAATAAAAAGAGGAAAAGCAAACTCGCGTGCGACGTGCCCAATCTCGGCGCGCGCGAGCAAACCCACAACGCTCATCCGTATGGTATCGGCGTGGAGCAGTGTTCGTAACCTGCGCTCAAGTGTGACTGTTCACCGCGGACAGGACTTTAGCCAGGGCGTGATATCAGATAAAGATAGTGGTGCACAGAATACGACTTCTATTGGTGAGAAGGACAAAGCCATGGCATTGTAATATATTTGTGTCTATGTATGTGTGTGTGTATGTTTGCTTGTCTGTGCGTGCGTGTGCACGTGTTATTTCATAAAACAGTCAACAAAACAATGTGGGCCCGATGTCCTCTTGGGTTTAAATTATTAGGCGATTCGAGAGAAGTCCTAGGATTGGAGAGCTTTATAAGTTAGGCTCTAAAAATGAAGGACGTTTACAAATCTCTGTAATGCGAAACTAGAGCGCAGCTCTTGAGGAGGAGGAGGGGAAGGTACGGAGTGGAGGGTATGACCTCCTCCTCCTCCCTCCCCTCCCCTCCTCCTGCCGCTGAATTTGTTCATCGGTCACGTGACACGATGTCGTGACGTCATTTTCCCCACTAAATTTAGCTGAGAAACTGAAGTGATATCGAGGTCACATGACGTTAGTTTCCCCGCTAAACTTAGCGGAAAAATTTCCTCGTTAACTTGTGGTCGGTTTGCCTTGCTGCATACCCGACCCGAAGGAATAACACGGAGCCGACGGTTTCAACAACAAGAAACTACATTTAATTGGACAGGACAAGACGATTAACATTGCTACTGGCGCTGCCGGAGTTCAGGCAGCGACTCCCCGTGCGCCACGTCTGATGCGCCTTATCAAGGCGGCGCACGCGATGTGCGCGTGGCTGGCGTGACGTCGCCGCCACGCGGGAAAAGTTCGGCACTCCTGTCTTGCAGTCGGGCAACTGGGCTGGGGAGCCGCCAGGGTGCCCACAAACTTTAGCGGGGAAACGTCCCACAATGCAACGCGCGCAGTTACGCCGACGCCGACGCCGCTCAACCCGGAAACAGGTGCCTAAGAGCTGCGCTCTAAAAAGAATGGTGGACAAAGCCATCTTAGGTTATGAGCACACTCATCTTGAGACCGACAAAGCGATCTTCGTATTACCGACTAAAGTCGCACGGTATAGCATAAAGTTCGCGCTCTTTTTTTAGAACGCAGCTCTTAGGCGCCCGTTTCCGGGTTGAGCGACGTCGGGATACAAATGTATCGCGATAGTATTTCAGAAACACATCTCGTATCTGTATTTCTGTATCGCGATACATTTTTTTCACCAGTATCTGTATTCGTGTATCGAAATACATTTGGAATGTTTCTTTGTATCGCGATACAATCAGGATGTAATGTATTTCGTTACATTTCTTGAGAAATACTCCCCCCCCCCCCCCCCCCCGAAAAAAAAAAAACAAACAGGTACAAACGTTTTTTTTTTTTTTTTGTTACTTTTGAGGGCACCAGAGTCGAGGAGATGCTGGGGCAGTGTTACTATGCTGACCAAGGTTCCTTTTGATTCTGCAAACTATTTTCCTATGCGACCTCTTCTCTCTTCTGAGAAGTGTTGCGTAGGTGGCGAGCCAGGAGTGGAGTCAGAGCATCTTCTGCCGCAGGTCCTTAGGTAGGGATTTCTTGAGTCATTGTTCGCTGGCATCCAATGCCCACTGCTAACCGTCTCTCTCGCCTTAGCGTTCAGAGAACACCCAGCCGGCAAAGCTGAGTCACATTCCGTTGCAGCACGAGCCTGGCGGTGGTTCACTTGAAATAGTAGGAAGACTCACGCTGTGAAGTTCAACACATATTCGAATGCATCTGCGGCTGCGCCCGTAACATTGTACGGCTCAAGGGTACGTCATCAGCCGACGTGAACGTGACCCCCTGCTCTGGTGATCCGAAACCCAGAAGGAGGCTAGAAGTGGCCTCGCTGTGCCATCCCATACTACGTACTCCCGCGACTCGTCTCGAGACCGCTGTTTCTCGGACAGCTCGCACCTGTGCCGGTAATATCAGCTCGCAATCCACGAGGTCTCTGTTTGGATAATGCTAGGCAAAAATTTAGGACTGCAATGCGTGCGTCGGTGGCAGAGGGTCGGTAGTAAGGACCTTCAGAACAGGGGTGCTACCGTATCGTTTATTCAACCGTAACAGAAGATAAGACATGTATTCCAAGATGCTTCAGGTGGTCCACTATTCTCAAAAATTCCAAATGATACTGCATGCATGATCTTCAACTAGGTAACCTACAACGGACGTACGTATTGTCCTTTCATACAGCAGCGTGGTAAATTTTCATGTTCAAGGCCACACCTACAGATAAAGAATACTAGTTCATTCCACCGTGACATCATGTGATCAATGCTGACAGGATTCCCTCGTCAGACAGACAGGATGTCATGGAAGGGACCGTGGTCAGCCCTTGATGGGACGTTTTTTTGGGCCCATGGAAGACTTCTTGTCGTCCGAAACCACTACCTTCAAGGCAAAGTGCCAAGCCTACAGGAAAGTAATTTCGGGATCGAAAACATCAACTTCAAACTTCAAGCTTCATCTCAGTTGGCTTCTCAAAAAAATTTTGAAAATGTATTGCACTATCAGTATTTCTGTATTTGTATTTCTGCCCTCCCTAAGATGTGTTCCTGTATTTGTATTTCCAAATACTTTTGGCCTCTTTTTAAGATATATTTCCGATACGTATCGCGATACATTTTTACAGATGTATCTTAGTATCAGTATTTTATCTACTATATTAATGTATCCCAGTATTTGTATTTCCAAATACATTTTTGAGTATTTCTGCCCAACCCTGGTCGCTGTCGGCGTCGGCGTCGGCGTAACCGCGCGTTGCATTATGGGTCGTTTCCCCGCCAAAGTTAGCGGGGAATATTTTCCGCTAAATTTAGAGGGAAATTTGGCGAAAATTTCCCGCTAAATGGGATGGGAGCAGGAGAGGATGAGGGGAGCTTACGGAGGGGTTGGAGGGGCATACCCTCCCCTCCGTACCCTCCCTTCCTCTTCAAGAGCTGCGCTCTAATTCGGCATTGTATACAGGGAATTGTAAACGCCTTTCATTGTTTTTCCTCGTATGACAGAGATAAGGCGGTGGGTACCACAGACGAAAGTTTCAATGTCATCTGTGGCATATCCATGAGAATATAAGGATATCACATTTCCCACTTTCGTTTCTAATTGCAGGAAAAGTGTTAGGAAGCGTCGCCGTCCTGAGAATGAGCGACAGCATCTCCTACGTCACGATGCACGCCGTGTACCCCGAACTACGAAAGAAGGGCCTGGGAAAGCGCCTCTGGCAAGCCGTAGAAGCCCACCTCGGTCCGGACCGCAACGCGTTTCTCATCTGCGGCGGATTCGATGTGTGCATGTACCACAACAGGTTCGGTTTCGACTACGTTTCTCCCGTTTCGATCCACTACATCCGACCGGGACCCGCCGACATTTCGACATTGAGGACCGAAGTACCAGGCGTCGACATCGTGGACTCGGCTACGTCAACCCTGACATCCAAGGTCATCGACTATGATCAAGTGGTGTCTGGGTTCAGACGGGAGAGGCTGCTGGACCTCATCCTGAAGGAACCCGGGAACGTCTTCAAGGTCGCAGTGCACGGACACTCTGTGGTAGGGTACGGCATCGTGAGTACGGATATCAGTGGGATGGCCCTCCTGAGGATAGTGTACGCGGACGACGTGGGTATTGCGGAGTGTCTTGTGCACTCTCTCCTCAATGGGTTCGCGCCCTTTGTGGAGAAGGGGTTGACTGGCCTGCTTTTGGCGGAAGCTGGGGACGCGACCGGGCTGGACATCAAGATGTCTATCGAGGGCATCCCTTGCGTGAAGATTCTGTACCGCCGAGAACAGCCTACCTGTGACTATAAGAGACAGTTTGTGGTTTGCGTGTGAAGCATGACGAGGCACGTGCGCAGATATTCCTTTATAGTACATCAACTCAACTCTCTGACCTCACAACACTGCTGTGGCGTTTCTGTCGGCACAGAGCATGTGCAGACGCGTTATCTTACGCAAATTTGGTTTTTGCGCACGCGCAGTGCCCGCATTAGGTGTGGGCACTCGCTGGCTTGTGTGTAAACGGCGCGCTGGTGTATAAATGAGATGCCTCCCGTATCGTTATTTTACAGTGGCGAGCTACATGTTGGCCACAGTCGCGTGACCACGGTAGAAACACTGCGACCACGCATTAGCAGTTTGAGTACTCTTGTAGCAAACTATACAGAAAATGTCCAGTAGGTATCAAGGAAGGATTCAGCCATTATGTTATATACGGTATATATATATATATATACCAACGAAAGAGGAGCCAGTACTCGCGCCTGTAACAGCGTCGCTCTGGCAAGGGTACCATCTCCAGAGAAAAGGAAACAGCCAGGAGGGATGCGGGCTTTCAGTGAGGGACGAGTCGCTAACCGTCCAGGGAATGCACAAACCGGAGTTGGCCAAAAGAGATAGAGAGGTCATTCAATAGTCGTACAAATTATATGATATGAATTTAGGACGACTGGCTTGAACATGGCTTTTCGCTTTGACTGCGGTGGCTCTCTTCATAAACGCTCGTTCAAACCCAATTTTGCCAAAGTAAAGTAGAATAAAATTCGCTCTGTTAGTAGTTTTTTTTTTTTTTTTTTTTTTTTGCGTTTCTTGAGATAAAATAAAAGAGCTTTGGGAGTCGCCATTGAAACTTTTGTGGAGCTGGTGAGATCCCCTCTTCACGTTTCAAGACATAAACAAGACCAGCCGCAATGATCACATGCAGTTGTGATTAGTTAATAAACTGTGTAAATTCTATATACCAGTTGTTTTCTGTTTTGTTAGAGGTTTCTGAACAATATTTCCAACAGGGAGTAGTGCTGCGCACTTTCCATCATGCAAGGAAATACGCGGCCGCGTTGACTCCGGCCATCTGACGCAGTGTTATTTAATTTTAATTATTATTTCGCATATGTCTAACTTATAGTATCATATAAGCTAGTTTCCTTTTTTTTTCTGACGTCTCATAACGTTAACGGCTAGCATCTCATAAACCTGGCGAGAGAATATACTAATCTGGGGGGAGAGTTCGTGTGCACCGCTTATACAAGTGATTTTTATCTTACTTGTAAGAAAAGTGTAAAATGTTTTTCTATGAAGCATTTTGAACAAAATACAAAAGAAAGACATCAAGAAAAAAAAAACACGAACTTGAGCCAGTTTCTAAGTCTTTCAAGAATATCAGATAAAAAAAAAATTTCGCCACACTCCAATTTTATATAAAAAGAGTCCCATGCTCCTAAGACACCTGTAATATATTCCTGCAGTTTTTATTGTTCATAAACATGTTACGTATTTTATTTATATTTTCACCATACCGATAGGTAGAATGGATCCCAAATGTCAGCATCTAGGAGGTTCGCCTAAGTTACTCGTGAGTCAATAAACCTCAATCAATCAATGTCTGCGCTTGAGGAAAGAATGAACCAGACCCATTTCCAATTGTTATTTTTTTTTTTGTGCTGTATTCGCGGCGCGGCTTGACTTAATGGACTGCTAAACTTTAATTCTGAGAACCGCCTGTGCACACACACATTAATGCCTTTGGGATCTTGATCAAGTGAGCGGAATCGATATGCAATTCTGATGGCCTTCATAAGCACAGACGTACTTCCAGTTTAGCGGCGCGGGCAAGTGAGGTTTTTTTATAGTCGTTTTTACTAAATATTGACTATCAGGATTCAGGCTTATAGAGGCTGAACTGGTGGCATGTCCGGAGCTTACGATCGTTAAGGTGACAATAGTCTATTTCGAACGCAGTATTGAGCCTTCTTTCCGGCCCGTAAGTATACTATTTCAGAAATTTTGAACATTTTCTTTTTAAAGACGCCAGCTCGTGATTCTTGCAAATATACGTTTAGCGATCAACATAATTTCAACTCAAGAAAAAAAAAATCTGGATGCGAAGAAAGCGTAACTTCGTAATGAAAAGCAGAGCGCGATAAATTTTTGAACATACCATCGCACTCCATATGAGCTGAAAGAGTCTTCTTTGGCGAATACCTGCCGGTATTTGAAAGAGCTCTGGTTCGAACTATAGGAGCGAAGGTGAGGTAACAGAGCAGACCCTTTTAGAAATTCAGTCTGGCAACTTTGATTGCTATGATGATTTCAGTGTATGGCATATGTGCCAAACTAATAGCGGCTTTCTTGAGGCCCACGAAGGCGATGAGGCCTGTACCTTCCAGCCTTCAGTACCACACAACGCACGAATTAGATACAACGGCTGCATATGCGTTTCTTTCGGAGTATGGTCCAATCAATTCCTTGGCACAAGTTTGGCTCCAAACCCTTTTAATTGTGGAAATTTAATCGAGGGGCTCATGGATCGCCCGCCTTGTACTGGTCAGTTCTTACGTTCAAACTATCGAAACTGAAACGAATGAGCTAGGAAAGGATTATGAAATCGAAGAACCAATTCTTATCTGCCATAAACGTGCGAAAGTGACGGTGCCGGATGAAATACAGTTTCCTGAGCGCCAATGAACGTGAAACTGGTTTCTGAGCCATGGACCAGATGGCCCTGCATTTTGGAAAGGGTACATATAGAGAAATAATAGAGCTTGTGGGGACCGCCGACGCAGAAGAAATGCCAGATCGGGTGTTTCAGGTCATTTTGATGTACGTGTGCAAGATAACCTGGACGCATGATTTTCCAAAATGTTGTCATTTACACGTAGAACCTCTCCTCGACTTGTCAACAGGTTGGAAGCGTTTTGTACCGATGAAAGTTCTCTGCACGCTTCAACCGTTGATTCCTGCACTACTCTTCGTTGCTACCGCCACTCGAAGTTTGACGGTTGGGCAGTCCACGCAAGTCCTCGATGAAAACACAGAGCGGACCGGACGCGTGCGACGGCAAAGCAGGCTGCTGTGCCTGGGCAACGAGCTGGTGACGTCGCTGGTAAACGAGCTCCTCAAAGCGAACCGCGAACGCATCAAAGCCAGCGAACCGATCTACATCGGCGGAACACAAAACCTCGGACTACTGAAACTCAAGAACGGCAGGGCTGTCAATGTGAGTACGTAATTAAACACATATCACTGCGCTACCGTGACGTAGCCATGACATCTTTTTCGAGGGGGCGTTTTTGTTTGCTGAGGGTATAACAAGGAGAGGAGAACCACGCTTACAAAAAAGAACATATATCTGACTGCTGAATCTGGATCTGTTTTACATGTGACTCGCACATATACGCATAGAAGAAAATAGGAACGCCATTTTTCATGCATGCAAAAAGGTACACTGTTGCACCGGGGAGTACAGAGCGGACAACGGCGTGAGTTCACTACTTAGGTTTTATTTAACTACTCTCCTAATGAGTATGAAAAACGTCCTTGAGGTCAACAGGCTAATCCATGTGCGGTTGGGATGTTTGAAACAACGGCTCCGATCATGGGACAACTTGATCAAACAAATATAGAATGCGTAGACAAACAAAACAAAACAAAAAAAAAAACGCTTTCACTATAGCTTTAGCATTAAAAGGGGGGGGGGGGGGGGGGGGGGCCACTGACCATTGAATCTCCCCACCTCCCTTGCCTCGCCCCCCCTCCCTGGCTACGCTCTGCGTTCATCCAGCGCCATCAAAGTTATGCGGTCGCTGCACAAATCTCTTCCCAGCACGTCACTCTATCAACCTTGCCCACATACGAACCCCATATTCCAGTGGTGGCGTCACACAGCCTCGCCGCACTGCATGCAGCAAATAAAAGTGTGTACGGGACGGGGGGGGAGGGGGGTGGGGGGGGGGGGGGGGGGGGGGGCGTCCATACAGCATGCATTCGAAGATTGGTTGCCACAATAGTGCGACGCAGTTAGCACAAGCAAGCGATCGCCGTTTCTGCTGGTTCATTTGCTTTTAGAATCGAAAGCCTATAACAAAAATTACTATAGCGGGGTGGAAAGGGCTCACCTGTGGCACCAATCCACACGGTAAATTTAGGTGCTCGTCAAAACCCTCTTCGAATAAAAAAAAAAAAAAAATGTCAATGTCATGTGTGCGTTAAGAGTGTCGCGCGGTGTACGTCGCCTTCATTTCGTAAAATTGTGGGTGGCGATTTTGTGCTTCTATCATCGCCATTAGAGAAACATTCTGGAGCTTATGTAGTGACCATACGTGACCATACGCGCCAACTACGAGGAGCTCGGAAGCCTCCCCCCCCCCCCCCCCTCCCCGAAATTATTTAAAGAGAGGGGGGAGGGGGGAGGGGGGGGGGGGGGGGGGCTCTCCCGAGCGCTTCGGAAAAACAAGTACCATCGTCTTCGGAACCTCTGGGTGCACCTTATTAATGTCATCTGTGCGCCCTGGTGCCCGCACATATCGATAGCTGGTGCCCAGTGGATAAATAAAAATTGATCCACTCACCAGTTCTAGTCACTAAGCGACCAGAGCTGGTGAGTGGATAAATGTTTATGACTATTCGCGCAGTCTTGTTTGAAAACTGTACGTATACTATCAGCGAAGACGATAAAGGAATGCAGGAAATTCTTTCGAAAGCCATTGGAAGTAATTGCGAATGGCGACAGTGGCACCTCTAGCGGACCTGCAGCCTACGGAAGTAGACGACATAATACGTTTTCTGAGCTCCATTATGTTTTCCGAAACGTTGAAACAATTCATTACGATCAGTGCGCATGAACCGCGGAATTCACTGATCACAACTACAATGACAGCTATAGTAAGGTCACAAAAGCAAACATTTGTTTAGGTATCATGCCGTCAGCATGCTTATCCTACGTCATCCAGGTGATTACACACGTTTGGGACGTCTCTTTCCGGAGACGTCCCAAATGTTTTCCGTTCCGGGGCAGGAGGGGCCCGGGAAACACGTCATGGCGCTTGTCCTTTTTATATTTTTTTCTTGTTTTGCATGATTGTAATATTTTGGATGGCTCGAGAATCTTGTTGTTTCTTCGAGCTCGGAAACTTCTGGATACCCACGCGCTTACAAAAGGAGCTTCTCATGGCTGTTTGAGGCAGTCCTCCTTCCGTCGCCATCAAAGACGGTATTCGTTACGTTATGTTTCTCGGCAAAATTTCGCTGCACTAAACATTCATTTCAAGTTTTATGAATCAAGCTTATGTTTTTATTCGTGACAATATATATATGTATATATATTGTTACGAAGATGTGCGGCCGGCAGCAAATGACAATGACGCGTCCACTGAATGAGATAGAAAAGATTTTAGGGAAGCCGGACCGTGCGCGCGGAGTTCGGCGCGTGACGGTCAGGCACACCACTGCCCCAGCGTCGTCGCCTTCTTCGTCACATTTCCCCTACCTTTAAAGAGGACGACCCGGCTTATGAATGAAGTAACCACGAGGGTGAACTGAAAACACACACACACACATAGACAGAAAACAAGGCAGGAGACATATGAATGGGCGAATGACTGCTACCAGCCGCGTAGAATGAAAATGTTCTAGAACCTTCAGCCTCTCTCAACGGCATTGCCAATTAAGCTACAACCCTGTTTCGATTACGTGCAAGAAGTGCTAGGACATCCGCGTGGTTATCAAGATTGGAGCCACGCAGTCTCCGCTTTGCTCAACATGTGCCGTCCACTGCGACCAAAACCACCTGCTTCTGGAGTGCCCAAACTTTCAATCACAAAGAGATACGCTTTTCCAGCGTCACCGGGCGATCGGCGTGGCACGTGACTGCAGATGACCTGACTTTTCCTATCGGTTCACGATCCCACCGTGAAAAGACGCAGCGCTTTCTACTCGACTTCTTAAAATCGACAACTCTGCTCACACGTTTGTGACCATATCTCCTTAACCGAAGATGCTCCCGATGTAATTGCGTACTTTGGAGCGCACATAAGTGTTGCTTTAAGACAATATGTGTGAATGTGAAAAGGTATGAGTGAGGTTATATGTGAGCAACAAAGCCAACACATCAATGTTAGGCTAACCGCTTACTATTAAAACGTCATTCTCTCTCTCTCTCTCTGTGCCAGCCACAGCCCCACGACGTCACGATCCAGGCTGGGGAATTCATTCGACCGCTATCAACACAGACGGGGCTGCAGGGACAGGGGCCATAAACTCGCGCCTGTATCTCGATTTCGTCCATAGTTCATCTTGTTCACGGCGCTCTTCCTAAAAATCCTCGTAGCTCACAGTCGTTGAACCTCTCTCTCACCGTCACTTCGGCATTTCAGGGAGCTCGCGGGGGAGGGGGGGAGAGGTTGCTGTTCGGCGGGGCTATGGTCTGGAGCTCAATCGGCTGCGGCGGAGGACTGCCGCAACCTATGTCCGGAGCGATGATGACGAAGAACGAAAGATGATGTACCCCGCACCTCCACCAAATGTTACGAAGATGTGCGGCCGGTAGCAAATGACCATGACGCGTCCACTCAATGAGATGGAAAGGATTTTGTGGAAGCCGGGCTCCTGCGCGCGGAGCTTGGCGCGTGATGGTCAGGCACGCCACTGCCCCAGCGTCGTCGCCTTCTTGGTCACAGTATATATATGTCGTTAGCAACATTACTGCTCAGTTTCGCAGCTCCCTATCCTCGCCTGCAGAGGCGAGTGGCCCAGGTGGTGGTCACAAGAACTAGCAGCGCTGCAGTCGGATCCTGCTTCCCTGTCTCGCGCGTTGTCTACCACTGCGTTGAGAGCTTACTTTTCTTTTTCTTTTCTTCCTTTTTTTACTTCCATGTGCATAATTGCAAAAAAAAAAAAAAAAGAGATGATGAAGTTATAGTGTGATACACCACAGTGATCAGAGTCAGCGCAATGTGAGTGTTCTTCCTTGAGTGTTTAAAATTTACTTTTGTGTGCGTCTGTTTTTTTTGCTGTTTTTTTTTTTTGCGCTGTGAAGTGTTATATTTTGTTTCACCTTATGATGCACCGCAGGAAAGGCTACAAGCGCGAGCTCCTTGCTCTAGGGCACACCTCGGCAGCACAAGCTCTCGTCTAATAAGAGTAGCTCCCAACGTTATGAGCTCGCGCTTCTAGCCTTGTCTGCGGTACAACATAAGGTGAAACGGAGTAGATTATGAATCAACAATTCGCCCTAGCTCAAGTATTGCTATTCAAACTTGGCGGTCTAGACAATCCGGAAGCAAGAGGCTCGACTGCAGCGCTGCTAGTTCTCGTGACCGCCACTGAGCCCACGTCGCATGCCATAGAGATCATACATACAGGGTGTCACAAAAGAAGATTTACACGGTCTTTTTTACCGCAAAAATAAACTAGGCATCGCCGAACGCTCATTCTCCGCCCAAAGGTAGAGCTAGAGGTCACAACCATATGCCAAAGTTTCAGCCCGATCCGATAACTTAATAAAAAGTTATAAGTGATTTTCTGAAAATTTCAATGGGAAAATGGCGGCCGACGGAGTTTTCGAACACATGGGGCTCTATGGCACCAGAAACCGAAAACGGGCAAAAATGGGCTCCATTTTCCCATTGAAATTTTCAGAAAATCACTTATAACTTTTGATTAAGTTATCGGATCGGGATGAAACTTTGGCACCTGGTTGTGACCTCTAGCTCTACCTTTGGGCAGAGAATGAGCGTTCGGCGATGCCTAGTTTATTTTTGCGGTAAAAACGACCGTGTAAATTTTCTTTTGTGACACCCTGTACTAACTCTAGAGGAAAAGGTCCGCCATTTTCCCATACACTCTGGCTGCCGCAAGCGGCGGATCATGCAGGCAGACCCTCGGGGTCCCAAACACTTTTACATCATCAGAGCAGTTTCGTGAACTTCAGCAATCCACGAACTTACCGGTGGAAAGATATTCGCGTTCCTTTCGAAGCTTTCTTTTTGCATAGCGCGCAGATGTACGGCCTCGCGTTAACGCTAATCTAAACCATATACCCGGCTTCGCCGGTGGGGGGCGGGTGAGCGCGGTTGAAAAATACGAAACTGCGCAACCACCAGATTTCCGAGATTTCGACAGAAGGGAAGTCAATGCAGCGTAATGACTTTATTGCTTTTTATAAGCGTTAGAATAGCTCCGAATTTAGTTTACAACGTTAAATTATCACTGTTTATATTGCTGAGAGTTTTCACTCTTCGCGTTTACCATGGCAACGTTGCTTTCTTTCTCTCGTGTTCTGTCGCTCTCTTTTGCGATCGTTCACTCGGGACCCCGGGTGTCGGCGCACGGGATTTGCCACTCCTCCTCACCCACCTTTACCCCCCTGACGCATGCGGAGCTGTGAAACTGAGCTTGCTCCAGTAACGTTGCTCGTGAGTACCCTCTTTAAATGGGTATAGCATGTTTTCGCAGATGTCGAATACTTCGGTGATGATAGCGAGTAACGTGAGCAGACTGAATTTCGGAAACGTTCCAACCCGTCAGGCAAAAATGTCTTTTTTTCTCTCATCCTACCAACCTTGGGCGTCAAATAAAAAACAACAACAACAAAAAAGGGTCATGGTGTAATACGCCAAGACAACACGGACGAAAACGAAGGGAGAACTGGACGGGACGCGGTGGGATAAAAAACGAACTTTGGAAAAAGAGGGGGGGGGGGGGGGGGTTCAACCCTCAAAGGGCCTTCCCTCTCCCTCCCGCGCGGTCGGTGTGACCTGAAGCACTCGTTTCAGCAGACTCTCACATTCGAGCGCAATGCCACTCACTCAACCCTGAGGTTTCCATGAACGTTTTCCTCGTACCATTCTACCTGACTCTCGCTGCAACAGCTAGTCCTTTGTTCGAGCAACTTCACCTCGCACTTACCAAGAGACGACCACCAACGATCGGCAGGTCCACACGGCGTTCTTCAATGGCGATGTGAACGTGGACTGCAAGGACAGCTTCTGGATCACGCTCACCTTCCCGGTAGGCATCCGCAACCCGGACGTCATCTTCGACTACATGGTTCCCGGAGGACTCGTGTCCGGGGAGATGAGGGCCAAGTTTGCTCTGTTCGGGGCCAACGTGGTCATGAGGACGCCCAAGGTGAGGAACGTCTCCGCCAAGCCGTACATCATGGACGTCAACTTCTGGTCCACGGAGGGCTTTAAGGTATAGGTTTGTTTAAACATTTTCGCTCCAAAGCACTGCGCTGTTTAAAAAAGAGAGTACCATTACTCTCTTTTTACAAATGCCTTACAAATGCAGAATCTTTTTCTTCAAACTTTCTTGAGTACCACCAAAAGAATACAATTAGAGTCTAAGTAGATGAAACTTGTCGCTGTGCCAATGTGGCAAGCGCGTACCAAACGAGTAGATTGTTTTACGCATATTTTCTGGAGTGGAAGACGCCTGTACCAGTGGTAGAGAGCGAAGTTTGACTGGTACTCTCTTTTTACATTCGTATGCAACGCAGATGTCAGTCGTGCTTGTATTCGTGTTCTATATCGTTATTACGCCCCCCAGGCATCCTCCTGAACTGGGCGAACCACCGTCAGCCGCGCAAAATAGGCGTCAGTCGTGCCTTCTGGCTCTGCCAAGATGGCGGCGTGTCGCGTGCAAGTTCGTCTGCTCCTTGCTCACCTGGTGCGTTTATTTATTCGCCATATACGTCCACAATATGCGTTCTCTGTTTCCCTTTTATTGGCGTGCTCCTCATTGCGTTCTGATGTGCCGCAGACGCATTTTGGAACACTTACTCGCCGTATTTGTCTGGCTCGCCGCCATCTTGCTACGGGTAAATCCGTCTTCATTTGCAGAGCGCTATTTCCAGCTTAAAAAGCTTTTATAACCGTCTTGGTGGCATGTACGCATCATCATCCAAGGTGGCAGCTGCCATATTACACGTGGAACGGTGTTGCAAACATGACAACCTGACTCGTGTCTCCTGTGTAAGTATGCTCAGTATGCACGTCATCTTGCTTACGTACCTGCTCGCATCAGTAGTAGACAATGGGTAGTTCGCGAGCTTTCGGATAAAAATTGTCTGAAAGGGCTCTTTCAAGGGGGAAAGACCAAATCCCTTCCACCTTAAAAAAACCTGCTATATGCACAAAAAAAAAAAAAAAGAAACACTGCACACTTTATGTAAAGTTTTTTTTATGATAGTAATTTTTTTTTGCCTTTATTTCAAGGACCTTCAATTATAGCGTTATATATTTTACACCTGCACGTCGACAACGCGTAGTTTATTTTTGCGGTAAAAAAGAAAAAAAAAAGAAAAATAACTGGGTAAAATTTTTGGGCTGATAACCTATAGTAGTTTTGAGCCATTACTTTATGAAACGTGTCGCCCGGTGTCCTGCTCCCCAGTGGTCGCGTTGCGAAGCCACCCCCTCGCCTCCCTCGTAGGATGGAAAGAAGTAGGGCGCACGTGTGTTGCGCGAGCCACTGGGGATCGAGCAGGACTGCGGGCGCGGAGATGCGCTCCGATAAGAAACCGAAATCTAGAAACGCGTCCAAATGAAGAGTTTTTACAGAACGCCGTAAAATGCTTCCCCGGCGTTATACCCTTTTAAAAAGAGTTGATTTAGTGGTTTCCGATGACGCTGAGCGAGTTTATAACTGGAACTATATGTCTATTTGCACTAAATAAAAAGTTAATTAACAAATCCTACTTAAATAGCCGACTGATAGTTGCGACTATCTCCCTATACTCTGTCCCCCTGGCCGTATTTCACACCTGCACAAACCGCATAAGTGCAGTTTTCACGGCTTTTTCAAAACAAATTTGAAAGAATTAAAAAAAAAAAAAAAAAAAAAAAAAACTCTCCGTATATATATATACGTGGGCCTTGACATTATTTGCGAGTGCGTGCACACCGGATCTCTGGAGCCAGAAACGCCGAGTGGGAAGTTGTGTGTGAACGGCGTTTGTCTGTGTGCGCAGCTGTCCCTGACCGGCCTGGGCCCCGTGACCGGTGCCCTGTCGACGGGCTTGGGCCTCGTCTACACGCTGGCGCCGATGCCGCTCATGGAGTTCTTCCGCGTCCTCATGATCAGGGTGCTGCAGCAGTTCCTAGAAGTCACGCCGCTGCCTTTCTAGCTCACACCGTCTATAATAAAGCAATACAAAAAATAAATAATAAATAAACGGAGACCGCACAGTGTAAACGGATATCGCGGTCAGACTTCTAATAAGTCATACAAAAGACAGACTGCAAACACTGTCTGAGAAGGTCTGAGGCGTAATCCTTCCATGTTTGACTGTTCCATGGTCATGACGAATGGATGGATGGATTTTAATGGCTATACCCTTTGTAACCGGCGGTAGCTTGCGCCACCTACCCTAAGTTTAAAAAGACAAACATAGGCCAATTTTCTCCCCCTAACTATCACCACTCAGTCTGGGATATCATCAGGATGACCTTTGGTTGATCGGGCAACAAAAACTAAAAAATTTCACCGAAGTGTGCGTATATGTATGAAGCAAACGTGCTTGCAACGTGCGTGAGGCCTGTCAGCATTTAGTTCTGTCACCGTGTCTGACTCTGTGGCGAACACTTTTTTTTTATTATTATTTTTTATGATGTGCGAGCAGCGTGATTGCTGCTTTCGTATAGACTTTTGCATCGCTTATCACCCGAATGAAAAATGCTGAGTCACTGAGCTGTGGACGCATGCACAGCGTCTGATATACCGCACTGGTGACAAACAGCCTATGAAGGCGTTCCACAGCCCAGCAGACGAAGATAGCAGCGCACAGAAAGCGATTTTTGCAAAGGTCTATAGATCGTTCCAATACCTCCGATAACGTACGACACCCGATACTCTGCCGATGCCTTTACGCACATCGTATCGTTGGTCGGGCACCGTTATCGGAGGTGGCCTAACGAACTGCTAAAGCTCCCTAATGATAAGAGTTGTGGGAACCATGGGGTTCCCTCTATCCCTATCCACGCCTAGCTTCGAGCAGGCCGTGGGAGCCGTTGTCACCAATGGCGTCGGCCTCCCGGATACAAGGAACCACGAGGCCGAATTCCCCGAAGGGGCCGGCTCTCCCTTGGACATTTTGGGTGAACGCGCCTTCGGCACACCCTTGAGAGTTACAATGAACGCGACTGCTAGTGGCCTCCCCGGGCGCGTCCATTCTCCGAGGCTACATAAGCTGGCCCCGAAGGTGGGCCAGGGGCTCTCGTCGGCGGAGGCCCTGGCTCTACGGAGCTCGGTTTTTCTTTGTGGGCCTCCGACTTCCCGTGAATCTGTCTAATGCGGCAGCGCGGGAAACCGACCGGGTGATACTGGCAATTGAGCCAGCGCCCAGACTTTTCATTGTCTAAGAGCGAAGCGTGCTGACATTGCAGTCAATAAACACGTCTTTATGCGGACCCAAGGAACTCTTTGTTTCTAAGTGGTAACCCCCCAAAGGGGAATTCCCACATTTGGCGCCCAACGTGGGGAGCCAGTTGTGGGATTCTAGTTTACCCCGAAGTCCACAGTGAGGCAAATACCCACTACGTAACTCGTCGGTTGCAATAAAGCGGGTTTCGACTTACCTTGCTGATCGCTGTGAGGCAACACCCACTCCGTAGGTCGCTGCTATGGCGGCTACGGCCGGGTGCGTCCGTTGCCTGCCGTTAGGCTCCGATGGACGGGAGACCACACGAAACACTGGGATATCGTAGAAACGTGTTTATTAGGCTTACGCCACACGCTTTGCGCCCGTAGGTGGAACAAAAGAGAAACGAGGTTGGCGCTGCCTTAATTGACAGGATCACCAGGAGAAACGTCCGCGCTGCCTTAACTGGCAGGATCACGGAAAAGGGGGATCAGTAAAATAACGATGAATGCTCCGTCGAGCGTAGCCCCCCCTAACCAAGAGCCCCGGCCACAGGTGGGTGGCCGGCTTATGTAGCCTGCGGGAAATAGACGCGCCCGGGGAGGAAGGTAGAAGGTCACTCGAAAACGGGACGCGTCCATAATCACTCCCAAGGGTGTGCCGATGGCGCGTTCACCCAAAATGGGCAAGGGAGAGCCGGCCCTTTCGGGGAATTCGGCCTCGTGGTTCCTTGTATCCGGGAGGTCGACGCCATTGGTGACGACGACTCCCACGGCCTGCTTGAAACTAGGCCTATATAGGGATAGAGGGAACCCCATGGTTCCCACAGAGTGCAGAACAGAAGAGATTCCGGCTGCACCGTGGAAACGTACGTTTATCGCAGCTCATTGCGGGCAGAGCACTGGAAAACCTTGAGAGACATCCTGGGTTCTAACTTCGATTCCCGCCCCTGGCGCGGCCTTATATCGGTATGCGAAGGTGTGTTGTACCCACGGTGGAAGAAGTACATTTAGGTCAAGGAGGTTAGAAGTACTAGGAGGGGGCACGTTGCAATATTGGTGAAGCCTAGTCATAAAAAGTTTAAACGATTTTGTGCCCAGCGTGACCGCAGATCTCTCTGGCGATTGGTGCGCGTGACATGTCACGTGGGAGGTGGATGGTTGATTGTAGAAGGATTCCTTGCAGGCTTGCGCGCGCTTCGTCCGGTAGGTTTTATCAGGTCGAAGTCTAGACTGTGGTGTATTCTAGTACCCCACAGCAAGACGAAGTCTAGCTACGGTCATGTGATGTGGTCACGTTGGCGTGGTAAGTGAGGAGAGTAAGGAGGAAAATGAGAAAGAGGCGAGGCGTCAAGGGAGCATGGCTTGTGGAGGCTACGCGGCCGACGTCATGCCCTCTCCTACCCTTCTATTCTCCATGATTTAGGTGATGACTCTCTGTCACGCGCGGCGACCACATTATGTTCGGCGCACCGAGCGCGCTTCACTCGCACGGGGATAGATGGCGCGCAAGTATAGAGGGGCTTGTGAAGGCTTGTTTATAGGGCTTGTGAAGGAAATTATGCATTCTTTACTCGGTCCCTGTGTACTGTGTTGTGAAATGATGGATTTATGTTGGCGCACTGGCACTGATCGCCTTTTCCACCGTGCGGTTTTTTTTGTTTTTTTTTTTTTAAACGAGAACATTTTGATGATGACTCAACGTGGCAAAAATACTCGTATAAATATAAAACTTCCCGGCATAATCTACTGGGCCTTCAATAATTTAGAGTAAACACCTGGGTCATGCTCGAATGTTTTGTCCAACAACATGTTTGGTAACAGTTCCATAAATCGTTTACACAATTGCGTGGCTTTATATGAGGTCGGGTGATTTTTTCCACCCTGCTCCTGCCTTCTTATTGACAAAAAAAAAATTCTAATAATGTTACATAGTGGGGCCTAAATAATTCTTTAAATGCGCATAAAGGTTTAAGCATTACAAATGGTTTATACATACAATGTCAACTTGTACTGTGGAACATACAAACCTTGTGAGCAGAAAAAAAATCCTATTTATGATGACATAGTGACTGAAACGATGACACAGTATGATGACGTACTGACTGACATGATGACACAGTGACTGAACGTCAAACAATTGTAGCGGTTATAAGACATAAATCACTTTTCATCTATACTCGCACAATATGGTGTCATCCCGTCTTACAGGTAAAACAATACCTGACAAATATTTTTGCTTTAAAATGTACATAAAAGCTGAATTCACTACATACTACCAAAGAACGCCATCTCATACACACTGTTTCTCGCCCATGCCCTTAATCTAAGACTAGCGCTGCTTTGCTGATTTCTATATCTCTTAAACTTGTTTTTTTCCTGCTCATTGTAATATGCTTACAGTGTTGTCGCATTCGCATGCTGAAGTAGTAGTGGAGCAACTGGGCGATTGTTTCTTCTTTGTGTTCAGCGCATGGAAACTTTATTGTGCATGTGTCAAGAACACTGTCGATTGTGTCCCAGTAGACAATCTTGTGGCTTTTATTTTGCACGAAGAACTGTTCCGCTTTCTTCAGTAGCTGGAAAAGGCTCTTGTTGGGGTGTGTAAGGCCTCCTCTGTTCTTCACGTTTGTCAGTGCTGCTTCAGTAGAAGTGTTCTTGTCGACGCTGAAAGCGGATCGGCATGCAAAGCAGCGTGTAATTCTTTTTTTTTTTACGTTTAAAAACTTAGTTACATAATATAGCATGCAGTCCACAGCCTTGGTTTCATAAGCCCTTTCTGTCCAGACATCTTCGCATTCCCAGTCTACGACAGAAATTAGACTGTCAAGCTCGGTCTTCACTTGGTCAACGAGATGAGTAACTTGGCGATCGGCCCTCGGGATTGCACGACGCCACTGCTCCAGGCGAGCGTCATTCGATGGAGCTTTAAACAAGGACACTCGCTCTGCGCAGTTCCGGTACCCCGAATTGCAGTTGGGAACGAAGCACGTCTTTCCCATCCTTATAGCATAACTTCTTTTTCGGGTTAATGCTCATCTTCGTGCAAGATGGTGGCACCGGTGATTGACACAGCACCAAAGCAAAACATGAGGTCAGCCACTGACCGCATACCACCACCACACAGCGAAAAGGCGAGCAAGCTACGCCCCCTACTCCGTGGCCGCCGAAGAGAGACCTCATACCCACGGTGCTCACACCTCAGCGCCCTCCGCGCCGGCACGGAACAACTACACTTCGTTTCACCCTACGTTGTACCGCGGCGAAGGCTAGAAGCGCGAGCTCATAGCGTTGGCAGCTCTTCTTAAGTCATGAGAGCTTGTGCCGCCGGGATGTGCCCCAGAGTAAGGAGCTCGCACTTGTAGCCTTTCCTGCGGTACATGATAAGGTGAAACAGAGTATACTCCTAGTTCCGAACACGATCTGATCGCTCGCTCCCCCCGGGAAGAGCGGCCAGAGTCACCACCTAAATGTACTCTTTCCACCGTGGTTGTACCGCGGGGTGAGGGCCTGTAATCAACACTGCCTGCGAACGTTTGTTTACGGCGCACGCGCACGCCTCCCATGTTCTGCACTTTTGTTTTTGCCAAACAAGTATATTTATGGAGGAAAAAAAGCACGTTGACCGCTTTTCGTGGGAAGCTGCGGTGAACTCGGAGAAAAACCACACCCCTCAATCTGGGCGAACTTCTATTTCTAGGCGTGAATGGGCATTCGATAATCAGGTGCTTCCAGGCAAGCATGGCGTTGCGAAGAAACAGTACGTCCCTTCACACATGTGTCGTTCGTTGTACTTACACGAATAAATAAAAGGAGGAAATGACGCAGGGATATGCTTTTTCACTTTATTAAAATATAACTTGTTTCTTTCTTTCTTTTTTTTTTTTTTAAATTGGGAGTGGATAGTTGTCGGCGTAGCGTTGCAGCGCCCTGTGGAGTAGTATCCGGAAGAGCTCTTCCTGCGGTTGTCCGTACATCGCATGCGTCGTGTGAAGTGCCAAGTTGAAGAGAGAGCCCAGGAGTCCCATGTCGTGGAAGGTCATCTTGAACCGCACCAGCTTCAAGATGTCCATGGAAGACACCAGGGGAGGAGCGGACCTCTTCTTGCGCGTCGCGAGCAGTCTCACGTCGAAGTCGATCAGGTCCATGGTGATGTGGAGCTCTCCCGTCAACGGGACCTCTCGCAGCGACTGCCGGACGTCGTACACGATGCGTGGACGCTTTACTTTGAGCGGAATCTGCAAGTCCATGTGGGTATCGTTGCACCTGGGTGGGCAGCGATCGTCACTGCACGGTTCCCAGTGCTCGTTATAAATGCTATTGGAATATCGAGTTATTTCCAACATTTCTCTACCTTTATGTTGCTTCTGGCCGTCGGTGTGCATTTGTTGCTCTAATTACATTTTTTTGTTGATCTCCGATTTGAGGGGTGGGTTGTGGAGCCGATAAGGTACAGTTAATCGCTTTTTTTTTTCAAACATATGTTAGACAATGAGGTTTAGAAACTTGCGAATTAGGGTGAATCAATCAGTCAACCGATCACGTTTCTTTGTTTTTTCTTAAAAATATATGAGCTAGTTTTTTCGTTTTTTTTTTTTCTTCTAAAATGTTGAATAATTGACATGTTGGTGACGCTAAGGAGGAACCAATCACCTGAATAAGGCACCAAAAAGCAACGGGGTGATTTCGCTAATTATCAATAAAGGTCGACTCAATAAGTTCAGTGTTGTTCTTCTGGTCGCCGCTTCAGTTATTAAAGACCAACAATTATCCTTTTTTTTTTAGGAATCGTTTTTTTCTAAAAGTCAGTCTCCCAGTTAGTCCACTTAAAATTAAAGGTATTTTTGTAGCTTAGGTCGTAATTTTCAACGAAATTGTCTGCTTTCCTCAGCCAATGAATCTTGGATTGGCTGAGGAACGCAAGCTCAGCAGCGGCAAGCCGACTTTAGTTCGTGCTCAGGAACGTCGGTGTAGTGTAGGAACCGAGAGAGTCAAAGACATACTCCACAGATAGTTTCCCCCTGAAGTAGGTCTCGTTCACGTTGTGCACTCTGCCCCGACGTAGGTCGAACAGTCCCAGCGGGTCCCCGTCTCCGATGAACAAAGGAGCAGTCTCCGTCAGGACGGGCCGATAGCCGTCTAGAATGCTGCCGAATACGCTGCTGAATGCGTCCGAACCCAAACAGATGATGTTCGACTGTGCTGGAATAACACGGGTGAATGAGCATGGCAGGATAGAGATATACATACGCACTATAAACTTCCCTGAAGCGAAGCACCTGCACACGACCCGTTTTTGACGTCACGCCAAAGCGATGCATGGTCGTTTTGGCGTCAAAAATGTGAACCCGTGTCCTTACATAACTTCCACTTGGCGTCATCCCACTATGCTGATAACCATTCCTACTTGTCCTTTCAAAAAAAAAAAAAAAAAACTGTGGTGTTAGAAGCAGACATATACTGTAGAAGGCTCATCAGCAAGACCACCGTAATGGCAGCTGATGTGACGTCAATCAACTTGCTTCAAACGGGTCGCCGGATTAAATTGTTTCTGTAAGGGACAACTAAATACTTTGCGTGAGCCGTCGCCTTCTTGCAATTCTGGCAGTTGGTTGTAGAAGCATCGGCGAAGGAAACGAGTGGATGCAGGCGCGCCGCTCCTGCCACTATAGCGTCGGTTGATGGTTGATGGCACGGTTGATGGAGATTAGTAGGGTACGTTGTTGGGCTAGCTGGTTCATCTTAGTTAAGCATATAAAATAGCGCAAAAATAAACAAGGACAAGAAGTGCTTGTCCTGTATACTTCTTGTCCTTGTCTTTTCTGCGCTATCTTATACAGAGTGTCACAAAAGAAAATTTACACGGTCTTCTTTACCGCAAAAATAAACTTGGCATCGCCGAACGCTCATTCTCCGCCCAAAGGTAGCTCTAGAGGTCACAACCAGATGCCAAAGTTTCAGCCCGATCCGATAACTCAATCAGAAGTTATAAATTATTTTCTGAAACTTTCAATGGGAAAATGGCGGCCGACGGAGTTTTCAAACACATGGGGCTCTATGGCACCAGAAACCGAAAACAGGCAAAAATGGGCTCCATTTTCCCATTGAACTTTTCAGAAAATCACTTATAACTTTTGATTAAGTTATCGAATCGGGCTGAAACTTTGCCACCTGGTTGAGACCTCTAGCTCTACCTTTGGGTGGAGAATGAGCGTTCGGCGATGCCTAGTTTATTTTTGCGGTAAAAAAGACCGCGTAAATTTTCTTTTGTGACACCCTGTATATGTTTAACTAAGTTGATATAGGTGAACGAAGGAAGACGGGCAGGAAGAGTGTTTAGGTACCTATACATGAGCAACGTGGACACAAGATTGAGGAAACGAACCCGAAGACCCTCGTCATGTGGTAACACTGGGGAGGACCTACAAACCAGATCAGTGAATACTGCTGTAAAGAAAACAGAGAAAGGAACGTGGAAAAGGACATATTCCATACAGCGAGGGTACAAAAGGGGGACAGACAGACACGAAGCTCCGAAATCGGAGCTTCGTGTGTAGCTGTCCGTCCCCCTGTTGTTTCCTCGCTCGATACCATGTCTTTCCTTAAATAACGGACCTGACTGCTAAAAAGAAAAAAAAGTTGTAAAAGAATTTTTAAAGATTTTTAGGCTTGTTCATATTTTGCGCCCGAAAAAGGTTATTTTAAGCACCCCCAATACAAGAATTCTTCGTTAAAAACCAATACGCGTCGATTTGAAAGAGTTCTTCATCGCCCAGTTGCCTTTCTAGTGCGCCAGGGGGCGATAGTGGTTGAGGCGAAATAAGGCCTTAAGGCGAAAGCCTTCTTCATGAGCTGAAAGAGGTCTTGAGGCGTCAAAAAAAACCTTCCAAAACTTTTTTTTTTTTTTTTTTACAGCTTGGGAAGGAAGATTGCAGTAGCTTTATGAATGTGCAAGACTAGAACTCCCAAAATTAGAAAGGAGGGTAAGTTCGATCATTCCAGAGAGGGGGAAGTTCGTTATTATTTCAAGCTATGCGACAAGAAACTGAGGGAGAGGAGGAGACGTCAGAACGCCAAGCTTTGGTTGGAAGGATCAGTGTGTAGACCTAAAGCTATAGCTGCCTTTGTCTGCACTGCACTCGTCGGACGCGTTAGAAGGCGGAAACCGGCGTCCAGCGTTTGGCGTTCGCCATGGAGCCGTGGAATTTGGTGAGGACAGGGGATACAGCGGAATTTTAAACTTTACGGTTAAAATCAGGGGAAGGACAGAAAGCGACTTTGGTTGAGTTTGATTAAATAACGTTAGGCGGAGTACCACGGAATAATATTACAGATATCTGGCTAGGTAGCGCAAGCCAGCGTCTAATTCAAACGAAGCACTCGCCATCCATTCATTACAACGATTCGAGTCTGTTAACCGTGGGTACAGGTGGTACAGAGTGTTGCATCTGGTATTTTTTTATGACTAACCGGCTGCAGAGGAGGCTATAGCCACTAATAGATAACGTTACTACAATACTCGGCTTTGAAACTCACCCTCGAAACTCAGACAGCGCCGCTCTTTAGCGACGAGTCAAAACATAAAATATCATTTATATTGCTACTGCTAAATGACACTGCGAGATGGCGCCACCGGCCCTTGCGCGACTCGATCTAAACCAATACGTGCAGCCGTGCAGTTCCCGGGGTGGCCGCTGCGGTAGAAATGGCGCCGTTGCGATCGCCTTAGTTCGGTTCTCGAGAAAGGATCAAAGCCGCTTTTTCAAAGCAAGATTTATTTCAGTTCTCCAACTTGGTTGTTCTAGTAACGTTGCTAAAACGGCAAGGCATGGCGAGTAAACAATCGAAGCCTGTGCACTATAAGTTTGACGTCATTACAGTGAGATGGAACGAAGACACCGATTGGATACGAGTGTTGCGTCAGTGCTCGGCTGGGCCTCGTGTCCAATCAACGCGTCGTCGAAGGACGCTCGGCGTCGGGCTGGGGTCCATTTACCGAGTCGGCCCATCCGACTGAGATAACGGTCTGTATGGACTATGGAGGAACAGGGGGACGTTTGGAGGCCTTCATTGGTCAATGATGAAAATATTCCCTGAAGAAGGGGAACAAGAGGGACAGATGACAAACACAAATCTCCAAACATAGCAGTCACGTAGCTGTGTTTAGAGATTTGTGTTTGTAATCTGTCCCTTTTGTTCCCCTCCTCCAGGGAATATTTTCATCATTAATGTCCAGCTCGCTTGCACCTTTGCATTTAATTGCATTATAACCATAACCTTAAATTGCAAGCTTCACCTTCGTTGGTGTTAGACTGGTGGCAGCTGATAAAACCCGTTTGCACTTCCAACGTCTAACCCCTGGTTAGCTCAGTTGGTAGAGCGCTCCACCTGTGATGGAGAGGTCCCGGGTTCGATACGCGGACCAGGCGGATTTTTTCGGTCGCGCACCAGTCACGTAGCTGTGTTTGGAGATTTGTGTTTGTCATCTGTCCCTCTTGTTCCCCTTCTCCAGGGAATATTTTCATCATTAATGTCCAGCTCGCTTGCACCTTTGCATTTAATTGCATTATAATCATTGGTCTACTCTCGTTTTCATCTCAAGAAAAAAGGACGCTCTGCGTATTGTTCATACGCCGGGCGAAGTAGTTCTTACGAGATTTGGTTGTCGGAGGAAAAAGCGATGCTTTTTGTGTTCGAAACGCATACGTCATGATAGCTAACACATATCTAATCTAAAATGCACGTACATATATTTTAATTGTCCACATAAATGGGAAAATCAGTAATGCTCCGCGAGGAGCCGGACTTTTTTTACTACGGTTCTTGAGGTGAAAATGGGTATAGGTGGTGTTGGGCGAGTGCGAGTGCCGTACACAATAAGATTTCGGTATTAACCGAAAAGAACGCCGGAAAACGCCGCTGCATTACCGATATGGTATATTTGACGCCGCCACTGGGAGCTTCGAGGTGACCAAATAGAGGGACATTAAACGCACCAGTCATAGACGAGTGGTGTGTTTAGCGATGAGCGAGGCATTACGAGAACAGTAGTGTTAGTGTGTCTCACTGCCCAAAGAACAAAGCGTACGTTTTTGTTTGTTTTTATTTTGTTTTGTTTTTTACTCCGGAATTTTATTAGTTTAGGAGGTTTAATAGAGACCCCTTTCGAAATTTGCATGCCGATTATTAGAGGGTCGGAGATACTGCTTAATGGCGGAACAACTGGCATCCTGGAACGTGCAAGTCATTCCATAAGATGGCGAACTTCGGAGTGCGGCCAACGCTAGGAGCCGACGAGCCAATCAAACAGCATCGAAAGTGCAACGTCACTGAACTCATCACCTTTTTTTGTGACTATTTTTGCCTTCTAACCCAACCAAACGCATAAGGTGTGCCGTGACGTTGCGGTTTTAGCCCGTCGTTATGCGGGTATTCCACAGCTGCCAACAGAGGGCAGTCGAAAGGGGTCTATAAAGGCCGGATGTTCCCCTTCACCTGTAGCTCGCCCTTGATAGTGCTTCTACAATCTGGGCTGCGTGACAACCCACATGAAAATAAGCTGCAGCTTCCAGCTGGAAATGAAGATTTCTAGTCGCATTTTCGGCTAAATTAAACAGCAGCAGCTGGAAATCCTCTTTACAGCTGGAAATGGATGCTGCACATGCTAAAAATAAAAAATTCCAGCTTGGAAGTACATGTCATTTCTATACTCCGTTTCATCTTATGTTGTACCGCAGCGAAGGCTATAGAAGCACGAGCTCATAGCATTGGCAGCTGCCCTTGGTGCACGAGAGCTTGTGCCGCCGAGATGTGCCATAGAGCAAGGAGCTCGCGCGTTTAGCCTTTCCTGCGGTACAACACAAGGTGAAACAGAGTATAGCAAGAAATTTCTCCATTTCTGGGTGGAAACAGCCTGGAATTCGGCTGGCAAAGTAGATTTCCAGCTCCAGCCGTGGTCTATACCCGGTTTCATAACGAACAAAGAGGACGAGCGCCATGACGATGCGCTTTTGGTGATGCTGGATTGGCTTCGAGCTTTCATCGAGAGTCCATCTGGCTTAAACCGGATTCTCGAGAGAAAAAAAATAAATAAATGGAAGCAAGAGGAAGCGCACCCACTCACCACGAGTAGTGAAGAATTGTTTGTGAAAGACACCAAAAGATATCAAGAGGGCAAACATGGCGTGTGGCCGCGAGGACGCGACTCGGCGGCACTCTCTAAGGAGACGCAGATAGCGGTACCTGCGGCTTTCAAGCGCGTCAACGTGATACTCGCCAAACACTTTGACCAAGACGGAATAGGCGATAAATGCGAGTGGATTGAGAGACACGTGCACTCGTAAAAGGCCCGAGCGCCTGTATATATATATGCATCATTTAGAAAGCAACAATTTCAGCCTCATTTGCTCATTCGTGCAAATTAACTGAGAACGAACGGTACGTGGAAGCAGCTGCCTTTATTCAACACGTAAATCTCCTCGTGGCCACCGGCACGCAGTGTACACTTAATAACTTAACAAACAAACAAAGACAAAAGCGCGAACAATAAAAATCTAATTACATGCAAGGACCGACAGTATGGCCGCAATTTCGCGGCATGCTATACACGCTTCACTGATTTTTATTGTAAAGTACTAGCAACAGCATGGACTTGACGGTAAAACGGTTCAGTGTACACACATTAAAAAAAAAGAAGGGATATATTACTCGTTCCCTAGAATATCAATGAATTAGTGTCTTAGACGCTGTTTTACGGGTTCTTTATATCGGTAAAAAACCACTAAAATATAATTTGAAGACTCGTTATTTGTTGCTCTCGAAACCTGGTCAGTTTGATGAAGCTCGAACCTCAACCGGGATAAGATGACTATATATACGTCCTCTAAAACATCTCAATTATGCTTATTTTATTTGTGAATCGAAGGCACGTTGGAAAAGATGTGAAGAAGAACTGAAACATAAAACGTTTTAAAATAGTGATTGCCAAACAGATCCCTCTTTTAGATAATCTTGCTTGTTTTCTGCTGTCCTCGTCGGAATGAACTCTTTCGTGTACGCGAAGAATGCATCTCTAAATTTTTATCACCAGATGATAAACCCTGCGATTATAACCAGCGTTTTTATGTGGAAAGTATTGATAGCTACTCGGAGAGAAAACAGGCTGCGTCACTCGGTGTTGCCCAGGTGCAAGTTATGCGGCACAAGTTTGGTATTATGCTTGCGGTGATATGTCTCATTCCCTTGAAAACTTAAGCCAGGCACAATTATTGAAAAAAAAAGAACAAATTTTGCAAGACTGAGATGGGTTTAAATATGGCGCATTAATTTATCTTAAATTTTCTTTTCGACTTGAAAGTACAGTTCTGAATCAACATTTCATTAATCCCGACTTTCTCTTCTTTCCCTCCTTTTTATCATTTCCTATCGGTAATATAAACTGAAGCTATCAAACTTTGTAGCACAAAAACAACCGGGATATTCTCAATAAAGATTGCGCGTCACAACACATTCAATATGACTGGTCAGTAAGCTAACCTGTCCACATAGTCATGGCAGCCCGATATCGTGTGAACTCCTTTTGTCGTCTTTTATAAAGAGAAAAAGAATGCATCTACATGGCTCGCATTAACGACATATCAGTAGCCTTTCTGCCGAGCGTGTACCCTTCTGCAGCGTACATTTCATTTCACCGAATTTCTTTTTGCTCGGGAAGAACAAGTAGTAATGACCGCCAAAAATGGCGCAGCGATGGCGTCTCCATGTGTGATACCCAAGATTCACGAAATTCGGGATGCCAAGCTTCCTAAGGTTGTCGGAAGTTCTTGGGCCTGATCTTCATCTCCACCGCCTTCAGGGGCACAGTCTTCCAGGAGGGCCAACGGATACCTTTGGTCGATGGAGTGTTCCTGTCCTGCGAATACTCTCCCGTGAGCAGGACGCTGTAGCAGCTGTGGAACCACCATCCGGCCTTGTGGGTCTTGGCGCAGTTGTTGTACCTCCTCGCCGGGTTCCTGTCGTCAGTGCTGAAGAGCTGCTCGCTGTGTCTCCTCAGACTGTTTCCCACCCTGGGGTCGGAGCCCAGGTAATCTCCGACCCTGAGACGGTAGTTCTCGTTCTCAGAACCCACGACGAACGCTTCGTAGTCCAGGTCAATCTTCTCGCCCTCGAAGGTCTCCAGGGTGACCCTAAGCATCATGTCTTTCTCCGTGGACAGCATATGGATGAAGTCGTTGCCGAGCCAGAACTCTTTCTCGATGTCTCCGAAGCCGTGCTTGTAGCCGTTCCAGTCGTGTTCGAAGCTGAGAGGCCACTGGGCGTATTTTCCCCTGCGCATCAGCACCTGCGCAGGAACAAGGACGGAGTTCGTTTGACGGCCCGTTTCGTACACATATTTCTTGTCATATGATGTCAACACCAATTCAACTCTCTGCTTAATTTAGCGGGAAAAATGACGTCACATAACTTGGTGTCACGTCACCTATGAACAAATTCAGTTTCTCCAGGGTAAAATTAACGTCACGTGACCTCGACAGCAATTCAATTCCCCGCTCAATTTAGCGGGAAAATTGATGTCACGTGACCTCAACACCAACTCAGTTTCCCTGCTGAATTTAGCGGGGAAAATGACGTCACATATGACTTGGTGTCACGAAACCTATGGACAAATTCACTTTCTCTGCTAGATTTAGCGGGAAAATTGACGTCACGTGTGGAGGAGGAGGAGGAGGAGGGAAAGGTACAGAGGAGGAGAAGGGTAGGAGGAGAGAGGACGACGAGGAAATGAGAAAAAGAGGGGAGTATTGTGAAATACTCCCCTCTGAGTATTGTGAAATAAAAAGACGAGGAGCAGAGGAGGAGGGGGTGTTCCCCCCCTCCTCCGTAACCGCGCGTTGCATTAGGGAGTTTTCGAAGCTCAGGGAGTTTTCGTAGATCGCTTTCGAAGTCCCGCGAAGCTCTCCGCAACACTCGACGCTACCCGGAACTCTAGTGAAGGCCATTGGCGCGCAGGCGCATTAGCGGCTTCTTCGTTGCGGAGGGCTTAGCAGAGTGGGAACGCGGTCTACGAAAACTCCCTATTAGGAAGTTTTCGTAGACCGCGTTGCCCCCTCCGCTAAGCGTTCCGCAACGAAGAAGTTGCTACTGCGCTTGCGCGCCGATAGCCTTGACTGTGGAGTTCCCGCTATCGTAGCGGCTTGCGGAGGGCCTTGCGGAACGGCGAAAACGGTCCACGAAAACTCCCTATTATGGGACGTTTCCTCGCTAGAGTTAGCGGGGAAATTTTCCTGCTAAATTTGGCAAGCAAATTGACGTCACGTGACCTCAGCACCCATTCAGGGAAAATGACGCCGCGGCTTCGTGTCGCGTCACCCATAAACAAATTCAGCGGCAGGAGGAGAGGAGGAGGAAAGAAGGAGAAGAGAAGGAGGGGGAAGAAGAGGAGGGGAGGATAAGGGGGAAGGTGATGAGGTGGGTAAGAGGAGAGGGGGAGAGGAGGAGGAGGGGCATACCCTCCCTTCCGTACCCTCCCCTAATCCTCCTCCTCGGGAGCTGCACTTTAGTTTCGCATTACAGAGATTTGTAGACGTCGTTAATTTTTGAGCTAATTATATATTTTATTTAGGAAAACATAAATACCACGATTATTTTTAATATATAAAGCAAAGTGCAGGGGACCAGGCCTCCCACTCGAGAGGCAGAGCTTGCCGCCTAACGACGTGGGAAAATGAGGGAGGTTCTACAGGCCGTTTACAATATGCCTGTTATATTTATTTCACTTTCAGCTCTACTTATTCTCATGATAAGTCACTATTATCTTTTGTTCATATATATATATAAATATATATATATATATATATATATATATATATATATATATATATATATATATATATATATATATATATATATATATATATATATATATATATATATATATATATATATATATATCAGTGTGTCGAACCGAAAAAAATACGGGTTCGGTTACGGTTCAGGTTCAGGTAAATTTATTTTGTTCCGGTTCAGTTCCGGTTCGATTAATTCGATCCGCGAACCGGTTCGCGAACCGGTTCGGAAGTTATGAATGACAAATTGCAACATCAAAATAAATTACAAATAAAACATCTGAAATCAGCACATACGAAACGGGATACATCGTAGTGTAAGGCTCAGGGATTTATACCAGGAATGGTTTCTTTATGTGCACTCAAAGGTTACCTCACCGACGTTTACGCATTCGGACTTCATCTAATTGGGTCCGACGCAGTAGCTGTAAAATCCGCGACCTCCTTACAAACCCACTTACAAGTAGAACTCGCTAACTATGCCGCCACCTCGGCGTGTAAGCAATAAGGAACAGTGGGGAGGAAATACAGCTTTCTTTATTTGAACTAGCCTTCGGTAACTCAAATTAGACCCTTAAAGAAGTTTTCATTAAATAAGATACGGAATATGAAAAACACTTCACCGAATGCAACGCCAGAAGGACGTGATAGGATAAATATTAAAATAGAAGACTTCGCTGTCTCACAAATATGTTAGCTTCTAAGTGCCTATACGAAACCGGATACATTATTATCAAACTCCACAGCCTTTTCTCATTCCGATGGAAGCAAGCTTCAAGAACTCGCGCGTTTTAGAAACGTGTTATGAAATGAGCACACAGCAGCATTTAGCATTTAGGAGGTTGTAGGAAAATGAAATCCCGTGACGCGATTTTTTTTTTTTTTTTTTTTTTGCACAGCCTTCCAATTTTCTTTTTTCCGTGCAAGCCGCGACCAGCGCAATACTGGTTCCTATGTCAAGATTCATGGATGCAGCGTTTGTCAAGATTCATGGATGCAGCGTTTATATTCCTAAGACTGAGTGGAGAAGAAAAATATGTAAGCGAGGTGTGCGTCAGTTGACGGCACTTAAAAAACAAATGGCATTGATAGCACATTCATTGTCAACAGCGCGTGGCCGAACCGTTTTGACATGAGCCGGTAACCGTTATTTTTTTTTCCGGTTCAGTTCCGGTTCGGGTTCATCGCGATAACAATATAACGGTTCGGGTTCGGGCTCAGTTCCGGAAAAAATACCGGTTCGGTTCCGGTTTTCGGTTCGGTTCGGTTCCGGTTCGACACCCTGATATATATATATATATATATACATTTCGAGGAATTGGCATTTTGTAAAGTATTACACACACCCTAGTCTGTAGTTTGTGTTTCACAGTACATAAATTATTGAATTATCACGTGTGCATACGTTTATTCTCTGCTTTATTTGAAGTCGCTATAAGATTTCCTGGAATGTATGTAGATAAAATTATTTTGCTAGCAACTCAAATTGTGGTTATCACTCTTTCGGATATTAACTATTCCTATGACGAAACCAAAATAAATTGATTTTTCTTTCGCGAGAAAAAAATAAGTACTCGTCAGGTTGTATAAAAAAATCAAGACCTAACACGAGTACCGTATTTTCCGTACTATAGTCCGCACCCGGTGTATAGTCCGCAGGGGGAAATTTGGGGTCAAAAATAAAAGATTTTGCTTAGATAGCCCGCACCCGGTGCATAGTCCGCACCTGGTGCTTAGTGGACACGAAAATCTTCTCATAGACGGCACACGTTTACAAAAGTCTGCTTTTTAGCTCACAATAAAGCCTAGAATGTGCATAAATCATCATTAACATACACTTTCGTGCACAAAATTCGTCACGTCTCGTTATAATAAACGATCTTGAAAAACATAATTCCTTTATAGTCCGCACGCGTAGATAGTCCGCACAGCCAGAAATTTCAACTTTTAAACATGTATAGTCCGCGGACTATAGCCCGGAAAATACGGTATTCCCGCCAAACAAAAATTCCTTGTAAGAGAAGCCCTGTGACGAGTTGGCCTACCGAACGTCTTCACCTGTGACCTCCTAGACCCGTTCTGTTTTCTTTCAACACAAGCCCCGGCAAACACAAAAGTTTTGGCCGACATAAAAAAATAGCACTAAAAAACACCGAATCTTTTGAAAAAAAAAAAAAAAAAGAAATCTGAAAAAACATTTTCGAATTTGAAGAAAAATAAACTGCCACAAAAGACGGAACTCTAATTATAACTACAATAAAATTTCGAGAGATGCCTCACCCCCGAAAGATAACACAGCCCTATTTTTGGCACAATTTTCTATTTCTTTAGAAGCACCGAAAGATAGCCCACTTGTAAAAATTGCAGAGCCTTGGCCAATGGGAGCCTCAGCAGAAATGGTGTTACTTAGCCACGGCGGGAGAAAAACGAACGTTGCTGTCTGGAAAGGACGGTCGTCTTTAGTTCAACGCCTTTCCCCGCGATTACAAGGTTTGCAGGTCACAAAATCTAAGACTAGCATTTTTTCAACGTTTTTTCTATCGCACACGATTTGCTTTTGATTTTAGGTGGGCTATCTCTCGGGGTATTACAGTATACCACAGATCAGTTACAATATAAAAGAAAAACAGTGTCATTTGATGACAAATAACTGGGAATGAAAAAAAAAATAAGTGTGGGGAAGGGAGAAGAAGTGCGCGTGTGTGTGTGTGGGGGGGGGGGGATTTTTAATGTTGTGCTTGTTGATCTTGATTAGGCATCACGCTGTGTTTAGCGAATTGTATTAAATCGATTTTTATACTTCAAATTCGTCAACAGCGTGATATGCTTGCGGCGTCTCATAAAAGAGACAAAGTAGCGGCCCTTTTCTTTCTTTCTCTTTTTTTCTCACGAACAAACGCCCATTATTCGACCAAATTCAAGAAACACAAAATGTCAAAAACAACGCACGATAAAAGATTTGTCGCCAAAGCCACCGCAAAACCACCAGTTACCATTCATAATATTTAACTTTTTTAGTAACGTAAATACTGGTCGGAGGGCTAAGATTTTTCTTAGTGCTGAGTATCCGTTCGTTCGTGTTTTCCCCTTTCTAATGTTGGAATCATATTATTTGTTTTTGCGAGAAAAAAAACCGCGGCGCACTGTCCCTTAAACGATATTTCTATAAGGCAAGCTTTTTTTTTCGTTTAAGTTATAATTAATTAGAGCGTAAAATACTTTACAGATACTTGCTAAGTGGTGGTAAACAACTCATATCTATACAAACAAAATAAATCAACAAAACCACGAGCAGTCAAAAAAAAAACAAAAAAACTGAACTGATGCTTTTCTTGAGGCTAAAATTTACGATAAGTAAAAGAACAAAAACATACACACAAAGAAAAAAAAAGCGATGCCCTATCACACGCCCTGGACCTCTTCAAAGGGAACAAACAGATATGACGGAATCCATGACACAGCTTGTTGACGTTCGACGGAAGGGGAGACCTCGGCAGTTGCGTCGGCAACACGCAGCACACGGGGGCAAAAAAGTGTATGCACACTCTGCAGGACGGTTCAGTGTCTGTTTTGAGATGAACTGCACGATCGAAAAGGAGAGTGCACATCTTCTCGAGACAGCCGGTCGTGGTGCTCTTGACTACCAAGGGCACCCTAGAAAATGCGGTACTTGAAAGTTGCGTATCTGCGCCACCGCGTTATCTATCTGTTTATCCAAATGGCGCAGCCACGTTCATCAAGGCTTGCCGCCCGATCGACCCTCGGGCCATCAAAGCATATCCGGTTTGTTATTTTGGACAAGAGCCAGGATCCCTATTCGTCGCACCACAAGCGTAGCACAGCGATGAGGATTCGCACGATTGGTGTCCCTTACCAGAAGGAGACGTGGCTATAGCCTTTATTGGTAACCAGGGATGCGGAGCAGAGAGGAGACTCACTGGTCGCACACTCGGAGTTTGTACTCGGAATTATCACGCCAAAACTCAATTTGAACCCTCTATTGAGAGCCTCAAGATATCACAATAATTACGACTGTTCGGATGTCCATTTCATTCTCATCGTTACTTTATAGACCTTCAAATTCCACGGCGTCGGAATAGACCGATCTCACTAAGCGTTGCTGAATAAGCGTTCCACGTACGCGTGACGCCACTTAGGATGCCTTTATGTGCGCTTTGCTTAAAATAGAGTGAACTATACTCTGTTTCACCTTGTGTTGTACCGCAGGAATGGCTACAACCGCGAACTCCCTGCTCTAGGGCACATCTCGGCGGCACAAGCTCTCGTGCACCAAGGGCAGTTGCCAACGCTATGAGCTCGCGCTCCTATAGCCTTCGCTGCGCGGTACAACATAAGGTGAAACGGAGTATAGGGAGTATTCACTGAACGCCATATTTGTTGGTGCTGTTTAGAGCGCATGCTCAGAACGGGCTCACATCAATAGGCTGTAAAGACCGGCACTTTTGATGGTGCGGAATGCACGTTACAAAAGAACTGTGGATGCTCGCCTTTAGCACGCGCTCAGCATTCGCGCACACATCTATGGCCGCCAGTGAATACTTCCTATAGGAGTATTCACTGGACGGCCATATCCGTGTGCGCTGCTGCTGAGCGCGTGCTGACGGCGAGCTTCCGCAGTCCTTTTGGAGCGTGCATTTAGCACCATCAAGGTTGCCGGTCTTAGCATGGCTATTAATGTGAGCTCGTTCTGAGCATGCGCTCTAAATGACGCCCTCAAATATGGCGTCCAGTGAATACCTCCACTGCCGGCGATATCTGTGTGCGTGGTTGCTGAGCGCGTGCTGACGGCGAGCTTCCACGGTTCTTTTGCAACGTGCATTCCACACCATCAAGATTGCCGGTCTTAGCAGGCTATTAATGTAAGCTCGTTCTGAGCACGCGCCCTAAACATCGCCCTCAAATATGGCGTCCAGTGAATGCCTCCTATCCTTGACGTCAGTGTCAGGGTTATCAATTGTGAACGTCGAATTCGATGGTGCGTGTTCGAATCTATGGGGATAAGTTTGATTGTGTACGATGGAAGCTTGGAGTCATCGCGTTCTTAAAACATCGCCGTCAATATCGACAACCTGACATTACTGTTATTTTCGTTGATGAAAACAGCAGAACTAATACCAGTTTGGCTAACCTTGGCAAGCCGACCACACCGACGCTTTTGGTAGCCTACGTGGCCAGTAGTCACTACTTAGAAAAAAGTCCGTAAAATTATTTGATCCCACCGATGAGGGAACAGCTGCCCGGAGGCGAAATCCGCCCGAAAACGAACAACGCTACTCGGCTGGTTCTGACCTAGCCACGTCGGGCTACACTTCAATAATATCTAAAAGGCCGCCAAAAATTAAAGGAACGGCAGGGACGTTTTTCAGTAAATTCGGCCAAAGCGGAGAGATAAAAACGATATTAGACTGTCACCTTCGGCGGTGTTGATTGTAGAATGCAATTACCCCAATCCTCCGCCGTGCTTTTTAGAGACCATCAAACATGTTGGTCGCAGCTGATAATCTTTGTCGTGACATCACACGTATGAACAACTGTCATCTCTATGCGCTGTCTAACGTGGTGCTCTTGTTCCGCGCCTATGGAGTGGTAAAGATTTTTAGCGCCTTCAATGAAAAACGTTACAAAGATAAACAAATCTGCTGGTTTTTGAGAAAAGAAAACTTCGCGGCAATCTTTCGGTTCCTCCCCCCACCATGTCATACACAAAGAATCTTTGTGTTTGACGAGTTTAGCGACCATAGTTCATAGGAGGCGGGCAAAGTAACGTTGGAGCAGAGCCTGCGTTGGAGTACCGTTGGAGGCAGGCGCCGATTCGTGAGACAGCTCGTGCCGTTTTGGTGCTCTGCTCGCGCCGACCCTCAGCGGGGTTATCGCTCGTGCAGAAAGAGTACAGTCAGTACAGTTCCCACGATTCATGGCGGCAGCGCCGACGTAGTGAAACTGGCTGTGAGATTGGTCTATTGTTCTGCCATACTTAAATAAGCACAGATCACGGCCGTCTTTCTGATCTACCAACAATGGCCACGTGCCCACGTGTGACTGAAACCGAACGACCGAAGCTAGAAGCGCGATTGCCTCATATCGAAAAGTTAATAAACTAAACATGCCCCCCCCCCCCTTTCCCATCAAAACACAGAACGCCTCTTGGATGGATTAAGACCCTTTTCAAGATGTTCCGACTCCTTGCAACCGTGTGTTATTTTGGGACACAAAGTAAAGCTGTAATAGTGGGTGCCCTTTTATAGTACAGAAGTGTCATGCAGGCGTATCCGACGACCACTTACCGTCCATCCTCCACCATCGTTGCTCATGTCGCAGAATACTCTGACAGCGCGAACACCCTGTGTGTAGACAATGTACACTCCGTCGCAGGTTGCCCCTCCAGTCCTAAGGTCTGCGCAGTTTCGGGGACTCATCACGTGCGTTGTCGTCACGCATTTTTCGCCAACAGACTGCTGTGGTGTGCCCGAGGGTGCGTCTCGCCGAGCACTGCTCACCACACTCTCTGAAGGTTTCAAGTCGGTGTCTCTAACAGCAACAGGTGGAAAACGACTGACAGTTGGGCGAGGAGCCTGTTCTGCGCTACGACACTGCCTGATATCTACCATGCTGCTTTCGACTTCCCTCATCATCTTGCTGATATCGTTCTTCATCTCGAGTTGCCCCATCTTGATCTCCATGAGGACTCGGTTAGACAGCTCGGATGTTCCGTTTTGGCCGACCATAGTTCTCCGGGGTCCCTTGGGCTGCTGTGTGCTCTCGGCTGGGCGTTCTTTTCCAGTTGGACACTGCTCTTGGATCTTCTCGATCTCCGTTAGAAGAGCGTCGTTCTGCTCTATGAGGCTGTTGGTGAGAACCTCCAAACCTTCCAACTTGCGACCCATCTGGTTCTTGAGAAGATCCAGTTGCTCGTGCATCTTTCGTTGAGTGTCATCGATGGTGTCCAGAAGGAAGGACATGGACGTGTCTCCGCCTCCGGGTGGAGAGTCCCTTCTAGACCCTGCCTCTGGGAGACCCCTTGCTGAGGCCATCGAAGACTTCATCTCCTTATTCATGTCATAGATGGTGTTGATCCCGTTCATCACCTTCTTCAACTTGCTGTCCATGTCGTCCTTCATCTTTGTCGTCTTAGTGTCGACTTCGCCCAGCTTCGCGATGCTGGTGTCCACCTTCTCGCTGACGTCGCCCTGGAGCGTGTTGAATGCAGACTCCAGGCTCCTCAACCTGCTGCTAAACTCAACCGAGCCTTGACCGCTCTCGCCACCCGAGGACAGCGTTGAGATCTTGGAAGAGACATCTTGGAGCTGCTTCTCTACTTTTTCCAGGGACATCTGGAAATGGACAGTCTGCGTGGTCCTCAGGTTGTTCTCGACTTGAAGCTGGTCCTTCACATCGGTGATCAGTTTCTCGACTTCGTCGAGCCGAGTGTAGAGCCTGTGCTGGCCATTGCACAGCGCCAGCAGGGCCACTGTGACGAGCAAACGCATCCAGATGAGTTCTGCCATGTCCGTGCCTCCAATCTTACTGGGGAAACGAGAGCACCTTCGACCAGGTTTTATCTTGTCAGGCACTCGAGACGAATGCGCAAGAAGGAGAGGAAGGCCAAGACGTTGAACTGTCCACAAGAACCGATAAACGACGCGATGACAAATCTGGAGGAGCCCCCGGTGACGAAGAGTGGCGTATACCCTCGGAGCGGGGGCAGACTTGGCCAAGACGGTCTTTCCGGTCCACGCAACAGATAAGCAAGAACTGAGCGGCTTCGTCGGCGAAGAAATCAACGTGTTTACAGCGGTCCCTCGTGAGCTTCTGGCTGCTGAGGCGTTCTGAGAAGAGAGGGGGGCCGGCGCGGGCTCAATTGCCCAAAGTGAAGACGAGCGCACACCCTCGCGTCCGCGTCTCCTAAGGGGAGCGACAGCCGAGGGTCGGGTGACACTTTGGGCCTTCCTCGAAGCTGTGCCAAAAAAAAAAAAAAAAAAATATGACGCAGCAACGGTTTTTGAGCCTTCAGTGCGCCGATGGCGGGGTTCCAACGGCAGCCCGCATGTAAAACGAAACATAACCACCGCAAATCAAAAATAAGACAAAAAAAAAAAAAAGGGTTGGGGGGGGGGGGGGGGCGGGAACTTCTTTAATTCAAGCATGCAACATTCTAAGAATGGAGTGACAACGTTTCTGGGTGTGGGGTCGGAAAGTACGTCTTTATATCGGTCGCCATGCTTCCGAAAACTTGACTACGCAAGCGACCCCCCCCCCCCCCCCCCCCCCCCCGCCCCCCGGGGTCCTTAAAAAAAAAATTAAAAAAAAGGACTAGCTTGAATGTTTTTTTGTATATCCGTGTATATGCCATGCCACATGTGAGTGATATGAGGAGGAGGCAAGGGGTACGTTCGCCGTTTATCATGCTGTAATGTCTTGGTTTCCCCCCAAATTATAATTATATGGTGAATATTTAGTGAAGGGGATCATGCCGTCTTTTTTTATCCTTACATTTGAATAACATGGCGTCGCAGAGCAATGTTTGGGATATTTATTTTTCTTT
Organism: Ixodes scapularis; assembly: GCF_016920785.2. NCBI lineage: Eukaryota > Metazoa > Arthropoda > Arachnida > Ixodida > Ixodidae > Ixodes > Ixodes scapularis. The sequence goes on from NW_024609880.1 coordinate 93,855,360, forward strand.
CACTATTTAAATTCTCAACAGTAACACAAATATTTAAAAAAAAACATGAACAAGTATACTTTTTTAAACTTTTATCTGCCGTATTTTAAACAGTTGAACGCGATCACCTGCAAAACTACGTTTAGAACCCTTTGAAATCCGGCGTTTAAACAGCGATATTTTTAGTTCGTTTACCCATGAATGTTGATATCTGTAAAGAACATTTTCTTGCGGAAACCATCGAAGCAGCTGGAATAACTAGACTCATAGTGTTTCTATTGGTGCTTCCACTGTTGCAGGATTCAAAAAAAACTTGATAAGTATGTTATCTTTTGTGTAGTTCTTTTGTTCTTTTTTTTTTTTTTTAATACTGCACGTTAAAGAAGGTCATTGCAGGAGTGGAAAAAAATACATACATAGCGCGCCAATACAACAGAGTTGATTTTGCGTGTGTGTGCACGTGCGTGCGCGGTGTGGGCTGTACGTGTGTCTTAAAAAGAATGTTTTTTTTTTACATTTAATTGGGACACGCGTGTCAAAATATAAATTTTACGTGAAAAAAAAAAAAAATAGATGCAATATTGACGGCACGAGACGCGTGGCAGTGATCACCTCCTTTCCGCTTGTTTTCTCTCTAGGCTTTTCGGGCGCGTGGAGGAGAGGTGGAGCGGCTTCCCCTTCGTGACCGAGATGGTCATTCCGGAATGACCAGTGACGTCATAGACTTCGCGCGCAGAATTTCAAATAAATCTCTAAAATATATTTTTTTGCTTAAAATTTATTTTTTGACACCCGTGTCCCAACAAGACTGTTTTAATTTTTTTTTTTTTTCAGGGGTCCTTTAAGTTTTATTTCAAATTTAGTGAAATGATGTTATTCAGGTGTTTTCCTTTAGCATAACGTTTTGTGCCGAGTCTGGAAAAACATCAGTGCATTCCATATACGTTAAATAAAGCAGATACTATCTATGAGCTTTTACAATAGGTAGTTTTAGAATAGGAGGTCCCAAGTCCAGTGCATCGGGACCCCCGAGGAGCTTGGCCGGCATCGCACTGCAAATGCGTGGAACTTGTGCGCCTGCGCAATGCGACGCCCCAAGCTCCCCGGGGGGACGCAAAAGCATCGCGGTCAACTATACTCTGAAGCTCCCCGCTATGTTTCACTGATAATAATTTCAACTAATATTATAAGTTAGTGCTGCCATTTCAACGCAGCAAACATTATAAATACGAGGAGAAACAAACATTTAAATGGTTTGTATAGGTGTTGTGTTTATCATTTAGCACCATGTGTTGGTCGTTTTACACCTCCGGCAAAGTCAAGTGACACCAACCGGTTTAACCCAGCGACCTAGGACAAATGAGCTATAGTGTATGTAAACAGGTAACTTCAATTACACAACATGCAATCGGAAATAATTGCATTGGACTGGATTGGAGGAACGTTTATGGGCTCCAAATTTGATATTGAATCTTGCAACACACGTGCGCCTATTTCCTTTTAAATTAAGCAATTGTTACTGCTGTTGATGAGCTAGCAGATTATTGCTTTGGTTTGTTTTGTTTCTTGTTGTTAAGTACTTTGTATTAAATAAATTCTTTTGTATGATTTCGCTTACACGCACACGCTCTTTTCCTCAACCCTCAGCATACTTGTATGGTGAGTAAAGCTATTATTATTGATGCCCTGAGCAAGCGGTCGCGCCGCGACGTGGCTCGAAAGGATTTTCTCTGGCAGGCGGGCGTCACGTTCGGTCAGCTTGAGGTGTGTATATATATATATATATATATATATATATATATATATATATATATATATATATATATATATATATATATATATATATATATATATATATATATATATATATATATATATATATAATATATATATATATATATATATATATATATATATATATATACCCAAGCTGACCGAACGTGACGGTCAGCCGAAAATCGGTCAGCTTGAGGTATATATACCGGGTGTTTGTGCGAAGACTTTCAAAAATCCTAAAACTTAAAGCGTAAAAAAAAAAGAAAAAACTTTCTTCGGGAACAAACTACCAGCCACGGCGGACGTCAGGAATTGCCAAAAACATAGTAATTAGCCAAATAATTAATTAAAATTTGTTAATTAACTTTTTAATTAGTGGAAATAGACATATGGTTCTAATTAGAAAGTTGCTGAGCGTTATCTAAAACCACTAAATCAGTCACTTTCAAAAAGAATTTCGGCGCGTGAGAAGCGTAGTAGTGCACTAAAGTTACCGCTCTTTGAGCAGGTACAAGGCTGGGGCTAGATAAGAGACGGAAAAATCGCGCGGGCGCCTTATCGCAACCGCTAGCTTTGTACCTGCTCAAAGAGCGGTAACTTTAGTGCACTACTACGCTTCTCACGCGCCGAAATTCTTTTTGAAAGTGACTGATTTAGTGGTTTTAGATAACGCTCAGCAACTTTCTAATTAGAACCATATGTCTATTTCCACTAATTAAAAAGTTAATTAACAAATTTTAATTAATTATTTGGCTAATTACTATGTTTTTGGCAATTCCTGACGTCCGCCGTGGCTGGTAGTTTGTTCCCGAAGAAAGTTTTTTCTTTTTTTTTTACGCTTTAAGTTTTAGGATTTTTGAAAGTCTTCGCACAAACACCCGGTATATTCACCGATGTTTGTTTGCAAACAAGCTCACTACCACCCCCTATCGGCGGACCCCTGCGCGCTTCCGGTTTTCCTCTTCTTTTCCATTTGTCTCTCCTTCTTTTGTTACTTGCACTACTTTGTACAATTCACTAATGTTCTTACAAACACACTACAGAAACTTCTCTGAAGGAAACTCTTCTTACCCGACCGCTGTGCGTTGCTGAAGAATAAATAAATACACTACCGGAAGTTTACTGGGGCACCAAATACTGTGGCGCCCTCGCGGTATCAACTCCCACCGAATGTGGTGAATATATACCGGGTGTTTCTGCGAAGACTTTCAAAAATCCTAAAAATTAGGGCGTTTGAAAAAAGAAGAAACTGTCTTCGGGAACAAACTAAAAGACACGGCGGACGTCAGGGATTGCCAAAAAACATACTAATTAGCCAGCTAATTAATTAAAATTTGTTAATTAACTTTTTAATTAGGGGAAATAGACATATGGTTCCAATTAGAAAGTTGCTGAGCGTTATTGAAAACCACTAAATCACTCGTTTTCAGAAAGACTTTGAGCGCGTGAGAAGCGTAGTAGCGCACTAAAGTTACCGCTCTTTGAGCAGGTACAAAGCTAACGGTTGCGATAAGGCGCCCGCGCGATTTTTCCGTCTCTTATCTAGCCCCAAGCTTGTACCTGCTCCACGAGTGGTAACTTTAGTACAATACTACGCTTCTCACGCGCCGAAAGTCTTTTTGAAAATGACTGATTTAGTGGTTTTCAATAACGCTCAGCAACTTTCTAATTGGAACCATATGTCTATTTCCACTAATTAAAAAGTTAATTAACAAATTTTAATTAATTAGCTGGCTAATTACTATGTTTTTGGCAATTCCTGACGTCCGCCGTGGCTGGTAGTTTGTTCCCGAAGAAAGTTTTTTCTTTTTTTTTACGCTTTAAGTTTTAGGATTTTTGAAAGTCTTCGCACAAACACCCGGTATATATATACCGGGTGTTTCTGCGAAGACTTTCAAAAATCCTAAAAATTAGGGCGTTTGAAAAAAGAAGAAACTGTCTTCGGGAACAAACTAAAAGACACGGCGGACGTCAGGGATTGCCAAAAAACATACTAATTAGCCAGCTAATTAATTAAAATTTGTTAATTAACTTTTTAATTAGGGGAAATAGACATATGGTTCCAATTAGAAAGTTGCTGAGCGTTATTGAAAACCACTAAATCACTCGTTTTCAGAAAGACTTTGAGCGCGTGAGAAGCGTAGTAGCGCACTAAAGTTACCGCTCTTTGAGCAGGTACAAAGCTAACGGTTGCGATAAGGCGCCCGCGCGATTTTTCCGTCTCTTATCTAGCCCCAAGCTTGTACCTGCTCCACGAGTGGTAACTTTAGTACAATACTACGCTTCTCACGCGCCGAAAGTCTTTTTGAAAATGACTGATTTAGTGGTTTTCAATAACGCTCAGCAACTTTCTAATTGGAACCATATGTCTATTTCCACTAATTAAAAAGTTAATTAACAAATTTTAATTAATTAGCTGGCTAATTACTATGTTTTTGGCAATTCCTGACGTCCGCCGTGGCTGGTAGCTTGTTCCCGAAGAAAGTTTTTTTTTTTTTGACGCTTTAATTTTTAGGATTTTTGAAAGTCTTCGCAGAAACACCCGGTATATATACTATATATATATATATATATATATATGGGTGATTTCATCTCAACTCAGGCACGGATTTAGGGTCGAATTTTTAATTTTGACGAAAAAAATATATGTTTTGGGGCAATTCCTATGATAAAAGAAGACGCAAACGGTTATTTCGTCGGATTTTTTGTTCTCAAGTTATGGACCATTGAAGCGGTCATGGAGGAAATTGATGTTTTTTCAGCCTATCGGAGGTGCCATATTTCACTCCATCCCTTTCCCCTACTTTTTACGCTACATCAATATAACTTTTTGAGAACACTCTAGACATCGGCTTTTTCATGCTAATTAAGCGTCTAGATCATAACATTCTTAATGATTTTTTTTTTTATTTGTCAAACCGCCTCTCTGTGACGATATTTGACGAAGTTCAGCAAGCTGTGCTGTGTGACCTAATCAACATATTTTTATGACCTTTATATCACCGTAAAGCACGAATTATGCTCTTTCTTTTGAGTATAATTTCGATATTGTGCCGCAAGTATATAATGCGCTATGTGTGCCCGAAAAACGAATATTTCGAAAAACTAGCAAGTTTGGAGTCGATTTTCTAAAAAACCCCACTTTTCATTTTTTTCATTTTTTATTCACAGTTAGTTAAAATAGTAGTCTATCAGGAAGTACCATCAGAAATTGTAATATATTGTTCGTATGTCCGCTAGTAAGACTCGAATCTCGTGCCATGAGCGTTTTGAACGGGACTTCGCACAGGCGCTTTGCTGAGCAGAATTGTGGCCAATGTAAAGATTTCTATTTAATGTTAGTACTTACCACAATATCTGAGTGTAAAAGCAAGTGAAGTAGTAATATTTATCCTTACAATATTTATTTACTTGGCACTGGGGTGATTTGAAAGGTGTGTGAGCTTCGCCTTATGTATTGACGGAGAAGTACGTAACATGTAAACTCACGGTCAAACTTAAGTCACGAGAGAAAAGTCTAAGTAACCTGGCATCAATCACTGCAAATAGAAATGAAACCTAAACACATGACTAACGCATTTGAAGCCTTACACGCCACGAAATGCTCGTCCTTACACGCCACGACATGCTCGTTATTTTACGGAAGAGCCCGTATGTGCACAAAATACACCGTACTTCCTAAGCGTCAGATACTAAATCGCACATATGTATATGCACTGCATATCTGTTTGACATAAGAAAATATGACAATTACATATAAAGGTCGGAATTTTAAACTCAAGATGCGACACGTAACCAGAGAAGGGAAGTAATATTTCATGTTGTAGCCTAAACATGTTAATTTCATAAAATATATCAACATGTGTTGACCAAATGTCTCATATACTCCTAATTAACATAAAATACACTCAAAGTTAATACAAATATAAACTTTAAAACGAATTGAACACCGCCCAATTCCGTCTGGTTTACGGATAGACGACGCAGTACCTTTTCAATACTACACGGCGCTGCTAACACAAAAACAGCGATAAACACCTGGGATAGGGATAGTCATCTTTCGACGTAGCGCATTTCGAGAAAATAGGTTGATGCGATTCTGAGCCAGTTTTCACTTTGTCCAAATTGCAGTCAGTTCAGTGTCAAAGTCTATGGCGCGTCGTCTGATCACACAGCGCGCACTCACAGGATGAACTCACTGTTGAAACGGTCCGGCCTTTTCACGGTCCCACCATGCATTTAGCTCTGTCTATTCTGGGGTTTGGTAAGCTCTTTCTAAGACCACATCACCTCCCCCTTCCCCCATTGCTTTGCTCCACACATGAGAAGATTGGATGCCTTTCGATGGGGTTACCTTCTCCCACCCCTTCCTTTTAAGCTCCCGATAACGGGACAGCTCCTCTTGGTCGCTGAAGAGAAGCGTTATCCCCTTGATTTTCTGGCCGAGAGCTTCAACGAACGTACGCGCCTTATATAGTTATGGAGCTCAGCTCAGTTGTTGTCAAGTTATGCAGTGACGCATGATGCTTCAGCACACCACCCACTCCATCGCACGCGCTTTTGCCGTGCCCTGACGCCGAGTATATCCACCTGCTGACAACAAACTTCTTCTGAAATTCGTGTAATTGGTGCCGATTTTTGAAATGGCTTGGAGCGCCGTCCGAAACATAGATTAGCTCCAAAAAAACGGGCAAGAGTTCCTCGAGCCTGTCTTCAATCATTGTGAGCGCAAAGAGCGCGTGTGCAGAATCATGACAGGTATCGTCACTCACGACGCCGAAACTTAGTGTTCCCTTCGTGGTCGTCGCAACGCAGGTGAAGATTGCCACCATCTTGGTTTTCCAGTGGTATCCCTGCACTGCACGTTGGAGCACAATACAGTTTTTGGCGAAATCAAAGTGGAGGACTACGACACGTGGCTTCACATTTGCTTTTTCAAGCCATATTGCTCTCTGTTGTGCGCGCCGAATATAATAGTGGGGTATGTATTTCTTCGTCCACTTGTTGAGTTCGTTAAGAAAAGCAGTGGCCTCCAAATCTTTTTTCACCATTTCGCCACCAGATTCTCACAGTGCCAACTCCAGTTCATCTTCAGCGCTCATCCCTAGCATCTCGAGGGATATGTCCTTCCGGTTCGAACAGGCTTCACACCTCAGCAAGAAGCCGTTTTTGGAAGGATTTTCACAAAGAAAAATTTTCTCTACGTCTTCAAAGGTCATGGTCTTCCCCGCCGCATTTGACAGTGATGTCAGACAGAGTATGAAGTTGGCGCAGCATATACACACGCACACTCTTCATGTACAGGCAGGGTGTTTCTTAACCCACTTGGGCCGAAGAGAATAAAATTTTGTTAGGCCCATTTTTGACTCGGGATTGGCCGCCTTGAATTCTTTGTAGATTTCCCTAATAGATCTCGTCACAAATCGCTTCGTGACGAAGACTTCCTGACCATCAATAAAAAGCCTTACGACATCCTTCTTGTTCGGGCTTTGTCTTGAGCAGTCTTTTGCATCTGATGTGTAGTAAGTCAACGCAAGAGCGACATCGTTTTCGTTGAGAGCATGTCCTTGGTATGGGTCAGGTGACGCCCAGACCCCCATTTTGTTTTTCAGTTTTCTTGATTGGTCCAAAGCATGCTTCGTCACTTCAGGAATTGCTTTCAGGATATCTTTCTTTTTGAGGTTAGATAGAAAGAGAGTTAAGAGGCGGTAGCGTTCTAGCCGCGACGCGCTCTTGACGTAGGCTGCTCGTAAATTGCTGACCCAGTCGGAGCATGAGGAGCATGGATGGAGCACGAGGAGCATGGTCGGAGCACGAGGAGCATGGAACCTGACGTAGGTTCTCCGTACACGTCACTTAGTTTACGACCAATTTCCTTTTTGAATTCCGCGGTTATCTTGGATTTTTTTCGCTTAACATAGCCGGTACGACTTCGTGGAGTCACGCTAGAGGGGAGTTTAAGTGGTGTCACACTTACTTCGGCAGCATGAATTGCTTCAGACACTCCTTGACCAGGACTTCCTCGTCAACGAATGATCTGTCCGCTGGTTTCAGGATGATGACGATGAGCTTGATGACAACATTTCCTGTCTTTGCTTATGTACTTCAATCTGACCCAAGAACATTGTGTAGCAGTTATTGCACAGAACATCTCCAGGGCTTACGCGCTGGGCGTCCTCAGCCGGTAGAACTTGCTTAAGAAAACTTAGGTTTAGCTCCGAGACTTGACGAAAATGGCGTCCGTAAAACACTCTTCTCTTGTGTCTCCTTGAATAGTCGGCGCACACTTTCCGGTCTGAACTGAATAATGTTTTAGCCATGGCAGTAACGAACACTTCTGGCTTTCTGAAAACAGGAGCAGTTTTAAGTTCATCCAGCTCAGACAGCACGGAGGTAGAATGAGTACCAGCTTTCCGCCGTGGCTTAGGAATTCAAGTAAAGAGCCAGAAAGGGACCGAGAAGGCTATTATCAGTTAGACGACGTGTGAAGATTCGGCTTCCTTTGGGTCCCCAATCTTCCCGTCGATCCATACTTAAACATTTGCTCTCCACCTCGCGCGTAATCTGAGTGCCACGCAGCAGCGGCGTGTCTTTTAGTGCCCGCGGATTAGTGGCACGGTTGTGTTAGAAGGACGAGGAGGGGAGCTTGGAGAGACAGAGGGGTGGCTTGCGACGTAAACTCTAACCTCGAAACGCCTGTTCTCCCGACAATCAGGGTTTCCGTGTCCGTCGCATCCAAAGGCATAATACTTAGAGGCTCCAGGACCCCGACGAAGATAGAGGCGGTAGCCCCATGATGTTCAAGATAAAGTATTCTATACACGCCGCCTGACTGGGCTGCCATCTGTAAAATTTCGGAGCCGAAAGCAAAAGGCCTCAGAGGACTTCCCTAACGATCTGCATTCCCCCGTATTGGGAGAAAAAGATGCGCTCGCACTTGTGAATACGGACTTCTAAGTAACTTTTCTTTAAGAGCACTACTCAAAATTTTTTTTAATGTTTATGGTTGGATATTAGGTAAGTGCTAACGATAAATAGAAAACCTTATATAGGCCAAAATTCTGCTCAGCAAAGCGCCTGTGCGAAGTCCCGTTCAAAACGCTCATAGTACGAGATTCGAGTCTTAATAGCGGCCATACAAACAATATATTACAATTTCTGTTGGTAGTTCCTGATAGACTACTATATTAACTAACTGTGAATAAAAAATGAAAAAAAAAATAAAAAGTGGGGTTTTTTAGAAAATCGACTCCAAACTTGCTAGTTTTTCGAAATATTCGTTTTTCAGGCACATGTAGCGCATTGTATACTTGTGGCATAATACTGATATTATACTCAAAAGAAAGAGCAATATTGGTGCTTTACGGTGATATAAAGATAATAAAAATATGTTGATTAGATCACACAGCACAGCTTGCTGAACTTCGTCAAATATCGTCACAGAGAGGCGGTTTGACAAATAAACAAAAAATCATTAAGAATGTTATGACCTAGACGCTTAATTAGCATGAAAAAGCCTATGTCTAGAGTGTTCCCAAAAAGTTATATTGATGTAACGTAAAAAGTAGGGGAAAGGGATAGAGTGAAATATGGCACCTCCGATAGGCTGGAAAAACATCAATTTCCACCTTGACCGCTTCAACGGTCCAAAACTTGAGAACAAAAAATCCGACGAAATAACCGTTTGCGTCTTCTTTTATTATAGGAATTTCCCCAAAACATATATTTGTTTGTCAAAATTAAAAATTCGACCCTAATCCGTGCCTGAGTTGAGATGAAATCACCCATATATATATATATATATATATATATATATATATATATATATATATATACCCAAGCTGACCGAACGTGACGCCCTCCCGCCAGAGAAAATCCTTTCGAGCCACGTCGCGGCGCGACCGCTATATATATATATATATATATAGACCTTTCCGGTGGCAGCCTCGACCGAAACGATTTACAGCGCGCGTCCCTGGTTTTGAGAGTGCACGTCAGTGTTGCCCGACTGCGCTGGGCTGTGCATCCGTTTTCTCTTCATTGGGTTGTGGAGTCTGCGTAGGCGCAATTTCGGACGCTGATTGCGGCTAAATTGCCACGCTTTATATATATATATATTTTGTTCTATGGCGAAGAGATATTCCCGAGGTTTTTAAGAAAGCATTGTACTATTTTTAGGAATAAAAACAAACAAATGAAGGCTATTTTTGATGAGCCCGTGCGCTACAGAACAAATGCAACTGGAATGTTTGTTTCATTTTATGCTGATTATTTTACGGCATCAAGCACACAGGAGAGCCGAAATGCATGGGTATTCCCCACTCCCAACATGAAATTCAACGAGTCTCATCAATCGCACAACATATATTGTAAATACCCCACGGTGCCGCGTCATCTGAACGGGATTTGAGAAATGTCTCGAATCGATAGACACTTCACGACGATCGGGCGGAATCGGGCTTGTTTTGAAACACGTTTCTAGAAACTGTTTTTTTTTTTTTTTTTGCATTATATTAAAGAAACAAAAAACTTTTTTTTTTTTCGGGAACATGTCCGGGAATGCTTTTCGGAGATTACGAACGGTTCCGCGCCGATGTCTTGGCGCTGGCCTTCTTCGTTCGTTTCCTGCGAAGGCCGAGCACGCTACGAGCCCTGGTATTCCCTGGTTCACACAGGGGAAGATAACATGGAAAGGGTAAGCGTCCTGAGCAGGCTCAAGTCACAAAATGGCGGCGGGCCCCTTATAGTCCGTTGCAACCTTACAAAAAGCCTCAGTTGGGAAACGCTGGCGTCCACCGAGACCGAGCTAAATACGATAACAGCGCCACCCTTTAGCGACGAATTGAAACATGAAAGCTGCTTCACATAGCTACTGCGAGATGGCCCTGCGAGATGGCGTCACCAGCTCTTGCCCGACTCGACGTGCAGTCGTGCAGTTCCCGGAGTGGACGCTGCGGGAGAAATGGCGGCATTGCGATCGCCATTAGCTCGGTTTTCGAGTACAGATCGGAGCCACTTTTTTTAAAACAGGCTCTATGGCAGCTTCCCAACTGAGGGGATCTAGTAACGTTGGTCCGTTGCAACTAGGGATGTCGCGAACCGGTCGAGGTTCGAGTTCGACCTGGTTCGACTTTTTCGACCTTGTGAAAAGTTCGACAAAGGTTCGACTGCTATGCGCATGCGCGACAGGCTGGCCAGTTGGCTTCGGATTGGATGGTGATGGCTAAGGGATGAATTAAGGGCAGCACTGACTGCCCTTAATTATTTCAGTTAATAAAGTGAAAAAAAAATAAGTTATTTACTATTTTAGTGATTAGAATTAGTCTCTTTTAATTGCACCTGTTCATAAAATTAAAATAACCCTTTGCGTAAAAAAGGTTTCTCCAAACCTAGACATATTTGTATCAAGGTCTGGCTACACTGTCCACAAAATCCAGAAAAAACAACAGGACATGGCCAAGCCCGCCAAGCCGGACAAGGCCAAACCGGATGTGCCCAACGTGGCATGCGGTAGTTGTGAACGATGATGCTTCCTCACGGAAACCCCGTTCACGAGCGTAGAGGAAGCAGCGGACAAAGAGTACCAGTGCCGAATCTGCGTGAATGCTGGTGAGATGGAAGGGATGTTGGAGATGATTAGGGGGGAACTCGGGAAAGAGCGCGAGGCACGAAAGAGGATGGAGGTGAAGATGATAGAGGCCAGGGAGGGGCTGAGGGACGAGAAGGGCGAAAACAAAGGGGTGGACGGGGGAGAACTTGGCGGGCAGAGGAAGGGAACACACTTACAGTGAAAAGTCAGTAGACATAGAACACACAAAGTTTCATAGCGTAGAGGAGGCAGAGATGACAGAGTTCATGTGTAGAATGTGCGTCCTAAACGCACGACAGGACAGGCTGGAAGCAGAGGGCACAGAGCTGATGGCAATGATTGTGAAACTAGACGCGGAACTGGAACTGGAAAAGGAAAGAAGTGAAAGACAGGCAGCGGACGAGAAGTTGGCAGATGGAGGTGGTCCTTTTGCCATCGGACATCACAGCGAATGACACGGTCGTAGAAAGGGATGGAGAGAGGACGTACAAAAAAGCACAGAAGCAGGGAGGTGAAGAGAAGGGAAAAGGGGAGGAAAAGCCAAAGGACAAAGCCCCTGCTTTAACGAAGAGTAGGGAGGACATGGATCATAGCTGGGGACTTCAACATGGAAAGGTGCAGGGTGGCAATAACTGAGAGGGTGAAGGGGGACGCCAGGGTCCAGATTGGGGTGTTGGCTGGACAGACAGTGAGGCGGTGATCGAGAGGGTAAAAAAGAAACCATGAAACTATGGGGGACGAAAGAAGGCCAAAACCTCGTGATGATACCGGAAAGACCGAGTGATCTACTACAAGGGAATGGGGGAGGGGTGGGGAAACAGTTGCGCAGAGGGGTGAGGGACTTGAGGGCGACATCGGACAGCGTACAGATTCATGTCTGCACAGTGCCAGGGGTGAGGGGTCAGGGCGTTCACATTGAGAGAGCTGTGATAGCCGGAAACCAGGACATCTGGAGACTGGGAAGGGAGATGTGTTTCAACATGATTGACATGAATTGGGAGGTGCGTAACAACAGAGAGCAGGCTTTTGAAGAAAGCGGTATTTGTACCATCCCCTACGTGGGGAGGGCCGTTGGGTGGCGGATGGCAGGGAAAACGGTGGCTTTTTTAGGAGACCCCAAAGCTCTCAAGGAGAGGAATCGTGTCAGGAACGAGGCGAAAGGCCTGTAGGAGAGGGGAGACGGGGTGAGCACATCGGTGGGACATTGGAAAGCAAAGGGGTAGATGAGAGCAGGGATGTGCGTTTGGGGGAGGTGCCCAGGGAGGGTGAAAGGAAGCCACGCAGAAACAGGACAAAGAAGCTACTTAACATAGCTTTCATACATACAGGGGGACAAGAACAAAATAAAGTGGTAGAAGATCGAGGAGCAATTAGAAAGCGAAAACTTTGCAGTGTATGTATTAACACAAACACATCTAAGGGATATGGGAAAACCACCATACATACCGGGATATTATTGGATGGGATGCAACCGGGCCAATGGGGAACGCAAGGGAGGCGGATTAGGGGTGTTAGCGAAGGGTCAGGAATGGGAAAGGGAACGAGAGGGCTGCAGGGAACTCATGTGGATCAAAACCTATATTGGGGGTTTAGACACAATCCTGGGTTTTGTGTATCTAAAGACAGGGAGTGGTGCAGGGGAGGAAAACGCAGAACATATCAGGAGGCGTTAGGGAAATCGGCACTAACAAGGAAATAATTATCTTGGGGGACATGAATGCGCATTTGGAAGACTTTGATGGACATACGGATACAAAAGGGAGGATGTTAGAGGAGTTATGTGAAGCTCTTGATCTGGTATTGGTTAACACTCAGATAAAATACTGATGGAAAAATAACATGGGAAAGAAAGAACGCGCACTCGACTATTGACTACTGTTTAATGTTACGCGAGATACAGAACAGATTAGGAGGTATGGAAATAGATGAGGAAGGCACAAAAAGTCTAGGGAGCGACCATAAGAGAATCAAGATCAGATTTGGCAGAGTAAAACCAGAAATGAAAAATGAAAAACAAGAGGGTAGGAATAACTTAAATGATAAACAATTACAGGAGATATCTAAGCGAATCGAGGACATAGTATCCAAGCAACCGTCTGCTTCCTCCTCCCCGGCCTGAATTACCCTCTCCCTACCTTCTTGAGTTGCAACGGACTATAGTAAAAAATCTTATACATACAAGAAATGTCTTGGTTCAATAAACGCATATGATTAAATAAGATCATATCATGACGTAGCAAGATCCGTTACGTAGCCTCACTAAACATCGAAGCAGCGCCGCTCTTCGGATATACGCACAACCACTGATCTCTATAGAGATCAGTGACGCACACCGTTTAAAAAATCCTGCAACGCCTTTTTTTTCTTTTTTTATTTGGACCGAATTTGAGCGCACTGAACGTAGTAACTTAGTTAACTTTTTCTTTTCTCGCAATTCGCTTTCTCTTGAAAGTTATAGGCATATTAAAATTACAAAAACAGGAAAAAAATTACTTCTTCATGACGTTCTTGGTCCTCTGTCCCCCCTTTTCCCGCGCCCGCGGACCGCGGGGGCTGAGAAATCTGGGGAGGGAGGGGAAGACGGGGAAAGGAGGTGACGCCGAGGAGAGAGAACTGCCCGGGAACGGGGAACGGGTCAGCTCCCTCTTTTCGGCAGACGTCAGGACCAACAACGTCACGATTTCGTCACATGCCGCGCGCGTTGGACACCACGGGGCGTATCCGTAGGAGGAGGAGGTTTCCGCGTCGTCCGGTCAAAATATGACGCACTGATATTTAGTCGCTCTCTCCGTGCCCGCTGGGTTGCCCGAACCACAAGAGACGTGGAAACCTCAAAAAAGGTAGACGCTTCAAGGAGCTGTGCAACAATTTTAACGTTGAAAGAATTTGCAACTTCTACTTATGAAATTGTTTATCTTGTCACAAAGGACAGAATACACATATCCTTCCTTCGAAATGTTGCGAGTCCGCCGCGTAATCGCGAGGCAAAAAATATATTATTCGCCGACCTGCAACCGCGAGCGGCAGCCGTAAGGACCACGCGGCATGACGTCAATGGGGGACTTGTAAAAATATAGGAAGTTGTGCAAATACTTGCTCGATAAAAGGTAATTTTTCTATAAATTTTGCCGTTCCAGCATCAATATAAATCCGTCAAAAACCTAGTATCATCTACAAAACTTTTATTATACGGAGTTTTAGTGGCGCCATCTATCTGAGGTCAACAAAACCGTCAGCTCTCTCAGCTTCCGCGAACAGCTAGCCGCCAGAAGCCGGAGGGGGACGAGGGCAAAGCCGGATGGGGATGACCGGACCCGGACGAGACTTTCCTCCTTTCGCCATGTTGATCCCGCTGCGCCAAGCACGTGGTCACGTGGTCGCGAGCGGGTGAGTTTTCGCTGCTCACTGATGGCCCTAGAAAGGAAACTTCACCGGGACCCCGCGCGTCCCCCATTGACGTCACAGCGCACGTGACTCGGAAGATGGTGAAGGAGTTGAGAGAGAGGTGCCGAGAACCTCAATCTTTGTCCATTTTTAAAATAAAAACAAGGACATGCAGGCAAAAGCGTTTCTCCCCCTCTTTACTTCAAAAAGGTCGAGCCACCAACTCCCAAATTAATTAAGCAAAGCAATGAAATTGCTGCACAGCTACTTTAAATAGGATTGCAGGGCCCCTTTAAATCGATCATGAAACGATTTTTAAACTTTTTCCTTATTAGCTTTGCTCAACTCACAAATCGCGCACCCCCTTCTTGCTCGGACCCTCGTTTCTGTACCCGGACGCTGCCATTCTCCCCCTAGAAGATTAGCCCGTCAGTCACTCAAAACTCGGACAAAAGTTGCTTTGAAGGTAAACGTTTGGCAGCCCTCTGCCTGGTTAGGAATAGACATGAAGCGAAAAATAGGGACTCTAACCAAAAATTAATAAACATTCACCCGACGTTTCGGGACCAGTCCGGTCCCTTGTTCACGGGTGAGTGACGAATATAAAAGAAAATAAAAAGAAAAGTTGCTTTCCCCACCCTGTTCACCCCTAAGCTGACAGCGCTGTGGAAGCTACGTGCTCGTTGGGCCAGGTACACTTTTGCCACATGATCACGCTCCCTCGCGCATACCCACGCGCATATAATGCAGTCAGGTGATGAAGGGGGGCGGCTGATTGGTCCGGCCAACGTATATGCTTCCATCGCACTGTCAGCTTACGGGTGAACGAGATGGGGGAAGCAATTTTTGTCCGAGTTTTGAACGACGGGGGGTCACACGAACACGACGCGCGCAACGCTCGTCGCCCTACGGGTAGTTCGGTTGTAACGCGTTGACTAAAAGCTTAGCGTTTACGTCACCACAACGCCAGAAACGGTAAAGCTCATAGCCATGCCCGCCTTTCTACGTCACGAATGCTGTGAATCTTTTCTTTGCGCCGGATATCCCATGACGCATCGCGCTCTCCGTTTGCTTCTCTTCGAGCGCTTGCTCGAGTGCACCGTTTGGAACGAAAAATATAGCCAGTCGTTCAAAATACAAACGTACGATTATCATTTACGGTTCTTATCGCTTGACTCCTTTCCGTACGAAATTTATATACTTCAATTTTCGCTTCCGCACCCCCTTTAAAAGAACATATAAGAACAATATAAGATTATATACGAAGTTATAAGGAACTTCTTATCAGTTTCTTATAACTGCTTATATAATATTATATTGTTCTTATGTGTTCTTATAAGGTTCGTGTATGCTCTTTTATAACCTTATTTAATCATATACGTATATTTGACCAAGAGATTTCTTATATATATAAGATATTTTTACTAGGGCAGAGAGCTCTTTTTGCACAATCCTGCAAGGCTTCTAGCTTGTTTCAGAGTCGTCTGATAAGTCACCTTACATTACCTTGGAGATTACGACGGATTGAGTGAAGTGACGTGTTCGCATGCTCCAGCAGTGCGTCGGATGAGTTGAACTCCTTGTTACCACAAGTTCGTAAATGTTCGCAGTCATTGTGCCAAGTTGGGTTGCTCCCGATGTAGATTCAAAAGATCCTGTGTTCGTTGGGCTTCTCGACTGGTTTTTCATAGAAAGTGACTTGTGCGGCTTCGTTTTGACCTCTGCCCAGTGGCATGAATTTCGTCTCTTCCTGTGATGAACTTTGGCCAATTTTAATTATTTTTGGAGGGTGATTTGCTGCATGCCAAGGGGCCCAGGGAGATATCGTCTGCATATACTGTAAATTGAAGGCCTTCGGTGTCTTGTAACTTCCGTAGGAGTGAGGTCACCGCTAGGTTGAAGAGGTCTGGCAACAATACCGAGCCTTGCGGGACATCGATGTCGTTAGGGCGTTCCGAGCTCGGATTTGAGCCCACCTTTTCAAGCGATGGCCCTGCTATTACCACCCATACCATTGAACATACTTAAATTAGCTGCGGTGTATGTAAATAATATCTAACCTTAATAACATGCAATCGCAAATATCCGATTCAAAATCTCTGCTCTTTAATTAACACACTCTTGCAATAGATTGTTAAGATGGTTGTTCGCTTGTTTAATTGTATACGCTAGTTTTATCGAAACATCCAGTGTCAGTCTGTAAATTGTAGTTTCTCGGTGATATGCGACCTTCGGAGACACTGAGCTGAAGCCTGAAAGTTGTCCTTGTTCCCACGAACAAACATGCGCCACGTGCACTCACGGACAAAACCGCATAAATCACATGTCGTAAAATATATATACGCATGCCACGAAGATGGCAGGTCCTGCTAGAAAGAGACGAAGGCTTGTCGCGCCCGTGTTCAACATCGCCAGCTCGGGCAGAACAACCGAGTCGAACATCACGTGGAGGTAGTACCCCGACACAAGGGACATAACCGTTCCGAGGACCATGTAAGTGATCCAGTGCAAGATCTCCTTGCCGGTCGCCAGGCCGCCCATGATGCCAAGCGGAAGCGCTGACACGAAGAGCAAAGCGATCTTTGCCACCTTCATGGCACCGCACCCTGTTTGAAGAGCGAGGACGCCCATCACGCAAGCCATGATCAACTGGTGCACCAGCGTCGAAAAGTAGAGCTTCAGAGAACCGTACTGAGAACTGCCGATGCTGAAGCCTTCGACGAGGAAATGGATGCTCGATAGCAAGACGAGTTTCGTGTAAATTACGCTCGACAAAGGTCTTACGTTGTACGAGTGTCCTTTGTTCCCGATGACAAATCTTTCGACGGTGTTGGCGTGGCCCGAAGGCGGCCGCCAGAGTTCCACGTTGAAGAGTGACGAAGCGGTAGTCACCACGTACGCCAAAAGGACTCCCGATGCTATGATGGCGTCGCCCATCGGCTGTCCGAAGGCGAGGCCAGATCGGTAGACTAGCTTTCCGGAGTAAGGAACCATTCGAACGTACCAGTTAGTCAGGCCCATGCCCACAGAAACGCTGATCACGTCGTTCAGGATCCTCGAGATCCATAACTTGCTCATTTTGGGGGCCATGAGTTTGAGGAGCAAGTGTGGATAGGCGAACGCTGCCAGCACCAGAGTGAAGGCCAGCGTTATAGAAAGGGGGCTCAAGTAAATTGTTGTGAGCATGTTGGAGCACGTTCTCAACTGCTGTGGAACCTTTTACCTCTTCCAGAAACCTTCAACGCGCCACAGAGGGTTGCCCACGCGCGCACTACTACTGCGGGGACTTTGAAACCTTTCAAACTCCCGCCCATAATCCCATAATCACGTGCCCCCCTAGGTGTTAGCGGAACAAAAATTATTCGTGTTGTAGTCCGAGTGAAATGTATTCGAAGGAGGTGCCAACGGGTGTTAAGAGAATGCACGCAACAGCGGAAAACTAGAAATAAAACAAAATAGAAAGGAGACCGCTGATCAATGACATCCGCCACACTGGCATCACCAGGGCGGCGTCACGATCGCTGATGCTCGGCGACTTCCGGTTGGCGATTCAAAATGGCCGCCAGAAAGAGAACGCAAGAGGAGAAGAATTTAAAAACTCTTCGAGAACTCGCCGCTTTGCCAGCGAATAAGCAATGTTTCGACTGCCACCAGCGGGGGCCAACTTACATAAACATGACAGTAGGATCCTTCGTTTGTACGTCGTGCAGCGGAATCCTGTAAGTGCCGTTTTGTGACCCAGTGTCAGTTGTGAAGTATGCGTAGTTAGGGCTACATTTCGGCCCTGCTCTGTCGTGCCCTTCATTCATTTGCTGCTTCGTACCTTTTATTCAGCTCCGGGCCGAGTTCGGCAGCGATTTAGGTTGTTCGTGTTGCTAACGAGGTCCCAGCGCCGCGAATGTACGGGTCGGCCGCCGGCGTACTACGTGGGCCGTTTAATGACTAATTAGGAACGACCGTTTCCTCGACGCACTCATGTGCTAGTCTGCGCTCGTTACAGAGGCACATTGAATGCGCGACGCCGCCTAAGCGCGTGACATTTTAATGTTCAATATCATCCGAAGTGCCCTCGAACACAATGCGACTACTCAGCCGTAATCGTTGAGGTAGCTTGTATTCTTAAATCCAAAAGCTTCTCGTGAAATCGTTGCTAGGAGAAAAACTAAGCAAATAAAACCAACTTCGGCACATCTGGGATTGGCAAAAATAATATGAAATATGCGTATATGGCAAACGGACAGGCGGTGTCTACGTATCGAGTGCATGAAATTCCTTTCTTTTTTTCCTTTTTTTTTTTTCTTGTGAGTGTTACCAATATTTCGATTTCCGATCGATGACAGTTATCGCTCATAGACATTCCTCAGCCAGAATGCCTATCAGCTGTTTGAATTCCGGCACTGCGCAATCAGAGCAACGAGCCAAGTTCGCGTGTGAGGGATGTTGGCCGGTGCGCTCAATCGCACGCATAGAAAACCGTCCAAGCATTTTGTGATGACGCCCCGTGACACATGCACCTGGCTTGAAGGTGTGTGCGTATGTTCTCCATAGGTTAACATCTGAAAGTCTCAGAATAAAGCGTTAGGAAAAAAAAAAAGAAAGAAAACCTCGAGAGGAATTGGAATCCACACCTGTTTACGGTTAAGGAACTTAGATAAACGACTTTTTAAGAATGATCACTGTAATTTCGTCAAAACACACACTACAGCGCACACTGTAGTGTGTGTTAATATGAGCAACCAACTCGCGTGTTACTGAAATCACTGCTCGCATGTTGTCACACATTGTTCTGTTCAGTTTTGTTCTGTTTACCATGAACACAAACTGCTCTTGTGCTTAGCTTCAGCCAAAGGGATAGTGTAGATCGTTAGGTGACGAACTGCGACTAAGTGATGAAAATTTGAATGGAGCTGACTTTTGTGTGACTGATTGGATTTGAGCCCTTTACTGATGTTAGCATAATATAAATTGGTCCTGATTGGATTTGAGCCCTTTACTGATGTTGGCATAATATAAATTGGTCCTCATGTTGTCAAGAACAAAGAAGGTGCAATAGGTACAGAAGGTGCTATATCTGTGAAGTAGGTCACAATTCACTCTATCCTGGGCTTGTCATACAATGTGTGTCCCTAGCGCAAGTCACCATGACCTTTGTGCTCTGAGCTCTTAGAAAAGATTGTGAATGAGCAAGTATAGTTCTGGGCTAAAGCATGCAACTGAAGCTACTCTAGAAGATCTGAATCAGAACATTTATACTCATCACTGTCATAGGCAGTGTTGGAAAGTACTTCAGGTACATTGTACTTAAAGCACTACTTCAAGTAGGTTCAGGAAACTTGTACTTTACTTGAAGTACATTCTCTTACTATGTACTTGTACTTTGCTTGAAGTAATTTTTTCTGGTACTTTTCAAGGAAAGTACAATTCTCGACCTCAAAGTACATTCCCCAAATTTGGTTTGTTAAATTTGTATCATGAAATGATGCTCTGTCAACTTCGAAGAAAAACTGGGAGGGATATTCTACTCTCACTAGAAACGCAAGCAGACAATGCACCGCTACATTTGTTTTGGGGGCGGCTTTCCTGTAGGTTTTTGAACGCTCACTACTTCTCGGTCGGTCAGCACAAACCAAAGCAAAAAACGCATCGCTCCGTTTTTTGTTTTTTTTTGGAAAAGAAAGGGGCGGTTTTTTTTTTTTTTTTTTTTTTTTTTTAGATTTTTAATCTCTTTCTAGTTCTCAATCGGTCAGTACAAGCGAGGAGCTTAAAAATATTAGGGGAGCAAAATGAATCATATTGTAGCACTTGAGACTGTGGTGCGGAAAAATTAAACTTTCAGGTCGAAGAAAAAGACAACAGAGGAAAACGTCACAATGTTTTGAGACATTCTCTTTTGTCTTTACCTTCGACTTGAAAGTTGCCTAATTTTTTTCGCACCACCATCTCAGCTGTCACATTATGATTAATTATCACCAGCTCGCTTGCACACTTACTGTTTGTTTCATTAAGGAGAGGACACTCCTCTATGAGAGGATTGCTTGCGGAAGCTACGGGGCTGACGTCATGCTCACTCCTAGTACATTTAACCCCCTTGAGTGCAACAATCCAGTGCAAGCAGCACCAAATTCAGAAAAGGGACTTCCGAATTTGGCTGCATTTTTGAAAATAACTACTCTGTGGCCACTTGGCTTTATCAAATATTTGCTGCTGTTTTTGAAAATAGGGTCATGGACCCCTGATTACCCCTGGGCGATGCATATAAGTTAAAAAAATCACTGTTTAGGGGAATGAAAGGGCATCATGAAAGATTTGGTTAAAATACTTGTACTCTAATTTGAAAGTACATTGTATTTATAGTACTTTTTTTCAAGTACATTGCACCCAGTGTACTTACCATTTTATTTGAAGGACATCACGTTTCATTTACTTTGTACTCAAAGTACTTATTAAATATACTTTACCCAACACTGGTCACAGGGATCCATTAGGAATGGCATATCCATTATTAATAGAACTTTTATTTGGCAATTTTCACTGATGTAACACACCTCATAAAGTGCCTTTGAGGATTATTGACTGAACTGAATTTAATATTAATAAATATGCTTCTCTAGGACATGAACCAGTTTGACAGTTTGTCTTCTCTGCATGTAGGATCTACAAATATTACCCAGAAAACGGTCAAAGTTTTGCTTCGATTTTCAAAGAGTATTTTAGATGCTGTGGTCAATGCCAAAGGGCCCCTGAAAAGAAAAGTTATTTTTAAACAAACTAATTGGGACACACGTGTCAAAAAAGAAATTTTACGCGAAAAATTTTTTTTTAGCAATATTGACAGTGCGAGACGCGATTTAGTTGGCAATCACCTCCTTTCCACTTGCTTTCTCTCTCGGCATTTCAGGCACGTGGAGGAGAGGTGGAGTGGCCTCGCCCTTAGGTCCGAGATGGTCATTCCAGAATGACCAGTGACGTCATAGACTTCTTGCGCAGAATTTAAAATAAATCTCTCATCGTCAATATTGCTCTTATAAATTTTTTTATGCGTACAATTTATTTTTGACATGCGTGTCCCTTCCAAACTGCCAAAAAAAAATTTTTTTTTCTTTTTAGGAGCTTCTTAAAGTTATGTCTGTAAGGTCCCCGTATTGTGTGCTGGCATATGAAATGCACTTCGTCTGAGTTGAGTTTAGAATGCCTATAGAGGTAGAGTTGTTCTCTAATGGAGCATGGTAGCCAATACAATCGTCCTGGAGAAATTTTCGACAAAGGGCATCTGTTGATGGAGTGCACAGCCTAAAAAATTATATTTGAACATCTGTAAGCTCTGAAATGGAAGGTATGTTTTCTTGTTTTTTTCGACTGCTGTTACAGGAGATTGCTGCCGTTTGCTCATTTCTGTGTTTTCTTTTTCGTTTCTCTTTGGCCACCCAAGACGCGGCTTGAATCCCCCCCATCGTGTCAAATCCATCACCATGACGACATTCACACCAGAAGAAATAGAGCAAATAAAAAACAAGGGAAATGAGGTGAGTGTCAGTTTTATAACCTCAAGGTTATGGCACATTATTGTTTTGATAAATGAAAAAAAGAAAAAAAAATGAAATTTTTTTGTTTAGCGTGATACAATTTTTGCATGTGAAGAAACGTTGCAATTCAGAAACAAAAGGTTGTCTGCTTCAATATACAATGCAATTTTTATTGAAGCAGAAAGCCTAGAATGCACGCATATTTCACTTTGATTTCTGAAGCTTTTTCAATAGAACGTAAATTTTCTATCCCTTTGGTTATTCGAAAAAAGGTAATATTTACAGGAAAGTTCCTTCTCTGGAGGAAGTAGCGTGGTTTTCTGGTTAAGATGGGTAGCCAATCAAACTTGGGATCAGGTAAATTTTCTCTAGAGAATTATCCCCAGAGAATTATCCCCATATTGGCGGCCTGGGTATGTTTGAGTTTAGAGGGGTTACATACAAAAATGTAAATCTCTTGTCGCTGCCAACTTCAATTACAAGTATTCTTGATTCCTGTTGGGTTAAAACCATTTTGCTGTTTGAACTCGTATAAAACATTGCAACGCCAGATACATTCTCATACTGGATGAGGACAATTGCTTTTAATTTTGACAAAAATAAAATAAAAATATTTGACAAAAATAAAAAAAACAGTGCAACACCAGATAATTTTGTACCGAATGAGGTAATTTTTTTTCTGGTCTTAATTTTGACGAACAGTAATATAAACCTGTCCGAACTTAAATAATGCATTGCAATACTGCATACAGTTTCATACCGAATCAGGTAGTTTTTGACAAAATTGTAAAATTAAACTGTCTTTTTTTCAAATATTTGCTGACACCTGGGTGCACATCTGGGTTCGAGATTGAGTGGCTAGAAAACTATGCACTCGCATGCTTTTCATATCCGCTCGACCACACTCTTTGAATGCATTCTTACCCAAAAACATCAGCTACATCTTGTAGGCTCTTTGGGATGCTTTGACCTAGATATGGCTTCTCCAAACATGGCTTTTTTTCCCTATTGTGGATTACCTTTTGCCTGTAGGAAGAAGCAATCTTCCCCCTCTGCTTGGCCTGTAGAAAGAGAGGGAAGGCACCAAATTTATTTACTCTCAAACCCATATTTCCAAAAAAGGTTCATTAAACATGTTGAAACTATACGTAAAGTTTGATACCGAAAAGGTAGTTTTGTGTCTATTTAGAAGGTTTATACGTTGCATGGTGTGTTTATCTTGTTTTTGACAATGCCCTTGTGTGCACAGTTATCACATTCAAGCAGGCAACAAAACCTAGTCGCATGTTAGTAGCAAACATAATGTTTGTTTAATCTGAACCGAGCAAAATATTGTTAATTGAAGGCTAAACGTGGGATCTTCGTGTATACACATAACGCTGTCACGCTACCATTCAAGGTTTGTGCAGTAATTGGCAAAACTGCTTCCAAAAATGAGCAGAGAGCAGAAGTTCTATACCTCACTGATAGCAGCAGGTCATTGTAACGCCGACGGTATTTTGTGCTTTCCGGCTAATACAAGTCTTATCTTTGCCCTGCATAGTTTCACAAGCTTTTCCCATTGTTTCCGCTCTCAATGGGGTATCTGCATACTTTCGCTTCATCGGCCTTGCCACCAGGCAGTCAGGCCAGCTGCCAACCGCAAGATAAAATTAGTTGCACTTTAACTGAGTGGCCTAGTGCTTTCCGAGGAGACTGAGTCGGCACGTGTCGTTTCTAGCCAGCTCGGTGGCTCCGAGACAAAGTGTCGGCCTGCGATTACCCAGTCGGCAGGTTCGAATCCTAGCCAAAGTGCTCACACTTTGACGGAGGTTTATTGCGGAAAACACGCCGGGAAACTGAGATATTGTTTGCATCCCAAAACGTCCCCCCAGGTGGTTGAAATCATTCCCTTCGTTGGTTTGGCACGCAAAATTCCCAAACTTGACCTTTGTCCGTCGTGTTCGTCGTCTGTTCAGTACTGCAAGTACGTCTGGCTGGGCCTGTACGACTCGCGGTGCCCGATGGAGCCGGACTCGAGGGACGAGCAACGCACGAGAGACCTGATGATCCAGAAGTATGAGCGCAAGCGCTGGTACGTCGACCCCGAGATCGCCATGCAGAAGATGAACGCCGAACGCCAGCAGAGCAGGGTTGTCCAGTCTCCGGTCGGCAACAGCGTGGCCCCCAACAGCGTGGTTTCCAACAACGTGGTAGCCAACAACATCGTCGCAGCCAATAACTTGGTCCACTCCAATTCGGCCGTGCCGGACACGAAGCCCCTTTCAAGTCTTTTGGGCAAGAACAGCCTGCCTCTAGTCATTCACAAGTCACAGGTGCATTCTACTTTGTCGTCTGGTTGCAGTTGTGCCCCGTCTGCAACGTCGTGCGAAATTCTGGCACGAGCGCGTGGCTTTAGCTATACTCCGTTCACCCCCAAAGCTGATGGTGCGGCGGAAGCTACATGCTTGTTGAACCTGTCATACATTTTATTTTTCGTCGCATGATCACGGTCCCGCCCACACCCACGCACAGGCAGCAAGGTCAGGTGATAAAAGGGAGGCGATTGATCGGTCTGGAGAGCGCGTAGCTCCCACTGCACTGTCGGCTTAGGAGTGAACAGAGTATAAGGATGCGCTTGCGAGACAGCTTGCACAAATAAGGTGTTAAGTGTATAGGTGCAACAAAGTTAGCGGGAATATGGGACCAGTGTATTTCTGCAATGTGCTCGAAGTGCATTGATGAAGACGAAATTTTGCTGCCTAATTGGTGTCGAAGATGAGTACATTCCACTGCGCTATTGGTTTTGGTGACGGACTTGCAAGTCTACAAAACTACAAAAATAACTACAAAAACTGACTGTTGTTTGTTTCCTCTGTGTTGTGCCATGTCAATGTTTGCATCAGCACTTTTTGCAGTGTCGTATGTTGTGTATGAAATGGATTATAGTGTTGCTTATAATCCTCAACAAAGGCCAGCTGCTGCACAGTTTTTGCTTGAGACGAGGGATTTGTTTTATAGTCTTGGCTCAAATTTCTTAATGTAATCATGCTAGGGCTGCTCAGAAGTAAAATATCCCTCAGAACAATTGGCAAGTGAATAGTCACAGACACCTGCACATTACATTCCTTTCCATGCAATGCACTCGTATTTCACTGATGTGACGGTGTAACACCTCGTTACACGGGTATGTTTAACTCAATCAAAACAGTTGCAGTCTGCAAGTGGCCGTGCCGCGAGTCATATCGTTCGCTGTCATTGACAGGAGGTTCCAGAAAACCACCGCACGGCCCACTTTTGCCAGATCACGAGTCAAAAAAGCTTTATAGTTACGTCTTGAAACGACGCGGTTTTATCTTTTCGCGGTAGGGCAGCTAATCTCTCGTGGAAGCCGTGCGTGACCGTTTCATTGCCTACCACCCTGGTCTTCTTTTATCGTTGCTTACTGACAAATGCAAGTTGAACGTTGGGAGATCAGCACCTATGGGGATGGTTCGCACAGATGCGTTTGAGTGCACTCGACCGCATTATAACAGCTTGTGGCCGCTTATAAAAGGAGAACACTGGCGCCACCTACTGGCTAGCCCAGAAACATTTTTGATCTGCATATATTTTATGCATTCTTCTTTTTCACCGTGTGCTTGAAATAATTCTGACAGTATTACGAGAGATAATTTCTCATAGGCGGCGAAGAGATTTGATTTAGCAAATACTGCAAAACCTTCAGTCTGCTTGTACGCAGACAAGTGTTCTAAGGCCACTTGATAGATGATGCCAATATCTGAGTGTGCTCCCTCCTCATAGACCGTCACAAGCGCTCGCAATGCGGTTAATCACGCTCAAATGCAAACATGTAAGCCAGGCTCTAGTGTGGATCTTGCGCAAATAAATAAAGCTTTTTGTAGAGTCTGCTTAACATTTTTTTGTCATGCTTCGTGTTGCCCAACAGCCTTCCACTCCAAGCTCGGCGACGTGGCCAACGCCAATCTCGTCTGCGGCCGCCACGACCACTGGCAGCCAGCCACTGTTCAAGTCCAACGTAGACATTTTCGGAGCTTTTGGAGGGGACCCCTTCAGCTCTGGCTCCGTCGGATCAACCCCCACAGGTAGTGCTGTCCACCGTTCTGTCAGACTGCATTCGGTTCGTCGTAAAGACACCGCCAAATGTTCCCGAGTGTGTGACGTTCCATAGCATCGGTTGCTTGTACAGACCGTTCACAAAGTATCCACATTCGCACTGCTGACGTTGTGGTCCTGCATTGCCTCGCATTGTTGCCACACTTTTTACACGTGAGCAGGGTGTGATGTAGCTAAATCGAATGTGCCTAGTGTTAGGCATTCTGATATAATTTATGAAGCTTGATGTCTCGCTTTTTTTTTTTTTTAGTGATAAACATGCTTCATTTTGCTTCTAGCCTTGCTGTCCTCATTGGTGCATTTTTAGCCGCTTGCGTCACAGATTGTTGTTGCTTGAGCATTCCCAGAAAGTGTAAAAAGTCCAATGTTACAACTTGAGCTCGTGTTATGGTGCTAATTCATTTATGTGCGTACAGTAACGGGAAATGTTTTTTTTTTTTTTCTTTCCACTCCTGTAACCACCCTGACCAGGGTGAACAGTGTTGATGACTAATATAAATAAATAAATGAGCACCTCATTCATGGATGTGAGTATGTGATCCTGTCAAGAAGCTGCCTAAGCAAGTTTCACCATGATGCCCTTTCTCTTACGATGCCATTACATATTAAGGAGTGGAAGCTTAGGAAACCTGGTACTGCAGGTATGCTGAGGGCTTTAGGGACTAAGACCAAATACACAATGTTCCAAAAATCCTCAATTTGGATTGGAAGATAATTTATTTTATTTCTGCCACCGTAAAAAAGATAAAGCTTGATGGCAAGTTTGCTAGGATGAAACACAAATGGCTGATATCACGTGGTAAGACTTAAAATCTTGTAAAGGCTAGAGTGACTCGAATAAACGAAGGAGGGTGCCATATGGTCCAAAATGTCATACCGTTTTTGAATGTCGACCTGTGTTGTTTGAGGTTTGAGTAACTGGCCAAATTTAATTATGAGAAACATCTCGATTGAAGAAGCACAATTGAATCAACATTTTTTTCTTTCATTCTCGCAGTTCCTGCAAAAGCATCCCCATTCTCTGCAAATGGAAACTTTGCCAACTTTGACAGCGTCTTCTCAGGTGAGATATCTGCCTCTTGAGACGAGCTACTCTGCCCCCACATCTATACTGTGTTTTAGTGCTCTTCTTCACACTGTTGAAACTGAACCAAAGCATAAAAACGTGTGGCAACGTTTCTCTTATAATACGCGGCAGCCTACCGTAAAATACCTAGCGAGCGCCCACTCAAGATTGGGAGATGGTCGTGGAAAACTGGGGGGACGGGCACTTGCTAGGTCCAAGAGCGAAAATGCAGAAGGCGCATACAGCCGGGTGGGCCCTTGCTCTGTTCGAGCATTGGACTCAGAATGGCCGTCGTTCGAAGAGTAAGCCGAGCACTTCAAAACAGAACTTTAACATTGTTTTCGCCGACGAAAAAGTGCCATGCGACACTCAACGGAGTTTACGGGTTGGCGGCACTTGGCATAAAAGCTGGCACAACCCTGCCTAGGCCTAACCCCTTTCCTGGTTTCACCATTTGAAAACGGACCACAGGCCACAGCATGTTTGTTGATGTCAGTGTGGAGAGCAAGTTGTCTGCTTCTTGCGCAGGGATTGCGGTGGTGTCAGAACGACGCTGAGCTTTGATTGAAAGGATAGTGGGCAGACCTCAATGCTAGATGCCTTCAGGTTTACTTACTATTTTGTTCAATTTAGCCAATAAGAGCTCGGCGTTTTGACATCATCGCAACCCCTGTGCAAGAAGCAAACGAACTTGCGCTCCGCATATATCTGATGGACGAAATGTGTTCGAGGGCCGGGCAATTCCTTAAAAGGGTACTTTGGTGATTTTTTTGTGGTCATCGATTTGCCTCAAAAGTTCCTAAACGGACCAACAAACATACCTAGCTGAAATAGTAATCCAAATATTGGGTCGAATTAAGTTTTTTTCACAAAGTTATTGAATTTACAAGTTTGGTCCTGACCGCATTTTTTTAAAATGAAAGCCTCCTCTGGCAACAACGAAAAAGTGACGTCAGTGAAAGCCTCTACTTGTAATAATGAAAAAGTGACATCAGTGGAAGGCAGGAGTTCACTCTTTTGACTGTAGATTTGGTTCCTAACTGATTAAAAGCAGTTTCATGGTGTCAAATGAATGCTCTGGATGCTCACTCCAGCACCCGCGCAGCAGCACGAAACAAATGCTCGGCATACTCAATTTTTAGACTGGCTGCCTGACCTGTATGCCTGCCTTCCCCTAATGTCACTGCACTGAAAAGCAGGGGTATATTTGAGCGTTGGTTTTGGCATCTTTTTCACTTGCCGATTTCACAATAACTATTCTGAATTTCGCAATACTAAATAGCATACGAAAAAGGGTAATGGCCAATGATTCCGAAAATATAGTAGTTGGGGTAGCTCAAAAATTTGCCAGAGTGCCCCCTTTAAAAGCACAGGGTAAGGGGGAAAAAAATTCCATTTTAGTTTTTTCGCAATTTGAAAAGTTTATATTTTTCTCTGCATTTTCCTTTGTCACACTTTTTTTAGAAAGTCATATTTCGGGCTGAAAAAATCTTTTAAGGCAAAAGCCATAGTTGTCCCATTGCACGAAAAAGCGGCGTCCTTGTGCCTAAAAGATGGCCATAAAAATATGTCATGAGCACGTGCCGCTCAAACATATACTCAAGGACGATGCCGTCCTTGAGGTCGTCCTAGAGGTCATCCTAGACGTTGTCCTCTAGGCATCATTCTAGACGTCGTTCTCTAGGTGTCGTCATTGAGGTCGTTCTAGAGGTTGTAGACGTCATTCTTCGTGTCGTCCTAGAGGTTGTATAGACGTCTTCTAAACGTTGTTCTCGACGTCATCCTTAAGGTCCTCCTAGATGCCTTACTTGGCTTCGATATCCAGGACGTCGTCCTCGACATACTAGACTTTAATACGAATGGAAATATTACTCGAAAACATTTCTTCCGTGGGACTATAATGCCTTCGCTTTCCTACACGTAAGCAGTCTCAAGTGTACTCCTGTAATTTTGTCCGAAAGCAAGTAGCGGGTGACCACGCCCCTTTTGAAGATACACTCCCCATTAATCGATAAATTTTCCAACAATAAAAATTAATACCAGATTTAAAAGCATCCCTGGAATGAGCTACCTTTTAAAAATGATCTTTTAACTACAGTAAAACCTCGTTATAACAAAATGGGATATAACAAACTAATGCAAAGCAATCATAATTC
This sequence comes from Ixodes scapularis, assembly GCF_016920785.2. Classification (NCBI taxonomy): domain Eukaryota; kingdom Metazoa; phylum Arthropoda; class Arachnida; order Ixodida; family Ixodidae; genus Ixodes; species Ixodes scapularis. The sequence goes on from NW_024609880.1 coordinate 93,884,949, forward strand.
CCCTTGCTTGCTAATAGTGGGAAGAAATGGACATTGGCTATAACAAACTAATGGTTATAACGAAAGAATTGCGATCGCTCCTTCAACTTTGTTATAACGAGGTTTTACTGTATTGCAAAGCTCTTTTTGAACCAAGACAATCCCAAGACGCTGTGCATGTTTTTTCCGTGTAGTATACTTTCATGCGCCTGTGTTTTTGAACGACAAAATGGCGACATTGGATGCTGTTCTTTCATTCAATGGTGGTAGCATCGCATGAGCCAATATTTTGAAGTCCTATGAATTAAACCCTGGGTGAAACACCATGAAGTGGCTGAGGGAAATTTACGTCGCTTAAATACTTTGTGGACCGAACAACACGACGGGTCACAAAAGAGGCCCCGGCAAGCAAGGCGACAAGCCGAAAAGCGAAGAAATGACTAGCAATGACTACCAAGCTGGTGGCCGTTGAAGAAATACCTCTGAGGATGTTGGTGCCTATAACAATGTTATTCACCTGTATTTTTACTTTAAAATCATTTATTTCAAAATAATGTTTTTCAGCACATACTACGTACCATTATTTCCTTAACCTGCCAAAATAGAGGGCCGATTTTTTATTTTTGTTAACACGTCACGGGGCGTCTGTCATTGCGCCAAATGCGAGGCTTGGAGAAATTGGCTGTCATCTGCTGGCCAAGAGTTGTCTGCTGCAAAAGCAACCAACTTCGGATGACCGTCCATTGCTGCAACATTGTCGTCTGCTAGAATAGCGAGCTCTTCGGTAAAAGTTCATAAGACAAGCATACACTCAATTTACCTGCGAACCTGTGACGGGTGCTAATGCCAGGGCCCAGTGCGATGTTTGGGCAGAAGCGGCCAAATACACGGCTGCGATTCGCAGCGGCCACGGCGCTACAAGGAGAAAAAAAATCGGGAGTGGATACGGATGTGGCAGCACTTTTTTTGGTTTAAATTAAATTGAAATTCATAAATATGTGATTATTTATTCCCTATTTTTCAAATCTTCTCGATAGAGATGGAATCTCACGACTTCAGTTGCGTTAAAAGAAAAAGAAGCCTAGAACTGCTTTTTGTCGCGGGAGGAGTTGTTGCTGTAGGGTAACGAAGCCCTTGTGGCCACAACAACGTAGTGTTATCACCTACCTTGCTCCGACGATCTCAGTTGGGTCGCTGGGGCCACAGGCTCCACAGTTCGCCAAGTCACTGTGAGACTGAGCATAATCTTCGTCGCTAAAGCCGCTTTGTCCGTGCCATGTCCATGCCGTCCGCTGGTCACGGAGATAATGGCCACCTCGGCGACGGGGCGCTCGATGCGTCTCTCATATTTTTGGAACTTGCTTAAAATAGGAGAGTGGGCGCTCAACGTGTCCTTCAATGATTTGTTAAATTTCTCAAAAGTAGGCGCCTATAGCGACATGGGTACACCCTCGGTATTTTAGGGTAGTTATGTTGTCTGAAACGTCTCGCCAAGCGGCGCGTTCACCGTTTGTCTGTGATTCCTCGATTTCCACCCGATGATGTCGCACTTGCGTCATGCTGTTGCCTACCACAGTCCTTCCTGGAGGTGGCACAGTGGCAAAAGGTGGATGGGACAGACACCCATTTTGCCATAGTTCACTCTCCAGTTCGACAGTCCACGGAAGCTTCGGCAGGAAGGAGTTGGGCCACCGCAGTGACGGCGACACTTGCATTCGCTCATCTTTTTTGCCCAAATTTTTACGACTAACCGCCGGGATTGCGACATCTGACGGTAGAACCGGCCGTTCCTGTAAGATAATTTGTGGCCACTTTGGGACCGCTTCCGTCGTATGGGCGGTATGGGACGTTGAGCGCGCCAATCAAAGACGTGCTCCAGGTCCCGTAGCCTAGTGGCATCTGTTAAAAGTCAAACGGGCCTTTTCTTCCAGCCAATGCAGAACCGCAGCCTTGTACACCCCCCGTTGCCAACAGCAGCAGCAACCACAATCACATGCCCGTGACAGAAGGCGGCGGATTCGTCGCGGCCTTTCCACCAATCTCGCAGCCGCCGGCCACAGCCACGAGCCTAGCCGTGGCCTCTCCCGTGACGGGGGCGTCGGGAGATCCCCCACAGACTAAGGTGCCCTCAGCGGACCGCTACGCGGCGCTAGCCGACCTGGACAACCTGTTCCATCAGGAGACTCCCTCCCAGCCGCAGCCACAGCCTCAGCCCCAGCCGCAACAGCAGCCGCTGCCGCAGCCAACGTACGGTGCCGCGACATCTGCCTTCGGGGCCCCGCCTGGTGAGTGAACTGCCTGCTCGGTGAACAGGGGTAATCCACCTTGTTTGGAAGGACTCGTGCCTCTTGTCAAAGACCCGGTTCGAGGATTTTTTGTAGGAAACTAGAGGAAATGAGGGGTGTTATTAGGAAGAAGCAAGGAGAAGCTTCTGTGTAAGAACTTGGTGGTGAAAGATGATCCGTAATGGGCCCAGAAGCAATGTTTAGTAGCTCGGCGCAGGCTGCCGTTGCTCGGTAGAGCCAACGAGTTTGATCTAGCTTTATGGCTCGAAGGAACGTTTGCACTTTCTCATCACGCTCGTGCAAGTTCTTACCGAAAAACTTTCAAACCAGAAATTCTGAAAATGGTAGATGTAGATTTTATTTCAATATGCAATATATAAGGACCATTTAAGTTGACAGTTTTCTTTTCAATGCACCCTCTGGGCTGGTCTTTCCTCTTGACATTCCTCAATGCCTTTCGACGCAGCATCTGCGACCTCGAACCCGTTTGCCGCACCTGCTCCAGTCTGGGGCATGGGCCAGCCACAGCCCCAGCCGTCCCAAAACTCGGCCTTTGGGACTCCAAACCCTTTCGAAGGCATGGCACCAGCAGCCATGGGTGGAGTCTTTGGAGGCCTGGACAACGGCACGGGGTTCGTACTCTTGCCTGATTGACCTCGAAAGACAGTCGACTTTCGAGTGGCCTTAGAAACCCTCATATAAGAAAGTGTAGGCTGGTTCACACGGCCCCGTTTTCTTATGTTGTGTTACATTACGGAAGCTGACATCTGCTTACGTCGAGAGTCGCTGGAAGATCGCTTTTCACAAAGCGTGGTAACCAATTGAAGGAGTAGTTTTGCACGTGACATACGAAGCACGGAAGTCTCGGCGACATGTAATGTAACATAAGAAGACATAAGTTAACAGCCCTGTGTGAATGGGCCTTATGTCTGTGCCAGGGTAAAGCAGGGGGCACATGAGAGATGAAAACGGGCGCCGCGCGGTAGTATCATAGCAACCAGTGGTGGCGTCCCTAAGTCACTTTTGCGCGGTGCGGCATCGCTCGTATCTGATAGATACAGATAAAGCCGCGCAGTGCGCCTGTGGCGCGCGGCACCCAGTTTCACCGCTCATGTGTTTCATGCTTAACATCTGCTATGGTTGTGACCATGAAGCTCCAGTGTTATCTGTTGTGTCAATTAAAGGCTGTTTCTTGTTTCTGACATACGAGTTTCAATGTGACCGACCACGTTACGACTTGCATTCCACTGCAACGCGTTGCATGGACGTTGGGTTGTCGTAGCAACTGCATCGTCACAAGCAGTCTTAGTGCATTGGGTCGTAATCAAACGGAGATGTCTGAACCAACGTTTAGAAGCTATAGACCAACAGACTGTTTACAAACTAGCCCGCATTTGCCCACACCAGGTGTGGGCACTGCACGGGTGCAGAAACCACATTCGTGTGAGGTGAAGTTCCTGCGCGTGTGCCATGGCGACACCAACGCCACCGCAGAGGCGCAATGTCAGAGCCACGTAGTGCCCCCTTGGGGAAGTTTATAAACCTCTCACTGTACTTGTCATGAGTACGTCAAAATAAATTTGAACAGCAATGGAGGCTTCATTCGACGCAGATGTTTCGGGAAGAGGCTTCCTTTTTTTAAGATTGAACACACTATGGTCTGTTGCAACTCTAGATCAGCAGCAGGTGCTCTGCCTCCAGCACGAGCTCTCTACCTTCCGCAACAGTTTGGCGCACGTGAAACCAGACACACCGGAAGGCAATGAGCACTTGCTCTAGGCAGAGCATCTATACTGCCAATCTTACGTTCGAGCAGACTATACAGTTGCAGAATGTTTTGCTCTGCAACTGTTGTTCAAATTTCTCTGAATGCTTATAATTTTATTGATAAAAATTACCTACCGTAAAATACCGGGCAAGCGCCCACTCAATATTTAGAGATAATTGCAGAAAAACGGGGGATGTGTACTTGTCCGGTCATAAATTTTACACATAAATGTACTGTAGATATTTTCTGAGATCTTAGAAATTTGGATACAGGCGCTTAATGTGGAATGGGCGGATGCACGGTATTCTACGGTATATAAACATAAAAAAATGCGTGAACTCTGCAGCAGCAGCATGGTCCCGGCAGCTCCCATGGGGGGCGTGTTCGGCACCGGAGCCCCACCCAACGGCTATGCCATGGCCCCGCCAGCGGTGGCGCAGCAGAAGGGGGTGTACCCCGGCTGGGGTGTGGCCTCGCCCCCTGGGGGAGTGGTCTCTCCGCCCGGTGGAGTCAATGCCTGGGGCAAGGTGGGCAGTGCCATGAGCCACGACTGGTCCCAGATGGCTGCGCCGGCTCCGGTCAATCCCTTCCTGGTGCGTGATATTTTTGAATTGAATGCAATGGTTTGACCTTCCGTGTCGGTCAGTCACAGTGTTGCTAGATGTCATCGCGGAAATCTGCAGGCTTGTTTCTTGGCAAGTTGGCTGGTTTCATATGGTTGAGAAAAATGTCGAAATGGTGCGAAGTCTGGATTGAAAAGCGACAAGCATGGTGTAGAGGGCGCTAATGTAGCGACCGAATTGTATCTAAATTGTGTTGCCCCCTTTCGGCGATGATTGTATTTATAAAAGCCGTGCATAATAAATGGGGGGCTTTTTTTGACCGATGCACTTGGCTGGCGGGCTCCTTGCCTTTGGTCGCCCCAAGTACGAGCGGCCTCGGACTTTCGGGCGCTCTCGCGCCTCGCGCCTCACTATTACGTGACGTGGTGCCCTTACATTGTGGAAGTAGTAGTCTGTGCCCTGGTTTGCGAGCTGCGTTATTTAGTAATACTTATTTAATGCGCATTCTTTAATAATGACAAGCACAGACGTGAAACAGACTTGCGAACAATCCTGATGCTAAATGTCTTCAGTGATTGTTTTTCTTAGCTCCCAGACAAAAATAAAATAAATAGAAAACTGAATTTTCTTTTTATGTTGCAAATGCAGGCACACTAAAATTCAAAGCCCGATATTTGAATCCTAGGTATATACAAAATGTGTGCACAGGGCAAGTAGCAAAACGGCATTTCTGCCATTTTATGCGCACCCCGGGTTGTCTGCCCGTACATATATGTCATCATCTCCTTTTCAGGTTATTTTCGTATTGCCAAAAAGTTTTCTCAAATATCACTTTTGATGGTATCAAGATAGTGAACCGAGAGGCAACTATTGGATAGTCGACTATCGATGGTACTATTGACAAGACCTAACTCTCAGTGTCCGTCTACTAGTGATGCAAAACTATTGATAGTGCACCATCGATAGTTGTCGACACTATCGGTAGTTTTTTATAGTTTAGAACCACAAACAGGGATTATGTCTTTTGCCCTTACAAAACGTAGTGTCCAAGTGTGCTGGTCCATGTTCTGACCTTGAGGTTTTCTGCTGTTGTGACCAATATGTTTATTACTCATGATAAAGCCTGTAGCTGATCAAGTCTTGTCTCTCTCCCCATCAGGTAGCCGTAAGGGCAACATACCCTTGCAGTTTCACAGCCCTGCAAGAAGTTTACATCAGTCCCAGAGTGCCTCACACTATATGTGGACTTATTTTTGCAGTTACATGTTCAAAGGGTCAGTAGGCATAGTACTACTATTCATTGCCTCCACTTAGTTCCCTTTCCTCAGAAAATGCTGTTCGGGATCAGCAACATCACTGAATTTAGATACGGCTCCTGAAATGAGAACCAGTCGCCTACAAAGTGGAGCATTTAATTAGTATTTGCCTGGGAGTACTCTTCTGCATCAGCAAAAGCACATTCTAAAAGGAAGGTTAGAGACACTGTAGAAAAATGCCGATACGCTCGTTCGCTATAGTTGGTTTCAGGTTAGGAAGTTGGGATATGCCTTTTTCTCGAGTGCCTCGTTGCCTACTGCCAAGCTCTGCACGCGACGAAGTGTTTTTAAAGACGGAAAGTTTGTGCTCAAGGCAGAGCATCTGCTGTGTTCTTAACCTGTATCCGACTATATAATATTGCACTTTCTCTCCGACAAGTTCTAAAGGTTGCCCTCAGTTTTAAGAGTGCAGATTTTAACATTCATATTGCTTTGCGGCGCTTGTTGCAGGGCGGCCAAATGCCAAGGACGAACTCCAGCAACCCATTCCTCTGATAGCAGGCACCGAAACAAGTCGCTCGACCGTGGGGCGGCGTTGGGGGAACAGCCGGGGGACTACGGACGAGGAGGCTTTTTTTGTTCCAGCGTCAACCGCGCTTAGGTTTTTGCCTGCAATTGATCTTCTCGCCCTAGAGGACGGTTTCGATGTCGTCGCTCTCTCAGCAGTGATCTTTCTCCCACCTTCTTCTCTTCTCCGCCCTTCTTTTTCTCCTCTTTTTGTAAAAGAAGCGCTGCGTCTTTGTCTAGTCTCGTTTTCTCGTCGCGCGAGGAAGAAGAAACATGTTCAGAGCTCGGAGGGAAGTAAAAAGAAAAACACGAGTCAAAGCAGTTTTCAGGTTTTTTTTTTCTTCCGCTCTCTTCCTCTTTCTGGCGAGTGTTGTTACGCTTGTTCCCGCCCGTTCTCTACAACGGCGGGAAGCCACATTGGAGTGCTTTTTGCGCAAAGTTTACATCCTTTTTTTTTTTTTTTAACCGACTTTAACTTGTTACCTGGTACATAACGTGTTTAGAATGCCAGCTTTTTCGTATTGCCAGCGAGATTGACGTTGTTGAAGATGGCGGTTTTACCGAAAAACAAACATCATCTCCCCGTGGGCTTTGACATGTCCAAGGGGAAACATTTTAAGGATGGGGGGAGAGGGAGGAATGTCAACAGTGGTTGTGAGCTAGAGGGGTTCTCTTTTTCTCTTTTCTAAGTGCATCTTTTGCTCCCTTCGCAACCACTGGTAACCCAACACGAGAGTGGTCGTTACTTGAGAACGTCTTATCGCAGCGTTGACTTCGTGGTCGCCAAATTTTTTTTATTGAGCCGTAGAAAAGAACTAATTGTGGGGCATTATTATTATTACTGTAGGCACGTTTTAAGTATCTCGTTTTCTTTTTTGTCTGGAAGCATTGCGTTCTTGACACAGTAAACTGCGGTTTTTCTCGAGGTAGGCAAAGACTGCATTGACGAAATTCCAACGAGGCACACAGTACGACTTTTTGAACTGGGATAACGGTTAATTTTTTTTTTTTTTTTTACTACTAATCTAACACAGGCTGCACTTGGTGCTTTGTCTAGTGCGACGCGTGGGGAAGGACCAGATTTCTTTTGCTGTGTCGAGAACTTCGTCCAAATTGTGCTTCCAGTTTGAGCGTTTACGTTGGCTGCGTTCTGCCCGTATAGTAAAAGAGCTGGTCTCGTGCATCCATCTGTTCATCTGTTTTTGGTCTCCGAGCGGGGACGTCTTCGAGGCCAGCGATGCAAGCGTTGTAGCGGGTAGTGTCGCACAGATCCCGAGGTATCGAAAGTGAGTAAAGAATACCAAGTTGTGTGTACATACAATAAAAAAAAAGAAAAGAAGGCTTTAAGAGCATGTAGCATGTGTTATATGCCACTATTCCAAAAATTGTTTATTACAAGCAGTTTTTTTTTTTGTTTTTTTTGCGTCTTTGCAATAAATAGTGTAGCATGCTTTCGTAAACCAGCGTCATTTTTCCCCAAGTGCCTACGAACTATGCACGCCAAACACGTGCGAGAGCACAATTCAAACATATATTTCTGGTCTTTAATGGCATTTAATGGACTGATCTTGCGAAGCATTTTGCACATGCACGGAACCGCCATAGCTTTAGTTCACAAGAGACTGGCGGCAGTGCCGGATACTTCTCGGGCTCTGCACGCGCACAGCTCTAGCGAGGTTGTCGCATTTGTAGAAAGACTAAAGTTATCTCGATACATTGCGGTCGTGTAGCCAAACTGGCTGGTGAGATTGGTCTATTGAATAAAAGTCTGCTGAATGCAGAGAATGATATGGAAAGTATGCCTTATATTCACAGAGGGCTTGGCTAACTCTGGTAAATTGCAATAGGGTCTGTTGTTGCATGTGCAGCAGGTTATCGACAGGGAGTCTATCTGTGCTCAATACAACGACATGAGCCGCCGCTAGCAATGCAAAGCTCTTGCGAACAGTCTACAAAACGTCCTTAATGCTTTTGAATAGCTGTCGGTGATGGAAGTGCTGCGCCAAATTGCGCCATGAGCGAATAGAGAGTTTTAGTAATATGTATAGGGGCAAACGCAAACCCCCTACGTTAGCGTTAACGTTGCGTTTACGGAACGTTATGGAGCGCGTCGAATACGCACTTTTAGTACAGCGGAAGAACGCATATGTAAAGACTTGTAGCGCCATCTAGATGTGCTCCTGTAAACTGCTTCAAACAATCCAAGGCGGGTATTCGGTCAAGCCAATCCAAAGCCCCGATTCTCCTCGCTTTGTTACGGAAGTGCGTGTTTCCGTGTGCCTGTTGTGTACGTGTTTTGTCTTTTTTTTTTTTGTACCGACCGCACGGTAAACACGTTTGTACCGACCGCACGCCAACGTTCTTGGCTATCGACACTCATCTTTGTGGGTGCTCGAAAGGGTTTGTCGCGTTGACTTCTTTGAGGAGGTTGATGTCATTTTTAATGGTAAAGCGAACCCATACAATGCGCGTAACACTTCCGCTGGTTTGCCTCACCGCCGCCATTTTTCAAACTGGACTAGTCTCGCGCTCTCCCGTGCACGACGAGAGCAACGAGATGGCTCGCAAGGGGCCGCTACGTACGTTCGCAAAAATCGATAGCGAGCATACATACGCAAGGCTCGCCGCAGTGTGGCGCATGCGCAGTGTGGAGGACGCAACGTTAACAAATGGGGTCTGCGTTTGCTCCTATACATATTACCAAAACTCTCTAATGTCTACTATATTTTGTGCCAAAGCCGCATTTTTAGTGAGAATTGCGCCACACCCTCGGTGGAAGATAGTGTTCGGAGCTAGCCTCGAACCAGGAGTGGTTAGTTCCACGCCGCTGCGGAGGGTACTGCAGTATGGGGTCCCTCCTCGGCAGCCACGGTGCCAGCGGCGTAGCGTGCTCACCTTTTTCACGGTGTGGTGGTGTGTGGCCAGCGGCTGGCCTCGTGTTTTGCTTTGGTGCTGTGTCGATCACAGGTGCCACCATCGTGCACGAAGATGAGCTTTAATCCGAAGAAGCCATGTTATAAGAATGGGAAAGCAATGCTTCGTTCCCAACTGCAGTTAGGGGTACCAGAACTGTGCAGAGCGAGTGCCCTTGGTTCAAGCTCCATCGAATGACGCTCGGCTGGAGCAGCGGTGGAAGACAGTTTGGGAGGGACCCCATACTTGGGCCACATCCTATCCCTGTGCGAGTGAAGCCTGGAGCACTGTGGAAGAAACACAGTTTGGGGGGACCCCATGCCTGGGCGCCATCTATCCCTGTGCGAGTGAAGCGCGCTCGGTGCCCGAACATAATGTGGCCACTGCGTCGGACGGAGAGTCATCAGCCAAACGTATTTCTTTCACTGTGGCCACACTTGTGCTAAGGTAGGCTTGAACAAAGAATTTTTTGTTATTGGTTCATTCCAATATTTAGAGAAGGAAACAAAAATGGTACAAATAGGTGTTTTATAGCATCTCTACCCGCCTTATAGTTTGTTTAATGTTGGGTCGAAGCACAGTTGAACGTTCAGACACACTAAAAGCGCAGGTCACGGGACTTTAGCTGCACTTGATTTGTCTAGCTGATGAAAAAGCATGTAATATAGTGCTGCCACAGCTACCAGTCCGAGCTAACCCGTGCTCCTGGCTTTGAGACGTGTATTTCTGTTGCGAGCGCTCATTCTGCGGAAGAATGTCGCCTGCGCTTTGAGTTTAAATGAAACAAAGTAGATACTTCTCGACAACCACCGTCCTGACATTCGTCATATTCCGTCATCGTCTGAATTTCGAGCCAATGTCTGGCGCTAAAAGTCGCGAGAAAAATTTGCAATATAGTGGTACGTCGGCTACTGTAAGAACACAGTACCCAGGGTTCTTTTACTCCTAAAGATATCACTTGATTATCATGTCTGCCACATGCCTTTATGTCCTGGCTACAGTGTACCGTGGCACTTCCGCCACTGGCGTCAATCTTCACGGCCTCGCACCGGTGCGCGCACTGCGAGCTTCACTGCTTTGCACCGAGGTGCTAGGAGCAGCGACTGACATAGGGAAGCGCATGGGTTAGTGTGCTTGGCTCGAAAATTATGCTCAGTTAATTTACAAGTCGACCATCTTTGTTTTGACATCCAATTTTCAAAAACTGTCCCCCAAATGGAAAAGAAAGTCTATATTAGTATAAATACGGTAGTCAAATGAAAGGGCAGCAAACTGACTCGACTCTTGTTCAAACGCCACTAAAGTGTAGTGTCAATTTTAATGCACAACTGTAGGTTTTCATTATATTGGCTAGTTATTTTGCAGTTTACGATATGAGGACCTTGAGTATGGTGCTTGTAAATATTGGGGAACATATCTTTATTGATAGACGTTTCAGCAGATGTGCTACTTTTTGCCGGCATTTTGCCCGAATTCTTTTTGAAGGCTAAATTAACTAGAAAGTGTAAAAGGGGAGGGAAAGAGGCTTTATCTCGACTGAAATGTTGAGCTAAACTTTGCTTTTCAACCATTTTTTAATACCCATTGTAAATGGATGCCACTCTGACCCGAACCTTATTTCTAAAACGAAGTCTGTGTTCCTTTTGCGTCCTATCTATTTTTACTGCAAAAGGTAATAACTAATATGCTTCATTATGAAAGAGGAGCTCTCTGTCATCACCAGATATGAACTTGTTCAGCAACCCAATTGCATTTTCATTTTTAAGTGATCTGCTCCAAATGCGTTGCTGGCCGCTTCAAACCAACATTCCGTCTGCTACAAAACCTGCAATAAAAAGATCAAATGCCGCTTCACCCACTGAGCTGTGCAAGGCTGCAACCATAGCTGACCTTCCCATTTTGTTTCCTTTTATTCAATTCACTTTGGTTCACTGTCACTACTACCGTAATATTCCAAGAGATAGCCCACCTAAAATCAAAAGCAAGTCAGGTAAAAATAAGGAGCCAACTAACTTTCGGTGAGCGATCAAAAAAAGTTGCGAAAATGCTACTAGTTTTAGATTTCGTGGCCTGCGAAACTCGTGATTGCAGGGAGGGGCGATGAACCAGGCGACTGTCCTTCGGGTATCTCCCGTCGTGAAGATACCCGAAGGCACCATTGGCCAGGGCCCTGGAATTACTGGAAGTAAGCTATCTTTTGTTGTTCTTAAAACAATAGGGGGCAGGTTATCTTTTGAGGGTGAGGCATCTCTCGTGATGTTACGGTAGTCCCAAAAAGGTTACTGCTTTTCTATACACCTTGGTGTTCTCATTGAAACGGGCTTTGTGCAGGTCTATCATTGTTGGTCTCGGCAGCTCCCAGTACTGAAGCAAACGCGTGTTGCGTCTCTAATGCACAAGCGGATCTGAAATTTCTGGATGAGCCCCACTCCTGCGTGCGATGCATCGCCACTCTTTGGCGTGCATGTAGTGTGGGGGGTGCACCCACAAATTAGAACACCGCCACCGCCGTTCTGTTGCTTCGCTCACTGTCTGCAAGACTGCAATCTGTACTGCCTGGTCATTGTATTGCCGGCCACTGTATCTTGCTGCTGGTTTAGGCATGTGTTCTTTGAACGAGTAATTTTATCCAGACAGATTGTGGAAGGTCTTCCTCTGGATAAATGTAGAGGTGCACAACAATGATTGCAGACCAAACTGTGCCAGTAATAGTTAGCATTTATTTACATTTCCTCTATAGTGTTCACTCAAACATTTATTGGCTCTGCTGGTATGTACATCCTCTTGGAGACGTAAATCTTCTGATTCGACAGCGTCACAGCATAGAAGTAGTTGCCGAGGTGAACTGGAACACAATGGCAGCAATTCAGCGGCAGTAAAGAACTGCATGACCATGGTTGGAACAAAGCGATTGGTCTCAAAAACAAATCACTTGAAAGACAGTAAGCGAGCTAAAATTGTACAGTCGAATCTCATTAATTCAAGCTTGCTGATAATTCAAACTAATATGCAGGTCCCATCCTATGCATCTCTATGGGAGGAAACTCCCAGTAATTCTAACTTTGCTTTATTCAAACAAATTTTCGGTCCCCCTTGAGTCAGAAGTAACGAGATTCGACTGTACTGTTTGTTAAGACAGGGAAGTGAGTCGTCCCCAATGGACATCTGGTATCTCCACTGTAGATTAGAAATATTGCCAGTGCAGTATGACCACGAACCTGGGATCTAAGGTGTAACACGCGGTAGTGATGCACAACCGCACACCGGTACAATGCTTGTCCAGATCGAAACGGGCATTTTCTTGAAGCTTCGGCTCGGAAATCAAGCCCCGTTCATACACTTGCAACTCCTTACGACCGAGTGCCTTGAAACGTCTGAAAATCTCTTACGACGAGAGGATGCACTGTCGCCACCTATCAGGTGGCAGTGGAACACTTGGCAATCTTGTATATTTAACTTCTTTTTTTTTTTTGTGCATTCTTTTTTGACTTGATAAGCTTTTGTCAATGTTATAAACGACCATTTCTCATAGGTAGTATGCACATTTGACCTCGCAAATAGTGCAAAACCTTAGTTATAGAGAAATGCAGTTTTAGGGTCACCGCATAGATGGCGCCAGCGTGTTCACTCGACGTAAAAGATTTTAAGAGGTTTTAAGGCACTTGGTTCTAAAGCGCCGTTCATACACTTGCAACCCAGTAGGACTGAGAGAAACGAGACCAGTTTTTAAGCCTCTTGTGATGGCATAGGACCAGATGCGCTGCTGCGGAGCAGGTCCTACGCTGTTGTAAGAGGCTTAAAAACCGGCCTTATCTTTTGGTTGTACTCAGTTGCACATGTGTAAACGGGCCTTAAGGAGTCCTGAGTGTGTGAACGGGCCTTTAGGACTAAACGTCGTTTGACAGTGGCAGCTGTTACGGTCCCATCCCTCCGGTTTCACGACAGCGTAAATGAATTGAGGTTTCCCGCCAAATTTAGTGGAAAACTTTACGTCACGTGACCCATCCACTAATTCAGTTTGCTTATTAAACTTTGCGGGAAATTGATGTCATATGAGCTTTGCACCAATTCAGGTTCCTTGCTAAATTTTGGTGGAAAAATTGATGTCGTGTGACCTCTGCACTGAAAGACCATCTACCGAATTACCCGAGCATCAAAAAGATGTAAGTACAAGTGCTGTGCATGCTTCCATCTTCAGCTCTAGCTGTTCTAAAGCAAAAATCTAGAACATATGGCACTTTGCATGCGCGTTCCAGAGACGCTTTGTTTTGGTTATTTACTTAGAATTTTTTCTACAGGGAAGGCGAGCATGTGCAGCACGTGAACCTATGTTCTTAACATTCTCTTTGATGCTTGGGTAATGTAGTGAAAGGTCTATTCAGTTTCGCTGCTAAATTTGTTGGGAAAATTGATGTCATCTGACGACGTTATGGGACCTACAAACAAAAAATGAAAGACGTTTACAAATCTTTGTAATGCGAAATTGAAGTGCAGCTCTTGAAGAGAAGGGGAGGGTACAAAGAAGAGGGTATGCCCCTCCTCCTCCTCCTTCTTACCCTCCTCTCCTCCCACTGAATTTGCTCATGGGTGACGTGACACCAAGTCATGGGACGTCATTTTCCCGGTTAAACTTAGTGGGTAAGCTGAATTGGTGTAGGGGTCCCATTTGACGTCAATTTCCCCGCTAAATTTAGCAGGGGAATTGACGTCATGTGATCTCAACACCAATTCAGTTTTCCCGCTAAATTTAGCGGGGAAACTGTGACGTCCCGTAATGCAATGCGCGCGGTTATGTTGACGGTACCGCCGCTCAACCCGGAAACGGGTGCCCAAGAACTGTGCTAGAAAACAGCTTCCCTGCTAAATTTAGTGAAGAAATTTACATCCGCGGCCTATGCACCAATTCAGCCTCCCTGACAGATTTGGCGGGAAAATTGATGCCGCGTGACCAGACGTCACGGGACCTGAAAACAAAAACAGCTTCCCCGCTAAATATAGCGGATAAATTTACATAACGTGACCTATGCAGCAATTCAGTTTTCCCGCTATATTTGGTGGGAAAATTGATGTCTCGAGACTTATGCACCAATTCTGTTTCCCTGCTAAATTTGGCTGGAAAATTGATGTCACATGACCCGACGTCACAGGACCTACAGACAAAAACAGCTTCCCCGCTAGCGGAAAAATTGACGTTGCGTGACCAATGCACCAATCCAGTTTGCCCGCTAAATTAGGCGGAAAAATTTTGGTGACGGCGTGAGTGTAAACTAAAATAATTACAGCGGCAGCTGCGAGTGGCGCGTCCCCCGTTTTCGTCACAACTTGAGCGTAAATGAAAATAAACAAAAAAGCTGCCTCTGTCTATACACATTATGCCGTCTGATCGTCAAACAACTTTTAAAAAACTGAAAAGAAAAAGTTTTTTTTCTTCAAACAGTCTGGTTGGGACATGCGTGTCAAAAAATTAATTTTACGCGAAAAAAAAAAAAAAATTTAGTGCAATATTGACGGCGCCAGACGCGACTTAGTGGGCAGTCACCTCCTTTCCACTTGTTTTCTCTCGGCATTTTGGGCACGAGAGGTGGATCAGCTTCACCTTCACGCTGAGGTGGAAAGACCGAAAGACCATCTCGTTGGGCAAATGACCATTCCGTGACGTCATGGACTTTACACGCAGAATTTCAAACAAATCTCAGCGTCAATACTGCTAAAAAAAAAAAGGTTTTTTTTTTGGCATAAAATTAATTTTTTGGCATATGCGTCCCAACCAGACTGTTAAAAAAAAAAAAGTTATTTTCTTTTCAGGGGCTTTTTAAGGCAGATTTCTGCTTCAGTAGTTTTACACCATTCGCATTTGAGCAAAAACAGCCTTGTGAAAAAACGTAGGGTTCCTCGCATGGGCTGCGTCAAGATAAGATTCCCTTTGATTGTAAGCTCTGCTACGTGGGCCAGATGGGTTGGTGTGTAAAGGACCGCCTCTTGGAACACAAAAAAGTGCTAGAGATAGCTGAATGTAATGCATGCTTGCTATATGGGAAGAGGCTTTAATCCTGTGCAAGGAGGCGATTCTTTCAAGAGTCCATAGTTTTTAGCAAAAACGCTAGAGAAAGTTCCTTCTGGGTTTTTGTTGTTGTCGGGTTGGTCGGAGGGAGTGTGGTCTTTTGCTCGATTCACATAGCCTTGACGGGGTTTATCTTGTCGGGTAAATCCCCACCCCTGCCCGTTTCGATCTGGATAAGCATCGTGCCCGCATGCGGTCGTGCACCACTACTGCGTGGTGCACTTTAAAGACTCCAGGCAAGCGGTTGTACTGCACTGGCTGAATTTCTCATCTACTGCTGGGAGACTCGTCGCCCGTTGAGGCATACTAAGTTCTAGGCTGTATAAACATACACACAACCCAATTTGTTTTTGTCGGGTAACTTGGCGGCGGGTGTCTGTTGGTGGTGTGGTGTCTGGGTGGAGGTCAGTTAGTCTGAATCAATTCAGCCAACTTTGTGGCGGCTTTTTTTTTTTTTTTTTTTTTTTTTTCTCTTTCTTTTTGTACATACGGACGGATACACGAATTGCGTTTGAAATTTCGTGTCGTCTTTTCCGCAATTTTACTTCTCCTTGTCTCTGGGTTTAGATTACATTTCCCTTTAATTTTAGGCAGGTAATTTTTATGTAGAAAGGCTGTTAGACTGCTCGCTGCAAGTGTTTACTTTTTTTTTACCTTACAGAAAGTCAGAGACCTTGCACTCGTGTGCCCAATGTGCCTTTTCCAATAAAAGCTCGAATTCATAAGTAAATATATCACGAGCTGTGAAACGCTTACTAGACATTCTGTTGACGGGATCTCTGTTGTCGGTTGGCATCAGGTCGCTCTTGTCCGCGCAGTAGACCATCTTGTGAATGATTCCACCGATTCTCTCTTCATTCTCCAGTTCACCTCCAGACTACGAAAGAGAACGCAAGTTTGTAAACATTCTTTCCCGCAGATCGCTTGCGTTGAAAACGATGGTTGTCGTACGACGTAAACAAACTTACGCTGATGACACCTCCGTCGGAGTTCAAAATAAGGAACCCAACTTGGTCCGGTATTTTCTCCATCCACCCGTGCATCATATCAACACAATAAAGGGCCGCAGAAGGCTGCGTTTAGAGGTAGTACAGGTACAGTTTCTTAAATATGAACTACAACCGAGAAAATTCAGATTCGATAACGACAGTCCAAGACAGCCCCCCTCAACTGCAGCCGGAAATTGAATGACAGGAAATGGATGATGACTAGTTTATAATCCTTGAGTTTAGTCGTAAAATCATTTCATATAATATTTTCAATACAACTAAAATGTAAGAATAAACGTTTTTGGACAACTAAAAGTTTAATTTTTTTTTTAAATTGTTTTGCGTATTTGTTTATGTTTTTGAGCTCGTGACGCAATATCCGCTTCCGTATCCGCTGAGGAGAGGTGTGTTTTTGTGGCTGGTCGCGGAAAGTCACTTGGTCAAAATCGGGAATTTTTTGAGCGTTGTTTCACTAATTAACGTAGTTATCGCGGCGACGCTCAGTTTGAGAGGTTTTAAACCACGTCAATTTTCAGTCCAAAATATGCCGCCTCTTAGGAGAAAAAGGAACGGTCCTCCAAGTTACTGAAGCACGGTATGAGGCTAGAGGTTTCCCTGCTGCGAAATGTTCACTTGTTGTGTAGACACGCTGGGAGCAGGCAGATACATCTGATTCGTGCCGCCGAAGGAGACCGTTATGGAACTAACGGACTACACGTTCGACACACGCATCAGGAGGAGGCACATTCCGCTGCTCAGTCACCAGGTAAATGCCGTGTAAACTCGTGTAAACTCAGTGACTCCAGCCGTGCCTGTATGTTTACTACTTCAAACTTTGCTTCAATCTCTTTTTTCACAATCCTGCAATGTCGTGTTTTTGTTGCCTTGGTTTCCTCATAGCAGAATGCTCATAAGGGGCTAACCGTGTTTGCTTTGGTTTGCTGCACAACGTATGTCGAGATCCGTTCTGTATCCGACATGTCACAGCGCTTTGATATGAATTTATGTTGGTCTTATAGAGACGACTAAGGCACCTTAATGCCGTGCTGGCGCGAAACATCACCTCGGCAGAGATTTCGGAGGACGACAACTTCGGACTGTTGTACACCATTCATCTGCACAAGGACGACGGTGGTAAGCGTTTCACGTTGACTTGGAGGCGTCGTCGTGGGCTCCTCGCTCTCCGAGTGACCCGGTCTTGTTTTTTAACCTCGTCTTACAGCTATTTATACCAGTGAGACGTCGGAAGGGAACCTGGTAAGCTGACAGTGTCTGCATGTTTGCCAACTAAACCTTTTTAGGTTGGCTTGCATCTCTACTAGCGTTTTGCCAACTTCCACCATTAATTATTCTGTTTTCTTTCTCTTTTTAAACACTGTAGAATCCCATTTGGCAGCAACTGCAGCTCTCGAAGTTCAACAGCCTGAAGAGTAACTCCTCAGCATGTATCCTTTGGCACAAAAATCTTGATATGGCATCAGCTGCCCGCATAGAGATCATACATACTAACTCTAGAGGAAAAGGTCCGCCATTTTCCCATGCATTCTGGTTGCCGCAAGCGGCGGAGTATGCAGGCAGACCCTCGAGGTCCCACATGGTTACCAACTGCCTTCGATTTCACAAATATATCATCAGAGCAGTGTGATGAACTTCAACAATCCACAAACTTACCAGTGGAAAGATATTCGCGTTCCTTTCGAAGTTTTCTTTTTGCATAGCGCGCACATGTACGGCCTAGAGTCAACGCTAAACTAAACCAGATACCCGGCTTCGCCGGTGGGGCGCGGGGGGGCACGGTTGAGGAATACGAAACCGCGCAACCACCAGATTTCCGAGATTTCGACAGAAGGAAAGTTACTGCAGCGTAATGACTATATTGCTTTTTATAAGCGTTAGAATAGCTCAGAATTTAGTTTACAACGTTAAATTATCACTGTTTATATTGCTGAGAGTTTTCAGTCTTCGCGTTTACCATTGCGACTGTCGTCCTTCAGCTGGCAACGTTGCTTTCTTTCTCTCGTGTTCTGTCGCTCTCTTTCGCGATCGTTCACTCGGGACCCAGGATGTCGACGCACGGGATTTGCCACTCCTCCTCACCCACCTTTACCCCCGTGGCTGCCCGTAACACAGCGTTGCCAGATTGGAAAGATGGTTCGGCACCAAATTCTGGCCGAAATTTCACCAGATTTCACCAGCACTAAAATATTGCGTCTATTACGTATTTCCAATTCCTTCAGCTTTTTTACGCATGCACTCGCAAAGCGTTGCTTTCAGGAGGTTCACTAATATAAAGCATCGCAGCACAATAAAAAAGGAAGAAAGCAGACATGTGGCGCATTATCAGCATTGTTACTCTTTAATATACCATGTTTATGAGATGTTGGTGCTGGGTAGTCCTTAGACGGAAAATTCAAATTAATGAAGGCCACCGACACGTAAGAAAGACCACATAATATTGTACTTGAAGACACTCGCAGTCTAAATTAAGCATACATTCTCTGCTCAGCAGTAAGAAAAAAAACCGCATAAGAACGAAGTGGAAATATAACACCACGATAAAGTTCAGTTCATAACAGCTTTTGAAGTCAAGCTTCAAGAAAAAAACTGATAAGCATGACATCTAGTCAGATAAAACTTCACACAAAGTCCAGTCACACTGGCACGGACTATCTCTTGACACATAAAGCACATCCATCGCTGATATCCATAAGAATATGGAACATAAACAAATAGGTTACATAAATACACTAATAAAACGGTGTAAAATTGATTAATGCAAGTGACAAGCCATTTCTCAAGATTTTTCACCAGTTTTCACCAGATATTGTCTGGTGTAGCTGTTCTGGTACATCAACACCAGGAGCCCCCCAATTTCACCAGCCGGATTTCATTATCTGGCAACGGTGCCGTAACATGCTCAATTTTTCCAAATTGATGTCATATTGATTTTTGGAGTGTCAGTTACGTAGTGCCATCTGTTGACGGCGCTGAAAATAAATAAATTAACGAAGCAGTCAATAGTCAGTTTAAAATAAATGTGCCTCTTAAATACCAACCAGTGGCTTTACTTCTGGCCGTCAATTTAAGCCTTGGCATTTATCCTGCCCTTTTAAAAGATGTGCCATTGCCCATCTGTTGAGTAAAGGCAGAAGCATTTGGCTAAGTCGCGAGGGCTTGCGTTGAGTTAAGAGCTTGAGTCACAGAGGCATCTTCGAGGAGTAACTTTGCATTCGACATACGAAGCACAGATGTCCTGGTGGCTCAAGCTTGTAACACAATGTAACGTAAGAAAACATAGTTGAAATCTACTATGTGAATTGTCCTCTAGGCATATGGTTGTAGTCACTGTGTTCGGCTTTCGTGTCAGTTTCAAGGTTGCTCGACTTCCCCAACGTCCTTGACTTTGTCTGACAGCGTTCATTATCAGAGTCTGGATGGTCAAGAAAGGTGTCACCACTTGCTTGATTGAATGGGATGTCAACCTGCGAGGTCTCTCGTTCCTTGGCGAACAGGCAAGACTTTTCCCTAGTAGCTTGGTACTTTACTTGTAGTACATGGGAAATCTGAGGCTGAGGCTTTCCTTGACAAATAGAAACTCCTCCACTGAAAGAGGGGGGGAGGAGGAGTTTACAGGTTTTTTAAGCTTTTCAGTTTTCAGTTAATATCTTTTTGGTTCTCTTTGAACCATTTAATAATAATAGTTTATTACACATTCATTCGTGTGCAATGATTTCGATGACCCATTTAGGTGCATGAGCACTTGTGTGTGGGATTTCTTGTATTTGATGATCTTTATCAGTTTGGTTCAGCCTTGCTTCAGCTTGAAGCTGCTGCTCAATTTCAGTTTTTGCATGAAGGTTATATCTTTTATTCAGCTGTTTTTTTTTTTTTCTTTTTTTTATTAACCGTTTTAATGTGCTGGGTAGGTCCCAAAGGACGGACGGAAGTTTCTTCCCAACACGCTTCTCTTCTCCATGCCAGAAGGCATCTATGGACCGGGGGATTGTGTCGTCAAGGTACTGTGGCCTTTGTTCAGAAATCAGAATGAAAAAAAAAAAAAAAACTTTCCCTTTGGCTTTGTCATTCATTCGCACTATGCTGTCTGCAGAATTTCTTGTGTTAATGCTGCTATCTGTGGTAACGGTGTAGTTGACGTCGGATTCTCTAATACATGTACAGGTCAGAAACAATGTTAAATAGTATACAGAATATGTAGAACATTTCTCTGATGTTATATTGAAATGAAAGTGTATAAATTGGTGCTTCAAAGGGACCATGAAGGCAATGTGGAAGCTTTAATTGATGATTGAAATGGGCTTCAGGCAACTCTCGTTAGAGGGAGCAGACTCTGGAGCCGCGTCGAGGAAGGCTGCTGCCATTCTGGCTGCTTGTTGTTTATAAAGTATTATATTATACTTGAACCCCGAAGTATCTGAAGTACATAACAAAATTCAACCGAAAACCGTTAGTGCTCCTCAACGTCACGTCCGAAAGTTTGTTTCGGTTTATCAAATTTATTTGGAGGCACAAATATAAGAGCCACGGAGTTATATACAATAAATTTTAGTGGCATGCTAGGATCTTAATGCGTCCGAAAACACCTTTTTTTAAAAAAATTTGAAATTGCCTTTATGGTTTAAAGACTTTGGGCTTGTTCTGCATAGTGACAAGATGCAGCACTATCCCAGTCGTTGCAGTCTAAAGCTTCTCTCTTTATTTTTTTTTTTCAGCTGAGCTTCTTTATTTGCTTCTGCATATTCTATTTGTCATGAAAAATAATTATTTGTTAGTAATTTTTTTCAAGTTGAATGTTGTTAGAGCAGTAATAATAGTGGTGATAGCAGTAGTAGTAATAGTAGCAAAAACAGTTGTATAAGTAATGCAGAGATTTGACACCTGATTTTTCCAAAGTGTTCAAGACAGGAGTTGTTACTTATGTATGGGTTGTTGCTGCATTGATAGTAGGTGCATCCAACTTTTCAGGGGCCAAAAACTGACCATCCTGGCCACAACGCTTTTGAAGTCTTGTACTCGGATCCTTCCATTGTCAGGAATTCCTGCACAGTGAACACCTTAAGGAGGTTAGAAAGTCTTGACCACTACATTTTTACTCCACTCTAATTTTTTTATCTCTGTTTTACATGTGCAGATGTTTCGTAACTTCCAACTTCAGTTTCCTCGATTTATTTATCGAATTATCCCGATTTTTCTGGCACTGAGGGGCAAAGGAACACGTTTGAAAATTCTAATCACCTACAGCCACTTAACGTGATACCTTATCTTAAAGAACATTGGAGATAGCAGTAGCCGACATGAAGTAGAATGATTTGTACCGTTGTGATCGCTTTACAACGTATAATGCCAATGAAATTACAACTACCCAGGGACATGCTGGTGATGTTATGAACCATACATAACTCTATAATGTGGTGGAAACACCCACTATTGCAAGTTATTGCGTAGTCAAAAAGGGAGTCGCGGGCTACGTCCCTTTGTTTTTGCATCCTGGTTTTTCTATTGTCCATTTAATGGCTCACGTGATCGTTTGGGTAACCCGGGGACAATTGCCTCATTTAGAATCACGTTTGCTGCCTGTGAATAATGCGATATCTTTGTAGAAGTATTCAGATGATTTTTTTTTGTTGTAGAAATAGAAAGATAATAGAACGAAGATGACTGGAGGCCGAAAGACATCACTAAAAATTCTTAATTTGGCGTTTCGACAATGACGGCAAGTATACCGTGACTCTTGCAGGATGATGACGACGGAGCGTGCCATCAAGCAGACACAGGTGTCGGTGTCGCGCGTGAGGCGCGCAATCGAGAAGAAGCTGCAGCAGCGGGTGCGGCTGCACAGGAGCAGGGCCCGAGAAGAGAACCTCAGATTGCGGATATCTCTTTTAGAACAAGAGATTGTGCAACGGCAGTCGAAACTCGAGCAGGAGAAGCTTGTCTGCCAAGCCAGAAACAAGGAGCAAGCAGACAGAGGTGCGAGACTAGCCTTTACGGCATGTTTGAAAAATAAGTGGTTTCCTGGAAGACTGCAGAGCAGTGGGCGTCATTTTGACTGGGAAGTTGGCTTTACTCTTGGAGAACCTAAATGCTGGCTCTCTTGAGACCCTGGTATGCTCTGTTTTATGTTACAATGAACCACGGAGAACGCTACAAGCCATAGAAGCCGATGAAGTGCCGCGATAGTGACGTGACTCTTAGAAGGGGCGCGTGCAGCAACGTTGGGAGCTGCTTAATCACGTTATACGTTCACACAGTGCTAGATTGTCTTTGATGGCTTGTGGCATCCCTCTCCTGTGGCCCACGGTAAAGTGAAGCAGAGTGTATCCCGCAGTTGGCTTTTATGGGTGCTCTGAAAGTACACGTAATTGTGACGTTTTATAGAACAGCGTTAATCCTTGACATTTATATTGTGAGTTACAAAAGGCACGCACATGTTCTTGTTACCAGCAGAGGGTTCGAAGCATGTTGATACTTGCAAGCTTTGGGGGCTGTGCCTGAAATTACCATGTCTGTCTGCCATGCCCGACAGTCTTGCCACTGTGGCAGTGCTGCTGTGGACATTGCGCGTGCGCCGACACTTCTCTCCTGGATCTGGTTCGTACATGCGTGCACTGCCCATACCTGGTGGAATCAAATGTGTGGAAACAATTATAATGCAATTAAATGCAAAGGGGCAAGCGAGCTAGAGAGGTCCCGGGTTCGATACCTTGACCAGGTGGATTTTTTCGGTCGCTCACCAGTCACCTAGCTGTGTTTGGAGATTTGTGTCTGTCCTTTGTCCCTTTGTTCCTTTTCTCCAGGGATTTTTTTCGTCATGTGTGGAAACAGTTGTTGGTGCATCTTTAATTTCACAATGCTATAGGCCAGATGCCTGACCCAAGCAAATGGGCATTTTTAACAAAAAAAAAAAGGAAAGTAGATATGATTGCAATGCAACGAACCACACAATAAAAAAAAGAGATTAAAAGCAAAAAAATAAAATTTTATATTTTTAACAAAACATAATGAATGCTGCACAAAAGCAATGTTAATGTGTAAAATGCTGTTCTGGGGCCTGTTTTAAATCGGGTGATCGAAAAATGTCTTTCGAAAGAGAGTTCTACTATTTGGATAGGGTATGAGGAAAAAAACTACCGTAATATCCCGAGTCATCGCCCATCCCCGAGCCATCGCCCACCCCATTTTTTGGGCCAATATCGATTTCCGAAAAAAACACCGAGTCATCGCCCACCCCTTCAAATACCCCAGCGCGGACTCTGCGATACGCGAACACTCATCCTACCCGAATGACGAGGCCGCGGACCTTACAGTTGGAGGACGTCCGTGACAAAGTAAAACGAAGGAGGGAAAGATACTTCTATTTGTTTACGCATTTCCTCCGTGAGCGACCCCAAAGTGGTCGTGTATCCGCGCGAAAAGAAAACGATGGAGATAAAAAATAAGAGTTTGTTAACGTAACCGTGGAGTGTTAGGTCAAAGTCTGTCTCCGCCGAAGTAAGGTCACCGCGAACCCGCTCCTTCTTCCCGCCTGTCGCGACCGCGGTTGTGCAATATTTTAGGCAAAGCCAAAGCGTAAATAAAGCTTTGCTGAAACGTCCTACACAGACGTTTGCAGAGCGTCCCAACCGTGCACTGATAGCCCGCCGTGCACGGACGCACGTATGTACGCGGCAAACAAGAAAGTTGCGCAAAAAAGGCGCCCGACTTGGCCCGACGCCAAAGTATTTGCCAACCCGACCGCCGGCTTTCCCGCTTTCCCAGCATTGCTCTTGGTCGCTTCTTTAGTCCGCTCGCTCGCTCGCTGCGCCTGGTCGGTTTTTCTATTTTCTTGTAGACTTTTTTTTTTTTTTTTTTACTAACTAGAAGAACATAATGGTGACATTCTTTCACGGAACAAACGTTCGTGCTATATGCAGATCGGCGGTGTTTCTAGCGCGTATGCAAGCAACGGACTTCGCTATAGTAAAATATTCTTTCGTGAGCATTTTTTTTTTCTATAAAACAATGAAACTAAATCGAGTTTTGAGTTTGATGTATCTCTTGTGCATCAGCGCTAGATACGCAGAGAAAAATAGGCGGTTTTTTCCGCTTTTTTTCAAGTGTTTGTGCTCACCCACCGAGACATGGCCCACCCCACTTTTTTAACGAATTTCAGGTGGTTGGGGGGTGGGCGATGACTCGGGATATTACGGTACAAATTTGTTTTTGCGAAAATGGATTGCAGTGAATGCTCCCCGGTGTGACATGTTCTAAGAAATGTGGGTGAAATCGTGTTGGTTTTCTGTGACAATATGTTGTAAAAAAATAATATGCAGCTTATTTGTCTTTATAATTATGGAGATGGAATGTTGTTGTCTCTCACAAGTTTAGTTTGCGAGTCTAGTCTCATATTTACCTAAAGACGAATTGAACGGCCTTTCTTTCAAGTTGTTTTTTGGTATACAGGTCCCATATGTCTGATGCGTACTTGAGTTTAGACACAAAAGTGTTGTGTGCCAGATGCTTAGTGTTATTAGGGGCGTGTTTGAGTTTTCTCTTTAGAAAACACTGCATTGCAAATGTAGAGGAACAAATGTCTAAAATCTGTGTTATCCTAGGTCAGTTGTTAGTAAAAGTAGCACCAGGGTACTTATATGTACAGTCAAACCCACATTTATTAAATACAGGGGGATTGCAAATTTGTGTGATATATCCCTAATTCAATGTACAAATGTGTGTTAACCTCCCATGCCTTTGCCAACACTGAAGACCGTCAAAAACGGGAGCATATCAAATGGCCCATCCATGAACTGCGAAAAACGGTAGAATCCTGTTAAAGCATGGTTAAAGTGTTAGCCGCGGGTGGTGCCTCGCTTGCGTGCGGGGCCACGACCTCAACAGCACGGGCCACGAAATACGAAAACAATAAACGAAGAAGAAAGCTGAAGATTAAAAAAAAAGTAGGATGCATAAAAAAAAGGCACTCTTCATCCGTAAATGAAAGCCAAACAAGGAACAACAAAAAGTTTGTAAAATAAGTAAAAACAAGAAGAAAAAAAAAATGCAGGAAAAAAATAACCCAGCTAAAGGCTTTCCTTTTATTTGGGGGCTAAGGAGTGAAGGTGGAGTGTCATTTGTCCCCGCTGCCTCCTTGCCTCTTTCTCTACCCATGGTCGGAGCTAGAGGGACTGCTGGTGCGCACTTTGATGTGCCTTCGTTCAATTTCGGCAATATAGTTATGGAACACTGCATGGTCTTCAGCAGGAATAATTTCCTTAAAAAAATATGATCGTTAGCAAGGAATCTTATTGACAGAAACTGAGAAACAATTTAAAATTAAATCATTTATAAAAATTAAAAACAGCCATGGTCCTACTAGCACTCTCTACTGGTATACACTGGACGTAATGCCAAGAATTTCGGAAACAGAACCATTAACATCAACAAACTGTGTTCTGCGTTGTAAGTACTAAGCACCTATCCCATGAGCAAGATCTGAGCTTATAAAGTAGTTTTTTCATATGGAAACTTTCCTCATAAGTAAGATTTCATACTCGAGCTTATAAAGTAGTTTTTTTATGAGGAAACTTGCCTCATAAGTAAGATCTCATAAATAGCTACAGATAAGGAGGAGAGGTGCAGAGAGACATGCTCCGTTGCTCGCGCTCCTATGTTGCAGGAAAAGAACTGGAAAACATTGCGTCGGAGCTCGTTGCAAAGCGGAACAGCCTGGTGGAGCAAAGGAGACAGTACTTCCAAGTGCGCGAGAACCTGCTCAAGGCAAGCTCCATGCTGGCGCTGAGGCAGAAAGAGCTGATATCTGAACTAGCCTTTGTCTATCCAATTGCCCAGGTACCTAATCCCTTTTTGAGGCTTCATTGACGACTCATGCTTTGTGCGTGTGTGAACTGATGTCGCTCTTTCTAGTTTCCAGACAAGAAAGGGTACAGCATATGTTTCGTGCATCTTCCAAATAGTGAAGACTTTAATGGTGAGTGTTAAGAAAGGCGTCTCAGATTTTAATGCAACCACATCCTAAACGTTGACTTGAGTACTGATATTGCCACGTGCTTACGTAGCCGAGATGGTAGCCCGTTTGGCTCACACGCAGTGCCGGGAATCGAACCCGAGCCACCTTCGTGTGAAGTAAATGGACTGCCGACTCCTTTTGTGGCGAACTTGTACCAAAAGAAAATAAGCATGAATGGCAAATAACAAACGTCACAGGCATCGATGACGGTGAAATGGCAGGATTGAGCGCAGACAAAAGGGTGACTTTGGCTCGACGCACGGAGCCCCTTACGTACACGCGTGGAATTCTGGAACAATTGTAGAAGGTTCGACGCATAGAACATATGAACCTCAAACAAGCAACAGAGTTATTGGATTTACCAGAACACAATTACAAAAATAACAAAAAGGTATGTTCACTATACCAGGAATCGAACCTCGGCCCCTTGCGTAAGAACCAAGCAGGATAACCCTTCGGCCATGGTTGTGCTTGCTTGAACACGCGTGTGGCTTTACTCCCCTTTTTAAGAGAGCATTGTCTCTATGCTTTGTACGAGAAAGCAAAACGGAACAATCCAAACAAAAACATTGGGAATCTATGGAAGCTGGTAAAACACGGTCCTATCAAGCATAGTACGGGATCACGGTTGAGTCTCATCGAACGTAGTACGGCTTGAGGCGCACGACGTGGACGACTTCAGGCCGCGGTGGGCGGCGTGATGATATTCTTGTTCCATCAGGTATTACCTTGTAGTTCAAGTCTCCCAGGTGGTGGAGTACTTTGTAGGGTCGAAAGTAGTGCTTCAGGAGTTTCTTGTTTGGACCACGTCGTCGTATCGGGGTCCAGGCCCATGCAGAATCTCTGGGCTTGAAGCGAACGTCGATCTGATAAAGGTTGTACCGGGTAGCGTCGGCACATTGTTGATCTTGAATCCAAAGTCTGGTGAGCTAGTGGAGCTCCTCTGCTCGCTGAGCAACCATGTGGGCATCATCGCTGCTGTCGTGACCAGATTCGTGGGGTAGCATCGAGTCGAGCATCGTCGTCATCTTTCGACCATGCACCAGTTGATGTGGTGTCACTCCTGTGGTCTTTTCCACTGCCGTGTTGTAGGCAAACGTGATGTAGGTAACACCTTGTCCCATGTCTTGTGCTCTACGTCGACATACATAGAGATCATGTCGGTGATTGTTTTGTTCAGCCGTTCTGTTAGTCTATTTTGTCTGCGGTTGGTACGCAATGGTTCAACGATAATTGGTGTTACTGAGACAAGGGATCTCTTGTGTGAACTGGGCCATGAACGATCTACGGTTGGTAATGAGGACTTCGGGGGCGCCGTGCCAGAGGACGATGGACTCAATGAAAAACTTGGCGATTTCAACAGCCGCACCTGATGGAAGGGCTTTCGTCTCGGCATACCGTGCGAAATAATCAGTTATGACAATTATCCATCGGTTTCCTTGCGTCGATGGTGGGAACAGTCCAAGTAGATCCGTTCTGATTTGCTGAATTGGGGCAGATCGCAGTGCAATAAGCTGAAGAAGTCCTGCCGGTCTCGTCGCTGTTTTTTTTCCATAGCTGACGCTTGTGGCAAGATTGGGTGTAGTGATGAACTGTCTTCACAAGCTTGGACCAGTTGTACTTCTCGTGTATCCTGGCAAGAGTCCTGCTGTGGCCAAGGTGTCCCGTCGTCGGGTCATCATAACAGGCTTTAAATCCCTCTTTTCGAAAACTGGAAGGGATCACCAACAGCCACGCCGTGTTGTTGTCGTTGAAGTTCTTCTTGTACAGCAGATTTTGTTGGATGAAGAAAGTTGGTTGTGTTCTTGTAAAAAAGCGGGGAACCGCACTCCTTTGTCCCTCTAGGTGCTCGATGAGTCCTCGCAGTTCAGGATCATCTCTTTAGACTGCTGGCATGTCACTGACATCCAGTGCGCTGAGGAAACTCTCGTCGTCATCGTCTTCAGTGCGGGCAGGACTGTCCTCGATGGGGGCCCTTGACAGACAATCGGCGTCACTGTTTTCGGCTGGACGTGTACACTACGGTGATGTCAAACTCCTGCAGTCGTAGACTCCACCGGGCCAGGCGTCCTGAAGAGTCCTGCAGATTAGCGAGCCAGCAGAGCGTGTGGTGGTCCGTAACCGCTTGGAACGGACTTCCATATTAGTATGGGCAAACCTTGGTGATGGCCCAGACAACGGCGAGGCATTCTTTCTCTGTTGTAGAGTAATTACTTTCCACCTTGGACAGTGTCCGGCTTGCATAGGCGATTACCTACCCGCTCTGTACCCTCCTGCATTCGGACATGCACCGCGCCAAGCCCCGTGTTACTTGCGTCCATGTGGATTTCTGTTTGTGCATGCTGGTCGAAATGGCAAAGGACGGAAAGTGTTTAGAGTCTTCATTTAAGCTCGGTGAAAACCCGCTGGTGCTCTTCTGTCACTGAAACTTTACGGCATCTTGTGTAAGGTATGTCAGTGGTGCAGAAAGCTTTACAAAACCTAGAATGAAGCGTCCGACGGCGGGGGAAATGCGGCTACGGTGCGCGTCTTCTCCGGGTTAGGATGAACACCTTTGCTGCTCAAGACGTGGCCCGGGAACTTGAGCTCACGATAAGAGAACCAACGTTTCGTTGGCTTGAGAGTTAGTCCAGCGGCCTTGATAGTTTGAAGTACAGCCCTTGCCGAGGAAGTAATGACGCACGCTTACGTAGCCAAGTCGGGAGCGCGTGTAAATCACACTCCAATGGCTCAAACTTTTTTTTTTTCAACATTGTTTAACAAGGAGGTTGTGGTTAAGATTGCCATACTTTGTGCATACTATAGGCGGTCCGTATGAGATTTTGCAAGCTGTCCATGCCGCCGACACATCTCGTGAAAGATGCTGTAAAGTTTGGGAGGACAAAAGAGCAGCAACGGTCCTTCGACGAGCTAAAGCAAAGACTCCAGATACCTCCTACCCTTGGACATTTCAACCAATTTGCAGAGGCCAAAATTCACGCGGACGCATGTAATACTGGGCTCAGAGCGGTGCTGGTCCAACTGCAGGATGGCACAGTACGACTAATTGCCTATGCCGGTCGGACACTTTCAAAGGTAGAGAGTAATTACGTGACGACTGAGAAGGAACGCCTTTCTGTCGTCTGGGCGATAATCAAGTTCCGCCTGTACCTGTACGGGAGCCCGTTCCAAGTTGTCGCACACCAGCATTCGCTGTGTTAGCTTGCCAACATTAAATACCCGTAAGGAGGCCTCGCTTGTTGGAGTCTCCGGTTGCAAGAATTCAACATGACCGTCGTGTATAAGTCCGGCCGCAAGCACAGTGATGCTGACTATCTTTCTAGAGCCTGTACCGAGCCAACTCCTGTTAGCACTGTCTACGACAACGACGAGGTTTTCATCGGAGCCATCAACATGAGTGACATGGCAGCTCCCCAGCAGGGAAATCCTCAACTCCGCGGGCTCATCGAGACCAGCAGTCCGCAGAATCTTCTCCAGAATCCTGCCAACCTTTGTGCTGGTAGAGTGTATTCTACAAAGAGAACTTCAGCACCAGCAGCTCGGCCGCGGCTACTGGTGATTTCCAGTAGCCTTCGCCAAGACATTGTCCTAGCCTGTCATGACGATCCTACAGCTGGACACCTTGGATACAGCAGGACACTCGCCAAGATTTGCGAGGAGTGCTACTGGCTCAAGCTCCCGAAGACTGTCCATTTCTACGTCCGATCATGCCATGTGTGTTGACGGCGCCAGAAACCGCCGACCAAGCCGGCAAGACTTTTGCAACCAATTGAGCTTCCGACCACACCAATCCAGGAGATCAGAACGGATTTGCTTGGACCGTTCTCTTCGTCGACGTGAGGCGACCAGTAGAGAATCGTGGCAACCGATTACCTCGTGCGATACGCCATGACGAAAGCCCTTCTGGCGAGAACTGCCATGCAAGTTGCCAAGTTCCTCGTTGAATGCATCGTCCTTCGGCACGGTGCCTTCGTGGTCCTGATCGCTGACCAAGGATCATAGTACGTTGCACAGCTGACGCAAGAAATCTTTCGGCTCAGTCACACCAGCCACTGTCGTACCACTGCATACCACCTGCAGACCAATGGGCTGACTGAGCTACTCAACAAAACAATCGCCGACATCATATCCATGTACGTCGACGTAGAGCACAAGACGTGTGACGAGGTGTTGCCCTACGTTACGTTCGCCTACAACGCAGTGGTTCAAGAGGCCATTGCAGTTACACCTCTTTATCTTTGTACATGGTTGGAAGGTAACGAATATGCTCGACGCGATGCTGCCCCACGAACTAGCTGACGATGGGAGCGACGGCGCCGAGGTGGTTTCTCAGCGGGCCGACGAGTCCGCCAGCTCACCCAACTCTGTATTCAAGACCAGCAACGCTTTGACGCTGGACGTCTACTTCTAGCCCAGAGACAGAGTGTGGGCGGGGAAGCCTATTTGTTGCCGTGGCCTCAGTGAGAAACTGTTGAAACGGTACTGTGGGCCATACAGGGTACCTACTCCGTCGTCTCGTGGAGGTCAACTACGAAGTGTTGCCTGATGGAACGTAAGCATCATCCCGACACCGACTGCGACCCGAGGTGGTTCACAGCGTTCGGCTCGAGCCATTCTACACTCGATAAAACTGCGGACTTCTTGTGTTCCAGACAGAGTGTCGAACCGAAATTTTTATCGGTTCGGTTCGGGTTCGGGTTCACGGCTTTCGGTTCAGTTCCGGTTCAGCTCCGGGGAGTAAAAAATAACGGTTCAAACCGGTTCGAACCGGTTCAAACCGGTTTGAA
The DNA here is from genome assembly GCF_016920785.2 of Ixodes scapularis. NCBI lineage: Eukaryota > Metazoa > Arthropoda > Arachnida > Ixodida > Ixodidae > Ixodes > Ixodes scapularis. The sequence continues at coordinate 93,916,141 of NW_024609880.1, forward strand.
CCGCTAAATTGAAAATTTGTTTTCCGCGGTTTTTTGCAATATGCACTATTTCCGCCGTGAAACGAGTAACTGTATAGTGGTTTATCGTTCGTACAATCTACTTTTATTTTCAGGTACCAAAAATAAGAAATTGCGTTATTTATTTTGACACAACAGTAAAATAGAATCTAGATTAACATAAAGAAATGTCGTGTTTATACGACTGAGCATTCATCTGTTTACCTCAGTTACATATATTTTACCTTGATCGAAAGGTAGTCACGAAGTACAGTAGGCCACCTAAAATACCCGTGATTGGTACAGCTTTGCATCGCAGGATTAAAAGCTGAATCGTTAATGTGTTCTTGAACTAGGGAATTAATTGCAGTGCCTAAAATCATGGAATGGGTATCTCGTCGCCGTAAATATCATAAAATATACTTTACAAAATATGTTTTACAATATACCGGGAGCGGCCGTAAGGAGCAACATATTTTGCACGCCTTGCAACATTTGAATTCCAAGCGGACATATCTGAAATTGGGCGCGCGGACATAGTTTTTAAGAAGTTGTATCTCCAATTTGTTTCTTTAGAGCTGAATTTTAAGGTCGTGAAGTATTAAAAATAAAGCAAAATCGGAGACCGTGCATTTCCTGTGTCCTATACCAGCCTGTTTGTCGTCTGCACACTTGTTTCTGAGGTCACTCCCAGGTCGCTTGCTGAACGCAACAACGCCGAAACTCAATAGCAGAAGCTGGCGATGAGCAAGATAATCGCGATAATTAATACTTTTAACGAAATATATAAACAATGTCTACTTGCGAGCAATCTCACAAACCAGTGCGAAGACGATGAACATCCGGTACAGGGCATAGGAAATGCACGATCGCCATTTTTGCTCTATTTATAATACTTTACTATAACCTTAGCTCTAAAAAAAAAAAAATCAACACTTTTCGCGAGATTAGGTTCGTATGCCCAATTTCAAGTATGTCCGTTTTAAATTCAAATTTCGCAAGGCGTGCCAAATGTGTTAGTTCATAGGCCGCACCCTGTATATGATGACGACGCGACTGAGCTAAAAGCAGTTGAAATATTTATGACGAACGCATGCATTTGTAGTCACTCTGAATCAGTGACATACCTTTTATAAAAACGGTGACAATCACAACACTCGTTTTCCTAACTAACACCCTTTACACTCAGCGTCGTGATGCAGGCGAAGAATCATGCCGATAAAAGGGATCCGAAATGGTGCACTATCATTTATACGCAGCTTCGCACTCAGGTCGAATCTGGCCTAAAATAGCGCGTACTCAAGTGAACATTTTTCTTATGCAGTATAAAGTGGCATAGCCGGGGTTTTGAGGTTTGTTCTTGAGTAGATGCCAGGTGAATTCCATTTGAAAATAAGAATCGCACTTGCTAATTGATATTTTATTTATTTATTTATTTATTACATACTGCAGGCCTTGATTAGGACCTTGCAGGTGTGGGGTACATTTCCAAAAGATGTAATTAATAAAAAAGGGCACATTTCAATATTTCAAATATCGTTTTACATAACGAACAGTAAAAAGAATAGCAATGACTGTCGGAATAAACGATGAACGTACCGATCTAAAAGACGCATATATATATATATATATATATGAAAGGCACATTTGAAAATTTCAATCGTCATTTTACATAACTAGCAGTAAGGAGAATAGCAAAGACTGTGATAATATGCAATCAACGCTCGAATTAAAAAATGTGACAGAAAATATAAATATAAACTTCAGTTGCCAGTCAGCGTTGTGTTCGGTCACTTCTCGTTCTTGTCCCTTGTTTTTTGTGTGTGTTTTTTTTTTTTTTTGCGCTGTTTCCAAGCTTGTAAGATTTAGTGCTTTATTGAAGTCAGGGAGATAAAAACATTATAGGGCAGTGTGTTCAAATTAGATATAGTGCGTGGAAAAAATGACAACTTGAAAATGTTAGTTCGAGCAAACATAAGCTGGAGAGAAAACTCATGGTGGTTCCTTGAACAAAATAGTATTTTATACTCTACTCGACATGACAGCCCTGACGTTCTGCGTGCGTAATCGTCATAGTTCCGTCACGCTTTCCTGTTGACTTTGTTTTTGTCTTGCCCAAAGACGCATAAAATTGCTGTTCATGACATAAAGGAGGCAATAACAGATTTCTATATGTTTGGCAAGTTAGATATGGTGTGAGGAACACAGTAACGTTATTGCAAATCGCTTCGGGTCTATCGAGGATAAAAATGCAAAAGAGATTTGCAGAGCATCTTTCAGATAATTTGCGGGTGAATTTACTAATGATATATATCTTCAAGGTGATCGACCTTTCATTTATGTTGTGAAACCTTCAGTCAGTAATTAAATATAGTTTTGTTATCATCAATAAATGTGACTGTATTAAGTTCACATAACTGAACATAATGGATTGACGGGCTCGTTAGTTGTTGACAGACGTAATCAAAGAGCAGCGCATCCCTTACAAAAATTATATATCTGGCCAGATCTGAAGATTTCAGATATGGCCATATCAAAAATTGGCCACATATAACCTGATATGGTATATCTGCCAGATATAGCCTGATACCCCCGGCCAGCTATGGAAATCCCAGATCTGGCTAAGTAAGGAAATTCCAGATCTGGCCAGGCATTTCAAAAGGACACAAGCCTGAAATCAGCACTTTATATCTATATATTGTGTACAATTCTCCCAAGTGCCCCGGCTCGCACGAGTCCTTCGGCTCCTTAGTGATCGCTAGTTTTGACCAATTCCATGGCTACACAGTTTCCAGTGTAATTCGTAGTCACCCTGAACAAGCGTCCTATAGGGCTCAAGTACCTGTCATATCACTTTTAAATTTTCTCGTCAATGGCAGCGTTTGTGATACTGTGCATTCTGTCCAACCTTCAACCAGGCTGAGCAGCCGAAATCTCTTACCATATTATCATTCTCGTGATTGTTGTTTCAGCAGGAATTACTTAAAAGCCGAGAAATTACAACAAACAAAACGGGGATTTAGCTCGGATTCAGCGGAGATGTTTAAGACATTTTTAGCGTTTCTAACTTTATATCAGCGTCTTTGAAGCTGTACGAGAATGATAATAATGTAAAGGATATGTCTGCGGCTCATCCAGGTTGAAGGTTGGCCGGAATGCACAGTACTGACATTGGCGGGACATTTTAAAAGTGGTATGGCAGGTATTTGGGTTCTGTACGGCACGTGTTCAGGGTGACTCCGAATTACACTCAAATCTGTGTAACCATAGAATTGCTCGAAATTTTCGATCACTAGGCAGCTGAAGAAACACCATCCCCATGATTCCTGGAGTACGGGCCGAAGCGCTCGGAGGATTTAGCAAATTGTCTATTCGGGCGTAATGTTAACACTTTGAAATAATTAAGCTACATTGAAATCCTCGCGAAAACTAGCACAAATAATCTTAAACTGAAGCTTGTCAAAGCTGAAGTTTGGGATTATTTGTGCTAATATTTAGCTCGCGAGCAATGAGTCATTCAGAGTTTGCTAACAAAGAATTTTTTTTTAACTTTTTTTAACTTTTTAATATATTGAAAACCGGCCGCCAGATAAGTCTGTATATACGCCCGATAAGTCTGTATATACTCCATATCAGGCTGTATATATGCCAGATAAGTCTGTATATGCGCCAGATAAGTCTGTATATATGCCATATCAGGCTTTATATACGCCAGATAAGTCTGTATATACACCAGATATGGCTGTATATAGGCCGTATATAATCATATAATGTTTGATATGGCCAGATATGGCCCAGATATAAGATTTTCATACGGGATAGAAGACGAAATAAACCTTTTAGTTGCAAGTTAGCGGTGGTCCTGTGTTTTACTTCTCTGTCCCGTCTTTTATGCAGTACTCTTTTACCCTGTCACATAACTGCTTGAGACCGACACGGAAGGACAATACTCGAATACACCAGCGGTTGAGGGCTGTGGCAACATTTTTTTTTTATTTCGCAGTTTGGAAGTGTGAAACATCGGATCGCCGGATATGCATAATAGGACTTTGTGCTAATATAATAGTTCTGAAGTGAAATACGCGAAATGGGAAGAAAGAGAACGAAAATAAATGGTAATCTTAAAAAGAATATGATGCACGACGCATTAACGCAAAAACAATTGTAGAGACGTAATGATATACCCATTACACATAAATAGCCCAAAGGACAGACGAAGATTCTTATATCACTAACTTAAATTACATTTGGCCATAAGTTTGCCTAAACTTGAAACTTCGGGAAATACCGCCTCGGGAGGTTAATGTTACATTCGGCCTTGACGTGCACTTGTTTTTGGCACTCACTTAACAACTTTGTGCTTTCAGTCATGCGCTCTAACATTTTGTTTGCCTGCTATATATCATCGCGAGACTGCTACCTATACTGCGCAAATATACAATTCGATTATCTGCTTTTGCCAGTTTTGCGAACATCGCATTTCATAAGGAAACTGAACTGTTTAACATGGTTTGCATGTGACGTCATCGCACTATGCTGGTGGTATTTCCTTTCCGGAAATATGTGGCGCCCCCATTGTGTGCTTGACGCATTGTGACGTTCCGATGTACGGCACGTGAGATTAATCAGGAGGTAGGGACGAAGTTGACGTTGGTTTAATGTTCTGTGGTTTAATAACACAGAGAAGGCAGAAGGAAAGCAAAACGGAGAATGCGATGAGCTCTTTTTGTGTTCGCAATATTTTTTGGGCGTTCTAAGCTCCTAATTATAAGAGAATGAACCGCGTCGCTACTAAAATATACGAATCGTTCGAGCCGGCACGAGCGTATATCGGAACAGCCCCACAATTCTCACTGCAGCGGAATCGTATGGGATTTTCCGGAAGGCTCTATTGCAATTGCTCTTAGTCAGAAAATAAAAACAGGTAATGCAAAATGCACGCTGCAGAAGGTTTACTTTGAGTACAAGCCATGTATTTGAGAGACAAATTATTCTTGCTTGGAGCAGCGTCGTGATGAACGGCGCGAGAACCTGGCACCACGAAATCGCGCTTTTTGGTTAGAGTATCTTTTGCAAAGATGCTTTTTTCCGGGGCCACGCTTTCTTGTCTATGCCGAAAATGCGGAGCAGAGAAACCGTTACAACACAGTACGCTCTTAAAAGTACCCCCCCCCCCCCCCCCCCCCCCCCCCGGCCCCATCTTTTTTTTTTTCTTACTTTTTTTGTTGCTCCTTTAGAGACTACTTTTTTTTACTGAGGGACTCTCTACTCCGTTTGTGGGTGTTAATTCGGCTTATTAGGATAATTTTCCATCGCTTTTATTTTGCACCCAAAAGTTAACAAGCTACGGAGATGGTCGAAGCTTGGGGGAAAATGTCCCTCCGAGGCCACTAGAATCTTTCTTTTCCGATATCCCTCTCGTACACAGTTGTAATTCTATATAGCATAGGATTAATTAATAATAAATTTCGTAAATGCTTCACGGGGACAACTATCTGAGGCAGTTGAGGAACAACGAAAACATGTTTGGGTGTCTCAATGATGTATAGGCGTAAAATAGGTCGTGCAACAATTTTTGTACTTTCAGTAAATACCAAAAAGAGCTAATCCCTGACTTTGATAACTTGAATAAATAGTAATACCGATGAGACGCAGAAAAAATCAAGGAAAGAAACGATACCCCCCCCCCCCCCCCCCTCACCTCGCAATTCGAACAAGCGGTCGCGTGAACGGACGCTAATAAGAGTAAGGGGTGAGCTTCAGACATTGTTAAGGTTCTACTATTCTCATCTTTAATTGACCACGACCCATTACGCGAGAGTTTCGTGATGCTGTCTGTCATAAACCCGAGCACTCGACTCCGGCTCATGACAAGCGAGTACGCTAGGGTGCAACATGACTTGCGGTGCGAAGTCGTGATGTCATGTGACGTCACGATGTCAACAACGCCAATAAATCTCGTGACGTTCTAAATTTAAATCAATTTGACAAAGTGAGTCACATGAAGTCACTGGGCCAAGTGACGTGACATCACTTGATAGCATGTCTTGACACTAGGGTGCCTTGAGCGCGCTTTTGACTGGTGTGTTTAGAGTCTCATCTCTCTTAACAGCAGTCCCAAAGTGTTACCAAATGACGTCATAAAAGCTTGAGTATTCTGCTGTCGAATGACGCGATTCTGGCGGCTCGTCGAAGGAATGCTGGCGAAAAGCACAAGCGAACTCGAGTGTCGTGGTCGTCATGGCGTCCCAACTTCTGGCTGCCGAAGCTACCGTGAACTGCCGCACTGGAGAGCGACCTGCAGCAGAATAGGCGTCTGCCACATCAACCACCGCTGCTGGGACACCGCCAAGATCGCGACCGGCGACTGCACTACACTTCTATGATGTCATCAAGCGGACATTGAGGGACCACTTTTTTTGGCGCAGTAAACACACCAGTCGGAGACGCGTTCCAATCATTGTACATGACACTAGGCACGTCAAGTGACCACGTGACACATGATTAATCCTACTTCCAAAACAAAAGCGCTACGAGAACCCATAATTTCTCACAGGTAGCAGTTCTTAATATGACGATTTGATCAATATATATAGAAACGCAGCTGCCAATTTCTTATTCTCGAATATTTGTGTTGTGATACTAACAAAAAAATATCCGTGCACCGTTTTGAACCGGTTACCGTTATATTTTTTTTCGGTTCAGTTCCGGTTCAGTTCCAAGATGGCGGCAAAGATTTCGGTTCGGTTCAGTTCCGGTTCGGCTAAAAATAACGGTTCGGTTCCGGTTTTCGGTTCGGTTCGGTTCCGGTTCGACACCCTGGTTCCAGATGACCTTTACTTCACCATTCTTTGGATTTGCCTTGATTTTGTTTCGTGTTGCATCGGAGCGATACACTTTTTAAAAAGGGGGAGTAATGCCGCACGCCTACGTAACCGAGTCGGCATTGCGTTTAACTCGCACACAAGTGGCTCGGGTTCGATTCTCAGCACTGCGTGTCGTTTTATCTTCCTTTATGAAAATAGAAGATTCGAGAAGGTTGGAGAAGTGTCTGGCCTATTCGTCCTAAGAATGTATCGTTCGAGAAGGACCGAGGCAGAATATTCTAGGCTCCCAGGGAGGGCTTAAAAGAAGCTGCGTTGCAGCATACAAGTCGGCCTTGCTCTTGCGCTCGATCGTGCTATGCCACCTTCCTTCAAAGCCTGCGACGCTACCTCTTTGCTCCTTTTGTTTTCGGCACAAGTTCGCCAAATTAAACGTTTAGTTTCTGTTCATTCGTCGCCCCATCACCTGTCATTCGTGACAATATGGCACACTACTTCGAGCCTGGACTTTGTAGTACTTACATTATAAGTTTTGTTATATCTTGTAAGATACCGAGTACTGTCGAGACCAGTTATAACGAAGTCAACGGGAATCGGAAATCACTTCGCTATATCCGCTATTTCGTTATAACCGACTTCGGTTATAACCAAGTGCAAAAAGGAATGGGGAATCGTGACCGCTTCGCTGTAACCGCTATTTCCTTATAACCGACTTCGTTATAACCGGCCTCGACAGTACTATATACTTAATGGGGAAAAAAATTGTGTTGCACTTCTAATACTGGAAGAGGCACTCGAAGTGCTGGTGCAGTAAAATACCGATTGAGCTTGCGTGTTTTCTTTTTCTCAACTTGCTCTGTTATAGTTGTTTTACTCTATACTAGCTAGGGAATTAATTATCTTTTGTCTCCCCCGGACTGCAAAAGACAGGGACGACCTGATGATTTCCGTGGCCCTGGGATATGTCACCCACGTGCTCCTGATGATGTCGCACTTCCTGGACGTTCCCCTGCGCTATCCACTCATCCACTACGGGACCAACTCGTCGGTGCGCGACAATCTCGTCGAGCATTTCTCTGACAAGGAACGAGAGTGAGTGCCTTCATATTCCTCCACACCGAATGTCTGTTCCATCGTGACGTTATTGATAACACGTGACTGCGGTCTTTTCTCTTTCCCTCCTGTCACATACCATAGGTTTCCTCTGTACCTCAAGGGAAAGGAGAAAATGTTGTTCAACTACAGCGTGTACCTCCTTAATCGGAACATTGCTCAGGTAAGTGTAGAGGTGTCTTTTTTAATTTCTTTTTTTTTTGTTTTAACGCACTGCAGCTTAGAGCATGTAGAGTAAAAGCTTGCGCTGTGGAACCTAGAGATGCTGGGTTCAATCTCCGCCCCTACCCATTTCTATCTGAATGAGCATCGTACCGGTGCGCAGTCGGAACAGACTGGTTTCCTGTTGTCTAAACATACAGCACACAATTACTTTACAGTACGTGCTACAACAGTCCTTTGTGCTTCTTAGGCATACCTACCAGTTTTCCAAAAATGCTTTGGTCCGAAATAGCAATAGAGTGCAAACTTTGTCAAGAAATAATGGGGCTTGTGTTGATTGCAGACGCAGAAAACGGCCGGATTAGCTGTTGCAGCTCACATTGTTTGGGGGGAGTACTTCTTTTAGAAATGTCTTTTTAATTGGAATGAGAACAACTTGTGACTTTCTGTTTCTTCACCCATTTGGGCATCCCAGAACATGTTAATACTAAGTGTGTTGTTGATTTTCCCGCTATTGTCATGACCCTACAGCAAGGGAAGTTACAGAGTGTACCCACGGTTGAGAGGTATATTTATGAGGGATGCTGAGATACGACCACGGTGCAAGAAAGACTGTTTAGGTGATGAAACTACTCCGACCAATGTGGTCAGATAATGTGCGGAGGCCGGCCTCAAACCCGGAGTTGCCCGATTGCGCCGATGTAGAGGGCGCTGCAACTTGGGTGGCTGGGAAACCTTCAGCTCTTCCTGGCATGCGCTCCGGCCGTGTTACTGTCAGGATTGTTTTCAGGGTTTCTTTATCATTTAGGGGCCTGAAAGCATCGTCGGCGAATGTGAAAAGTTGTTACGGACGTTGTTTTAGGTAGTGACCATGGTGGAAGCTACGAAGAGCTGAAAGAATGCAAACTGGGCACAGCGGTCTCTCCTGTAGTGATCTGGCGGGCGGGCTTTTCTCCAGTGCCTTCGAACCACGGCGCATGCTTCTAACTGTGTTTTAATTTTGATCTTCAACGGTACGGGAAATAGCGGAGCCGTGGTGTGTACCCTGTCGACAGTTACCAATCCCGTAACTTATTCTGCTACTCCCTGTTCTTCGTTGTTGGTTTGCATGCCTGACGGTTCTCTTGCTTTTACCGTGCTCGCCTCTTAAAGCTATGGACAACGGGTGTGGAATGCACCAGTTGTGCACTTGTGCATATGCTTGCAGGGCATTTCTAGTTGTATTTGTGAAAGCAGCCGAATTGAGGTGTAAATTACTTGGAATCAGCGTGGTAGATGTCGTGACGCTTGGTAACAACAGCTACCATGCCGCTGCCACCAACCCACCTCTCGGAGCTCTATCGACCTTTAAAGAACGAAAAACAGCTTTTGCCTGCATGTTTTAGTTTTCATTTTAAAAATGGACAAAGATTGAGGTTTTCGGCACCTCTCAACTTCTTCACCATCTTCCCAGTCACGTGCGCTGTGACGTCAACAGGGTTTGCGCGGGGTTCCGGTGAAGCTCTCTCTCTAGAGCCATCAGTCTGCAGCGAGAACTTATCCGCTCGCGACCGTGTGACCACATGCTGGCGGGCGCCGCGCGAACAATATGGTGAAAGGAGGAAAGTCTCATCCGGGTCTGGCCATACCCATCCGGCCCTGTCCCCCTCCCCCTCAGGCTTCCGGCGGTTGTTCGCTGTTCACGGTAGCAGATAGAGCTGACGGTTTTGAGGACCTAGGATAGATGGCACCTCTAAAACACCAGATAATAAAAGTTTTGTCGATGATACCAGCTTTTGACGCATTTATATTTATATTGGAACAACAAGATTTATAGAAAAGTTTCCTTTTATCGAGCAGGTATTCGCACAACTTGCTATCTTTCTACAAGACCCGCATCGACGTCATGCCGCGTGTTTCTCATGGCCGCCGCTCGCAGCTGCTGGTCGAGGAATATTCTAATGTTTGACTCGTGATTATGCGGCGGAATCGCAACATTTCGAAGGAAGTAGGTGTGTTTTCTGTCCTTTGTGACAAGGTGAACAATGTCAAAAGTAGAAGATGCCAATTCTTTCAACGTTAAAATCATTGCACAGCTCTTTTAATCTCATTCACATGGCATCGTAAATTTTTTTTTTTTTTAATATCACCTTTATTAACGGTTTTGTGGTTCATCCGCAATAACACCAGAAACGTTCTGCAGTGAAGCCAATATCAAATCGAATTTTCGGTTCATATTTATTGTGATGGTCTCTTTTTGTGCTTTTCCGATGCTGCTACTCCCATTACGTAAAGCTGAAGACTTGATTGTTAAGCCTCTGGTGAATGTCATCCCCTTGCTCCTTCATTCTTTTTGGGAAATGAGTGATTCAGTGGAGCCTTAGAGTGACTCTTGTTTGTGTGTAAGGGTGAAAAGGTCTGGCTGAAACATGCAACATCAAAGACAAATTTAAGGGCTTACTTGCATAACCTGCGAGGACATCTGGCACACCCCAGCAGAGGACTGAGGATTAATTTCGACTACCTCGGGATCTTTTGACTTGCAACCAAAAGCTTGGTTACATGTGCCTTCTTCGCAATAAGACTCCGTCGTATTGCGGGCACCTCAGTCGGCATTCGAACCCGCTACGTGGGGATCTGTAGGCCGGTGCTTTACGTCGGAGCCACCGAGGCAGCAGCATGCAATATCAACTGGTGTTCTACTAAATACTCAACATTTGAGCAGAAAACATGTTTATTTGTGAAGGTAAGAAACAATATTGAGTGCAGCAAGGGACAAGTCAAATTATGAAAGCAGTTAAAACGATTGTGTCGTTTACGAAAATCTGTCCACATTCTGTAGTGTCGGCTTAACGGCAATAGGGAAATGCAGCCAATACAGTGTACTGCGCTGACTAGATTTTTCCCCTACGGCATACTTTACTTGCTTCCACCACAGTGTGATTTCCCACTTCTTAACATTTTCACTGTCATCTTTAAAATTTTAGGATATCTTCCATGAGCACAATTTTGACAGAATGTTTTTTTGCTTCTTTCTTCAAACTTTGGTTAATATGCTTACTCTGTTGCCTCATCCGCATGCTTACAAAGTAGTGCAACACATGAGCAACTGTCTCTTCTTTGTGTTCGGCAGGTGGAAATGTTACTATATATCAAGTACGCCCTTAATTGTCTCCCAGTAAACAGTCTGGCATTTTTTATTTTTTTTTTACAAAACTCTCTTGTTTTCTTTAGCAGGTTAAACAGATTTTGGTTTGAATGAACTAGGCCTCCCCTCTTTTTGATGCTCGTCAGCGCTGCCTCAGCAGACATGCTAGGCTCGATGCTGAAGGCAGAACAGCATGTGGTGCATCTCGTCGCCTTTTTCAATTTCCTGCTAAATAATACGGTATGCAATCTGCGACATTACTCCTTCAGATTTCTTTTCGTAGAAAACATCCTCACACTCGCAGTCATTAACAGAAATCAGATTGTCCAGTTTCTTCTTCACCTGGTCGAAAAAGGGGGGAAATGACCTGCTCTTGTCATCTGTGCTGTTGAGGGCTCTGAGGTCCGATGAGTCAAGTAAAGGTTCCTCTCCTTCGACCACTCTGCAGTTTCCAAACTTTTGAAGTTTTAGAAGATTGTAGTAGTTACTCAACGTCTGGTACAGTTTTAGAAATGTTGGCATTGATGAATGGTCATTCTGACTGTCTGCCATTCTGATTTTCCCAAGGAAACGTTCAGTAGCATTCTGGTCCATTTTGCTTGTGAGGATGAATTTGAAGTTGTGCTTTTCCAGCAGGAGCTCGGAGAGTTCTCGCATAGATTTCAGGGTGACACAAAGTCCTGACGTGCCCGTTTGTTAAGAGCGTGTCCTTAATGATCGCACCACTCTTCACTTTCTTTTTTCATTTGTCAAGCCATTCCGCACCATGGTTCAGGATAGCAAGGTCCAGGCTATTCCTGACAATGCCTTCATCTGGATAACGACGATTCATTGCGTCGAACAAGTCATTCAAGAACAACGTGAACTCTTCGGTTCCTTCACTGTTCGCCCGACTGTACGCACCATGTCTTCTGTAAAATCGAATTCCTGAAGCCATGGAGTGATTAAACACTTGCGTAGCAAGCTTGACACATTTTCTCGCAGGTACTAGGGAAAAATAGGTGCATGTGTAATCTTGGGACGTGCCTTTAAACCTCCAGCTACAACAAGGTCTTCTTTGTAGACAACAGCGTAGTCCTCCCACTTTATCTGCTGTCTGTCCTTCTTCAGGTACCTCTGCTGTTTAAGCTGAAATCAGATGCACTTGAACAGGTGCGGTGCATCAGAAAAGGCAGACACCTTCCTATCGGGGTTACCGTATTTATTCGAATATAGGTCGACCTTTTTTTTTTTTTCGGAAATGTTGTCAAAAATTAAGGGTTGACCTAATTCGCGACCAAAATTTGAAACCCTACCGAGGGTATGGAGCTATCAAACACCTAGCCGGCGTCGCGGTAGAGCCGCGCGGCTTCTTGTTTCAAAAAGCTTTTGATGCACAAAAACAACCGAACAGCAGCAGCCGACAGCCCGTGGCCGCCGGCTACGGCTCTCGCGCACATTCCCTCGGCGTCGGGTTTCGCCATCATGCCTGTAGCGTTCCCCTCGCTGGGCAAGGGGGAAGGGGAGGGAGAGGAACGCGATGCGCCATGCACTTTGCCCTCCTATGCGCTCCATTCCTCTCCCTTGCAAACGCGCACAAAAAATAAAACAAAAAAAAAACGGAGGTACTTTATAGTCGGTTACAAGTCAAGAAGGTAGGAGAAGCTCCTCCCATAAGCGTGATGCGCCCGTTTCAAATCCCTCTGCAGTCGAAAGAAGAGTTCCCTGGAAACACCCCTTGTTCCGCGTCAATGGATAGATAATGGCTACAGAGTGATGCCAACTTGTCTCCGACCCCCCCCTTTTTAAGAAAGTGACCTTTGTATTCATCGGAGAGGGGGAGCCGAGCCCCTGAAAGCAGCCTTTGTATCCATCGGAGGGGGAACCTAACCCCCCCGTAAGTCGTATTTGTTTCCATCGGAAGGGGAAAACTCTAACCTCCCTCTCGTGGCTTCCACAACGCTAAGTCACAGCCGAAATATGAAGCAAATATTCACAGGAAGGCAAAACCCTCTCCCACGTTGGCCACGACGTCACGAAAACGAAGGGACACTATTGGATGCGGAGGTGGCGGAGGGATATATGAATCCCTTTGAGGGGCATTTGCCGCTACCTTCTTGCCCTGTAACTTACTATAGTTTTTTTTTTTTTTTCGGCGGGTCGCGTGTTGCTCACGGGGCTCGCAGCGTTGCTCATGTCTTTGTATTTGGTCTTTCGTTGCTCGCCCGTCTCCACCTTCTTTCGTTTCTTCTTGTCATTTTACAACGGTGTCAGTTAGGTATTGTTGCCCATTTGTGAGGATGTCTACCAAGCTGACGAAGCTTCGGACGATGATATGTCCGGAAGTTCTGACGATGAATAAGTTTTTGACATCGCCCTGTGATTTAGCTGAGAGTGCTGTAAATAAAGGTTTGTTTCTTTTGCCCTAACTTTCCCCTGTTCCTTAAAAAAAAGAAAAGTCGACCTATATTTGAATTATTTTTTTTTATTCTCGGTGGGCTCAATAAATAGGGGTCGACCTATTTTCGGGTAAATACGGTAGTTGGGTGTGTGAATAAGTTGCAACAGCCATCGAGTCCTCCACTAATGCCCAAGATTTTCCACATTCTTCTGTTGGTGGATGCTTCATCACTCACAAAACCGTGACATTTTGCACCAGCGTTTTTATAAGTGAAATGGCTTGCACCAGAAGCTGTGCAAGCACAGTGCCTTTTGTTGCACTTTTAGCAACAAAAACTCCAATAGGCTGCAGGTAACTTTCTTCGGACGGACAAAACAGAAAGACCAAACCATGATCTGCAAGTTCATCAGAGTGTTCAGTGTCTGAAGTCCACTCTACATAAGTCATTGTCTTCTTGTTGACAGGCTTGCTCTTCCTGACTTGAATTTCGTCAAACATGATCATGCCATGTCGTTTGAAGTCATCCTTTTTGTCCATTTTTCAGCTGTGCTTGCACAGAAGCTGTGCAAGCACAGCTGATTCTGTGAAGATAACTGACTTTACTCCTAAGCCACCAAGTACCTGTACAGCCCAAGCTTTGCTGGGAAGGGGAAGGCTGGATGCAGAGCTAAACAGGAGTGAAAATGTGAGGTGTTCTTCCCCGAGGTGTCCGCAACCAGTTGGCGCAGGAGGCTGCTTGTCAGTCGGTCGAGCGTGACGTGGCGCTCCCGAACAATCTTGTTCCAGCGAACCACGAGTCGAGCCATCGACCTGTGTGGTAAAAAAACTGGGGCTTTTCAAGTTAAATGGGAGATCCGCTGGTTTTTCATTTGTGTGAAAGCAATACAGTTCTCTTTGTCATCATCTACAAAAACCACATCACAAATATTGCAATGTAATTCCGCCTAAAAGATTCGTAAAATTGCTGTCAAAGTTTGACAAGCATGAATCCGCTAGTTTTGCATGTGGTTGTGCGTTCAACAATGCGAGGATTACTATTGGATAACGTTCACCAAGGATTGTGAATGAATTGAAACAATGGTTCGCCGAGGGTTGTGATTGAGAGGAGAAAACGCGATCGAAACTCCTGGCGCTTTTCGCGGTACGTAGAGAAGGAGTCTCGACCTTGCCGACGACAAAAAGACGTGGTGCGCTTTTCGTCGTCGACGTACAATGAAATATTAGCTACTGTGTGAAGTTTAGCTTATCGAGAGGCTTTTCGTGTTGTTTGATATCTTTTATACACAAGGTGGAGAAGACGAAAGATGATTGGTGCAGCCAAAGCTACTGCCGGACGTCGCCACGTTTCCTATCGTCATGGTTCCTACGCGGCATCTTGAGCTTGGCGTAGACACCGTGGGCTTGTAGTAAGATCTGTTGCACTACGCCCCGTGTTTCAATGCATATTTAGGTGTGATCGCTGGGAAAAAGTGCAAAGGCGAAGACTCTCTGTTGTGTCATTGGCTGCTCCCAATACAAATTGAGCAGCATATTTATGTGCGATTTACTAAATATCAGCTTTACGAATCCTTACAAAATATGCCTTTGGTAAAACACCAGTTGGTGCGTTTGTTTTTCACGGAAGCCGTCGAATGCAGCGATGAGATGTGTTATGCGGACTATGTGATGATGTTTGTGCAGCGCATGTACGGCGTGATAGATTACGAGGGTGATTCAATAAATAAGGTGAATTTTCTTGTATAAGGACTTCTAATACAGATAGAGGCTTACTTTTTCTTTTCTTTTTCTACATAGTCTCCCAGCACTGTCACACACTTTTCCCATCTGTGCAGAAGCTTCCGTATTCCCTCAGCATAAAAATCTTTGGACTGATATCTCAGCCAGTCGCTCACAACATTTTTGACTTCATCGTCACTTTCAAACGTCGTGCCTCTCATGAACGCTTTCAAGGGACCAAACAGGTGAATGTCTGAAGGGGCAAGGTCTGGGCTATGAGGGGGATGAGGGAGCAGTTCTCAGCCCAGCTCGTTGATGGTCTGCACCGTTAGGGCTGCTGTGTGAGGCCTTGCGTTGTCGTGATGCAAGATGACTCCTTTTGACTGATGACCTCTGCGTTTGTTCTTCATGTCTTTCTTGACCTGCCTCAGCAGTTCACAGTAGTTGGCACTGTTCACAGTGCTTCCTTTTTCAAGGAATGAAATGGGGATTGGGCCTTGCATATCCCAAAAAACGGTGAGCATCACCTTCCTAATGGACCGCTGTGACTTGAACTTCTTCTTCACTGGAAAGCCTTCGTGCTTCCACTCCACGGACTGTCGTTTAGACTCAGGCTCATGGTGCCAAACCCATGTCTCGTCAGATGTGACCATCTTCTTCAGAAACTCATCACCATCTTTCTCATAGCGGGAAAGACACTGCTGGGACAACTCGATTCTCCTCTGTTTGTGCTCCGCAGTAAGCATCTTTGGCACCCACCTGCTGCTGACCTTCGAGTAGCCAAGGTCATCATGGACAATTTTGTGTGCTGTCTCCACAGATAAGCTCAAAGTCCTTGCAATGCCATCCACTTTCACCGTTCTGTCAGACTGAATAAGGTCATTGACTGATTCGATCACCTCAGGAGATCTCACTTCTGTAGGCCTCCCAGGCCTGTCTTCATCCTCAACACTGCTCCATCCTTCTTTAAACAATTTAGCCCACTTGTAGACATTTTTTTGGCTGAAACATGTGGCACCATACACAGTTGACATTCTCCTATGAATTTCAACAGGTTTGCACCGTTCAGCAACCAAAAACTTGATAACTGACCGCTGTTCAATCCTGGAGCATGCTTCTTGGTCGGCCATCTTTGTTACTTTGTAAAATTCTCACAGTTTTTTTTTGTAATCTGCATAAGAAATTAAATCCACGTGGAAAAGTATTAAAACAATAAAAATAACAAAAAAGTAAGCTTCTATCTGTATTAGAAGTCCTAATACAAAAAAATTCACCTTAATTATTGAACCACCCTCGTATGTGACCCTTTGTATATCACGGAGGATGCATGTTTGGTGTGCCAAAGGAAAAATGTTCTCCGTCTTAGCCAATGTTTTGGTTTGCGATCATGGTTTAAGTAAAATTGCACAAAAAATATTTTATTTTTCGCAAAACAAACAATTGAGGATTGTTCTTGAATGCTTCTCAGAGCAAGATCACCCGATTTCGAGATACTGGATCACCCACTATCTCGAAATTGAGTGGAGTCGCCCTTTAATTGACAGTTCTGTATTAGAAGAGAGAAAGTGAAAATATGCACTGTTCTCTTACCTTTCCGCAACCAGTCAGTGCAGGAGGCTGCTTGTTAGCCGGTCAAGTGTGGCATGGCGTTAGGGAACCACGAGTCGAGCAGACAACCTGTGTGGTAAAAGAACGGAGCGCTTGAAGTTAAAAGATGGTTCCATTATTAGAAGAGAGAAAATGAAAATGTGCACTTTTTTTCTCTTACCTGTCCGCAACCAGTCGGAGCAGGAGGCTGCCTGTCAGTCGGAAGAGTGTGATGCGGCGCTCCCGAACAATCTTGTTGTTCCAGGGAACCACGAGTCGAGCGGTCAACCTGCTTGGTAAAAGAACAGAGTGCTTTAGTTTAGAGACTGTTCCTCTACTAGAAGAGAGAAAGTGAAAGCGTGTGGTGTTCCTCTCTTACCTATCGTAACGATGATGCAATGCAGCTAAGATAAAGACGTCTCTTACATGACCCTGCTGCTGCTTGTGGATCATGTTCTGGATACAGCATGGGTGATGCAATGCTGCCGGGATCAAGGCGTGCCCTCTTACACGATCCCACTGCTGCTTGTGGATCATCATGTTCAGGATCACGGTGTTGAGGATATACCACTACCGCTGACGATACGGCACTAGTTGAGGAAGCCTGGATGGACTCCATGGACACTTAAGTGGCAGATGGCTTAGGATGACGTTTACAAACATCCGTCGGGACAGGTACTCTTTTTCGAGGTGGTTTTCTGGGCTTTTCGTGCCGCGTTAAATACTTCGGGCATCCCGGAAAAATGCTGGGTATAGCGTCCACTGACAGCACGGGCTTCTTTGGGGCACCCAGAAGAACTTTACTATCCAACTCTGCATAATGCAGTCCTGACAAGATCTCGGCGAGAAAATGCTTGGCGCAGACATGGTCACTAGACAACAATCTCCGATCAGCTCTTGGGATTGCACAACACCACTGTTTCAGGCGAGCAGGATCCAAAGATCTGACACTGGCTCCACACAGGACCGGTAGTCCAAATTGCAATTCTGAACAAAGCAATGCTTGCCCATTTTACAACATGGCTGCAACTACCTGCGTATCTCTGAATTGTTTACTGTGGCTCCGTTCCTCGCTTCCATCGTCGTCAGTACCTCAAGCTACACACAAAGCACATTTCCAGCTTCGTGTACAATGTTATTAGGCCACTAAATTAAAACAAAACCCACTGAAAGCGTTCCAGCATTTACATCGTCAACGCACGCACAATAGAGAGTCTGTGGTTTTGGGCAGTTTTGGGCACTTCATGTTGCAGCGCCCCCTATGTCGATGCTGTCCGGGTGGTCCGGGTTCGAGGCTAGCTCTGAACATTATCTGGTTGCGTGCGCCTGTTGTAGAGCGTGGCCAGTGTCATCACCTAAACAGTCTTTCTTACACCATGGTTACGACCAATGTTTGAAGCTAGTCCGAACAGGATATGAATGTGGCAGCCGCTGGTGCATGCTGTCCTGAAGAATATGTTACGTTTTAAGAAATATATTTGTGTACTTAGTGGACCGCACATTTGGTGCACAACCGTACACAGAGGCCGTGTCGGCAATGATTCCACACTCCCCTAAATGTTGGCCACAAAGTTCAATCTCTGGTTCAATGTAGGTTTTGAAGATTTAGCTGTTCTCTAAGTTGGGAAGTCTGATGTTCCACTGCGCCAATGCCAAGCCGACGGGACCTTAACACATTGCTCAATAAATATCAGTCCAACTAAGTGCCACGGCTGGCAGAGTTCTGCATGCCACTGGTGCTGACGTAATATAAATGCCTGCATAACTTTAAATTTGGTTTGCACTTCCAGCTAAGATGCAACTGCAACCTTGCCACAAAGGACCTGCGGTTTACGTTGCATAACTTGCACGGACTTTTCGAGCACTACAGCATCAAGGCGTAAGTATGAACCCGATTCTTTACAGCTTTTTGTGCCGCCAAAGTGTGGCAAATGTCTACAACTGACTTTACAACACCATTTTTTTCCTTGGCTTTTGGTTTGCAAACTTTGGTATACAGCAGCGGTAGCGGCCAAGTGAGTAGCTCGGCACTGCTGCCTGCCCCTAGCCATTCCGTTCCTGTTCCGATCCAGAACAACAACCACCATGATGTTACAGACAACTTGCCATCGTCGGACGAGGTATGCCTGAATTGGGAGTCAAAGCATATCATCCTTATGTGTGAGAATCGGAGAAATGTAATCTTTCAAGCTAGAGAGAAGTCATTTGGAAGAAGGAATAGATAGTGATAGCAGTGGCATTCACGGTCCCTGTGCTAGGATTAAGAGCTCAAACTGTCTGAAAAAGAGCTCAAACTGAAAGGTCTCTTTTTTGTCAGAATTTTGTTTAATACTAGTTGTTTTAATCGTGCACGAACACATAACCAGAGCAGAAACCAAATTTCAATTACCAGAATGTTGACTTTTGCAGTTTTTTTTATAGTAATTAGTCTCTAAATTGAAACCTGTGCACAACATTCAATTACATCCGGGGAGTGGAGAGGCTGAGGAGACGTTTGTTCCTGAAAGTTCAACCTTCGTTGGATTCTAAGCATGTAAACTGCCTTGCTCAATCCTGCAGTAAAGAGACCATTTTCTTGTAGAGCTTTTACCTCTTCCTCGTCATTTGCTGAGCTTGTTCTGTGGGTTGCTTCAGTTAGTTATCTACATTCTCTATGAGAATGTAAATAACTAACTTTATTTTTAATACAGAATCTGTCTGGTGAGTCGTTTCCTATGAGCAAATCGTCGTGTACGAGTGTCATGTCCAAATGCCTGGAACAAGCGCAGTTAACGAACGTCATGAACAAACGTCATGAATGAATATCATGAACGACTGACGTGGTAGGAGTGTTGCATGACATTAAGATTATATATAAAGCTTCTATTTAACAAGCTTGAGCCCTACCGGGGCTTGAACCTGGGTCGGTGCGGTGGCAGTGGGTACTATACTCACTGGCAAAAGCGGCACGACGTCACACCGTGTGACTACTCGACTCATTGACGTCACACATCGCGCAAAAGCCATGTAACGTAGCACCCGTGCGGCGCGCTCGTTCTCTTGGTCTCGCCCTGGCTAACATCTGCGGTGCACAATGAAAAAAACTAGCACGATTCACACGGAGTGTGGTGTGTTTTAGTGTCCCCCGCGCCTGTACGGTGCACGGAACAGATTCTGTACTTCTTGGTCTTCGCCGGCATGATCAAGCAAATTTTTTATGTGCGAGGAAATACAGCATGATGAACATCAAGTTCAGCTTAAGCCAGGTTGCTCCTTTGGCATTTTACTTTCTGTTTGCATGGTTACTGAACTCCGGGACGGTAGTTATTGGCAAGTAGGACAAGGGATGAAATACCTGGGTGTAGGGCACATAAGAAAATGCTGCATATATATCCTTTGGAGCTTCTGTTCACATAAACGTGGTGTGTGAAGTTAAACAAAACAAATATATGTGACCGAACTTCCAGGGGGGAAGTATGTTGCTTCCGGTTGGCTATTGTTCGTGCTTGTTTTTGGGCACCCTTGGCGAGTAGCGCATACTTAAAGAGTCTCACTGCCGAGGACTAACTGTGGTACCTCCTGAAATATACTTATATGGGATCGACTGCCTTCCTCATTCAATAGGTGAAAAGAGAGAGCACTTGTTCCTCAAAGAAATGACAAATCTGCCGATGCTATCGGGTGTGAATCTTGTCGACTACCTATTTGAGCCACCTGGTCCACATATCTGAGTACGACATAGAACCTACAAGCCCACGTTCATCTATTTTGTGAACGGGAGAGCATTGGCGATTGACACCTACACCCCCCACGAGTTGAAGATATGCGCCGAGCTTTCCCGCAGGGGTCGCCGAGTTGGGCCTTGGACTTAACAATCTTCTGCAAGTTTTACAGCGAAGCTGTGATGCGCTAGGATCTGGGAAAAAATGTGTCCGCAGATGTTGACAGAAAATTCCCCATTGGTCGTGGCAAGTAAGAATAAATTAAAAGTGAAAGCCGTTTACAACTCCCTGTAACGCCAAATTGGAGCGCAGCTCTTGAGGAGGAGGGAAGGGTATTGAGGGGGGGGGGGTAGACCCCTCCTCCTCCCCTCATTCTTTAATATGCTCCGGGTGGGTCACCTGACCTCGGGGGGAGGGGGTCACGTGACCTCGGGGGGGGGGGGGGGGATGTCGCGTGACTTCGGGGGGGTGGGAGGGGGGCATGTGACCTCGGGGAGGGGGGCATGTGACCTCGGGGAGGCGGGCCACGTGACCTTGTGGAGGGGGTCGCGTGGGGGTCACCTTGTGGGTCACGTGACCTTGAGGTGACCTTGGGAGGGGTCACGTGACCTTGGGGTGACCTTGGTTACGCCGCCGGCGACACCGCTCAAGCCGGAAACGGGCACCTAAGAGCTGCGCTCTAAAAGAAAAAGAGGGGGCAACCAGCATGAGTCAGCCTTCTTTGTCATCATTAGATAGTGAGGTCGTCATCCCTTGTTGTCATCTCTAGGCATTGTCCTCGAAGTCGTCCGAGAAGTCGTCCTAGGTGTCGTCCTCAAGGTGGTCCTAGAAGTCTTTGAGGTTTTCCTAGAAGTCGTCCTTGAGGTCGTCCTAGAAGTCGTCCTTGAGGTCGTCCTAGAAGTCGTCCTTGAGGTCGTCCTAGACGTCATCCTGTAGGCATCGTCCAAGGCGTCGTAAAAATAGCAGCTTCGCTGGTCCTCCATCTTCACGTGAAGTGGAAGGGCTCCACAATTTTTGTTACGCTTCCTTCAGCGCAACATGAATAGCTTGCTTTTGTATTCTAGGTTTCTTTCCCAGAGCACCGCGTCAGCTTGCATTTATACGTGCTGTAATGGTCTGGCTGGCACCTGCCGTTGTACGATGATGGACGGTGCCCACCTACTTCGATGTGCTGGCGACAGATGGCGCAACGCGACAAACACGAGGATGAGGTCGCTGCATCCTCGCATTTGTCGCGTTGCGCAGTCTGTCGGCAGCACATCGTTGTAGGTGAGTACCGTCTTGTTAGTTGTGATCACCAAAGCTCTTCAGCGTCAGTGGCGTCCCTCGTCTAGAGATAATCGAAAGGACTTCACTTGTGACATTTTGTTTGTGCCATGTGTATCGGCAACTTCAATGCATGAGACTGGGGTACTTTTAAAGCGTAGCTCTTGCGCAATTGCTTGCTAGTGAACAAAGAGCCGTGGTGCGCCCACCCAAACATGAGGTAAACATAGGTGAACCAAAAGTACCTCCCCCCCTCATGGTGGCCGGAAGTGGTGCGAACATCCTGTATAAACCCGTTCAGTAAAACAATTATCTGCTTATATGTGCATGAACATTTTTTAAAGTTTTGTTTTTATAAATATGAAAAGATTGCATATAGTACTCAAAGTGAGATTTGCTTTGGAAAATTTGCTGGTTTACAACTAATAGTTTCCTTTATAATATAGATACTTTTTTTTTTTTCACAGCTGTAGCTGTTAGTGTTTCTTCCCGGAAAAAAATGTGCATGTATGAAAGCAAAGCCCCACTCTACAGTAGAGGCACTTCTCTCTCCCTCTCTCCCCATCGTTCCTCACACATGGCAAGGCTTCTCGCTCTGCCCCCCTTCCCCCCTCTAGGCCGCTGCTGTTCCGAATAACCCAGGTGATTACGGGGATAACGCTCTCCCTTTCTCCCCACAACCTCTCCGCCAGCCGCCATTGCGAAATACCCACCTAGTCACACTGTATGGACACGCTCCCTCGCCTCCCCTTTGCCGCCACCCAAATTATGCACGCGAGCTGTACTGTAGAGATGCGGGAGCACCTGTACAGAACAGCTCACTCACATACTTTCGCTTCTTCCACCACAGGCTTGGTCACGGGTGCCCCCATTCCAAAAGAGCCTATCAACAAAAAAGAAACCATGTCTCTGCAGTGGCGTAGCCAGAAATGTTTTTTGGGAGGATGGCTGAGGTGGTTGGGATGTCCATCACTTGGGGTGTGGAGGGGAAGAAGAGGGCTCAAAATGCATGTGTATAAAGTATTATGGGGTCGGCTGGATTTTAGGGGTGGGGGGGGGGGGGTGCTGAAGCCCAGTAAGCTCCCCCCTGACCAGGGTGTAAGATAGACAGGTGGGGAAATGAGAGACAAATGAGCGACCAAATTGTGTCCCCCTCGGTTTTCTCTTTTTCTGTGGCGCCATCTATGTGGAGCACCGCGAACTCTCACTCCGGGTGGGCGAACGGTGGCGACCGGCTAAACTGACGGAGATGGTTTCTCGTGGATTTTCAATGGAGGACTGTCGTGCTCTCGGTTTATTTTGCGCACTCTCCCATAAAGTTCCACACAAATTCGATTCCAATTTTTTTCTTCTCGCCGCAGCGCCATCTGTCGCAAATCGGGGGTATCCGCGAGCAGACGAGTACACAATCCGGTCACGGCGCTGCGGTAGGTTTCTATGGGCCGTTTCCCCACCTGTCTATCTTACACCCTGCCCCTGACTATGCTACTACATCTCTGTGTCCTCCAATGCATGCAACATCTCGCGCAATCGTTCCACCAAAGCACACATCTCCTCGTACATGTCTCCTACATCAATTGCGCTGAAAGCAAAAAACCCATTACAAACATTGTAGAGCACACTGGCTGAAGGATTCTTTCAATGTGCCTTTCCACAGTGCAGCGGCTGCCGCTGTCAATCGCAGCACACTTTGTGTGGTCGTTTGCAATTTTTTACGTATACAACCACTTTTGACAACTAACAAGAATGTTTACTTATTTTATATGCACTTGTAGATCATTCTGATGAATCCTTCACTTAGCTTGAGCATAGAGCATCACATCCGTTGGCCTATTGCACGACTGAAGCAAAGAGTGGAAGAGCCAACCCTTTCTGCATTTACATACCTCAAATACAGACACATCAGAGATG
Source organism: Ixodes scapularis (assembly GCF_016920785.2). NCBI lineage: Eukaryota > Metazoa > Arthropoda > Arachnida > Ixodida > Ixodidae > Ixodes > Ixodes scapularis. The sequence goes on from NW_024609880.1 coordinate 93,939,925, forward strand.
TCACCGTGTTGAGCAATGACGGGGCAATGCGGAGGGCAAGTTCGTCTGCTTCTTGCGCAGGGGGTAGTGGTGACGTCAGAGCGCCGAGCCCTGATTGGCTGATCGCGACCCCCTATCTGAGCGTCGTCTGTTCCTTTGCAACGTCGTCTGCTCGCAACGTCGTCTGCGTCTGTCTTACCGTTCCTGCGACTTTCGGAAGGCCAGATTCACGAAACGACCTTACGCCAAAAATGTGCGTAAGACAGAACTTAAGAACGAATTCGTATTCACGAAACGAAATTTTTGTAAGTTTTGCGCAGTTTACGACGAAATCCTGCGACAGCTCTGAAGCTCGCATGGCCGACAGCGTCGCGGTCGCGACGACCCACTGACGTTTATTTTTCTATGTGCGCTTCTCACGCGTCCCGACTTCAAGCAGCAAGAAAAAAGTAAAAAGTACTTGAAACAGACCACGACGAACAAGAACACTGGATCCACAAACACCCGGGAAAACCTCCAACGGCCACGATTCCACCAAACGCGACCAAGCGAGCTTTGGCAGTTAGGCCTAGCAGGCACTCCGCGACTCGGCGACCGTCTGCCCACGACCGGCTGGCGTGCTGAATGGAATATGCCCGCGCGACCGTTGTGAATCCTTCCCGTATTATACTTTGATCGCTGACCTCAATTTTAGATTAAGAGGTCAATTTCTTCCTCTTATTTCCCGAGGCAACGGTGACTCTCGCCGATGAAAAAGCGGTGAATCTCCGACAGACGGAGGAAAGGTAAAGCAGCCATCGCTTTGACTAGCAGACGTAAAGCAGACAACGTTAACTGCGCCAACCCACCGACGCCGTTAAAAATTGAGGAGTCTCGCCGCACACGAAAGGAGGGAAAAAGTATTCGGGAGGGAACTTGCGGACACTAACACGCTCACTCTCGGTTCTTAGCAAACAAACCTCGGCGCCTCAAGACACCTCGCCACCTTTGACTTCCCTCCTTGATGCGCGTCTGCTAGTTGTTAGACAAAAACAACGTACCGCTCGAGCTATTTCGTCTGCCCTCTCTGAAAGGTGAAGTCGAGCTCGCTTGTAAAGTCGCAGGAACGGTAAGACAGACGCAGACGACGTTGCAAAGGAGCAGACGACGCTCAGATAGGGGGTCGCGATCAGCCAATCAGGGCTCGGCGTTCTGACGTCACCACTACTTCCTTTCTCATGCGCAGAAGACGAAAATGAGCCCACTTGCGAGGCGTATAGCTGCCAGCTCTCACATGCCGCTGATAGCTCAAGACACAGAAACACACAAAAACAATGAGCCAATCAAATGGTATCGTGGTCGTCCGGTACCCCTACCTTGTCGTGCACTTTTAATAGCTCAAATTACGAAAGAAGTGTCAAACTCCTGCAGGTACTTTCCCCTCCGGTCCAGCCGCCCCCCATAGAGGGCTCCTTCCCGTCGTGCACATCACACGAGACCGACGGCGAACTGGCGACCTCCCCGAAACTGAGCAGCTCCCTGGACGAGGGCCTAGACCAGCTGCAAGTGAGTTCGGCAGAGACCAAGTTGCGTCAGTCCCTCGCCCCCAACTTCCAGAGCCTGCAGGCGAGCCAGCACTCCAGCGAGCCCAACCTGAGGGAGTTCGAAGCACGCAACGCGCTGCGAGTGAGGCAGGGCGGAGCATCCATTGAAGAGTGCCTCCTACCCGTGCCGCCCGTTGTCTACGACGCAACCGAGGAGAGTGCGTCGCTGCACAGCGGCGACGGCGTTGAAGTCGAGGTCGCCGTGGACACGCTCTTCGACGCGGACCTGACGGCACGGACCGAGGTGCTCGCCAACATTGTACGGAGCTTCCAGACTTATGCTCCGCCATTTTCCTCCAACGTGCCCAGCACGAAACAGTAGAGACTGGTTGTGAGGTGTGACGACTGTGCGAGAGACGGACGCTCTAGCTAGAAGTGGAACTGGGGCCTTGTTAGCTAGCAGATGCGTGCGTTGGGTAGAATTTCCTGCGTTTTTTGTTTTTTTTGTTTGTTCTGTTTCTGATGTTTACTGTGCAGGCAACTAGTTTTATGCATTGACGTTGGAGGGGACAGAGTTCCAACGTTGAGGTTGGGTTTGAGCCATTTTCGAGCGGGCGACCGTTGGGGATTGCGGCGAAGGGTTTGAGGACGGATTTTGCATCTAGAGGATGCTGTTGTGTGTGATGTTGGTGCAGATTGTGATATCTTTGTTGTTGTTCTTTTACCAGGAGGTACTGGGGACGCCATGTTTACCCCTTCATACTAGTCAGCATCTCTTTAATTTTGCGTGTTAATTAGATCGGGCAACTATGCATTATTTTCTCGTTTTGCTCAGGTACAGAAAGTATACAGTGGTTACAAACTAGAGACTTTCCGCATCAGCCGTAACCTTTCCACATATCTTGGGGGCAAATGCCTCCATGGTTTGTTAAATACATTACAGTATAACATTTATACTGCATAGTGAATGTTTGGAGGTCTCCTTGGACTCGCTTTTCTAATCAGGTACATTATACAAGAGGGCATGTTCAGTAAGCATAGCCTTGCTTCAAGGGCCCTGATATCTATTCTAATAAAGCCTATGTAACATATTAGTTTGGCTATTGCTTGTCTTATGTAAGATACGTCTATGCTGTTAACTTCTAGTTGTTTCAGATTTTATTTGCATTCCATTTTGATCCATTCTGGACATGCTTTGTTCAAAGCTGTCCGACAATGTTATTCAATGCGAGATCCTGGTTTTGCTGCTACTGAAGGAAAAGATTTACTTGACATTTTTTGTAGCGCATTGCATTATAAATCATTGCTTCCAAGAGGTTCATTGTGTTCTCCATTTATCGCCGATTGAAATGGGCATAAAAGTAAGAAAACTCAAGCGAGTTCGCCTTTTTCAGCCCAAATAGATTTTATTTTTTAATTGTTTCTATTTGTACTTAGATATTTTTTTATATGAATACACGCATTCTGAAGAAAATTCCCAGAGTCGGGCAGGCTTGTGCAAATTGAGTTTCTGCGCAGGCGACTTAGGGCCCTAATCTGGACACTTGGCGAGAAAGTCGGCGAGAAATCCGGCGGCTCTCATTGGCCGGCGCCAAGGTCAAGTGCGGCGTTGGCCAATCACAGTCGCTAGATTTCTAGCCGACTTTTTCGCCAAGTGTCTTAGGGCCCCTGGTGAACGATCATAGTAAAAAAAGCCTCAAGACAAGAAATAAAAATGCAAACAACCATAGCACCACACCACCCAGATGGCGCGAGCTGCCTCCTGTATACATGTGTGAAGTTGGTGCTAGAACTTTTAGACCCAAAAATTTCCACAGAAATAGCTAATTAAAAAATATATATATATATCTTAGCCATCTTTTTTTTTTTTTGATCCACGAAGGTCAAAAGTCGCAAGGTTTTTTTATTACATCATGGTATGGTGACGCACGCTATCACCCAATTGAAGGTTGCAGTCATTGCATACGTCCATAGCTCTCCGAGGGGGAACTGGTTAAATTTTCTCTCTCCCATCTTGGGTTCACTCGTTCATTCGTGATACCTGTGAAGCCGGTTCGAATGTAAGTACTCTGCTTGTATTATTGGAACTGACCCGTGTAAGTTAATATTTCTTATATTCTCAGCAGTTTTGCGTGACAATTTCACTAAGCCGGCTCTAAAACAATGTTTCTTTCACACGTAATCGGGTACTGCGTCTTGCGCGGTGTGTTGACTAAGCCTAACGCCGGATAAAGCTTTTGAAACTTCACTTTTCCTTTCAAACTGACCAATGCGCGACGTTTTGTGTGCTAAGAAGTGTTCTTTGACATGCAAGGGTTGCTTAAAGCTCTTAGTTCAGGTCCGCGACCGCTTATTTGAGTGGTTGCGCACAAAAATCGCGCCGGTCACCTGTCAATCGCCCTTTGTGAAAGTAGGCCTAGCGAACGCGCTCGATCCGTGACGTTGCGCAACCAAATGACGCCCGAATCCTGTGGTGCGGTCGATAGCTCGTGGTTCGTGCCGCCATTCATCATGCCCGAACGCCGAGACTAAAGTGAGCCGCTGAAGGCCGCATAGTGTGCATGTTTTGGACCGCCTCGGTGGCGTGACCCTTTCCGGGTTCACTAGCGTTTTTATGAGCACGCTTCGCGCGCTGCGTGTAGTGTCGTGCTACCACTATATTCGCTTCTTCGGTGTGGGAAACGCTCATGATCGTTGCCCCCTTGATTTCTTTAGTAAGCGGCGAGATGCACTACTCACAGTCAAGTAGTGCCAGCTCCTAAAGCCATTCAAAAGTGTAATGGCCTATTTTAGAAAGTCGCCGGTTCAGGAGGTTCTGCTATGAAAATACGTCAGCACGTGCTCAAGCGAGCGCGGGCACTTCCTCGGCAACACAAGCAAGATCCGGCTGACTCATTTGAGCTGCAGTGACCTCGATTGGGCTCCCTGAAATCATCATTTGTCCCTATTGTGGCTTATCCACGTTCGCTCTAAAACGCTTTTTCCGTCTCCTTCCTAATCAGTTCATTGTTCACGTCCTGAATAGGCGACTTTCTAAAATAGTCTATAAATAAGAAAACAAAAAACAACGATAGGAGAAAGAAAACAACCGGGGAGCTAATTAAATGTAGGGATGTTATAATGTAATAAATAATAAAAATTCCACACAATATTTCTTAATCGTAATAAATTCTTAAATTTCTAGTAGTAACTGAAACAATAAACTTGTGCACCAGTTGCTTACGCGCGTTAAAATAAACACAAGTGCTATCCTGTCATACGATAGGGTAGCTCTTGTTCCGTGTTCTGGTTTTTGTGTTGTGTTTATTTCGATGGCCAGATAGGTTGACTTGTTTGGCGATCTGTTTTTGTTCACACAGATTGCTGCACCAACAAAGTATAACAACAGCTTCCTGTTCTTTGTTACCTTTTTGTGGTAGTGAAGCCAAGGCCAGTCTGTGCATTGCTTTGAAGAAGGTGCTTCTTACCTTACTTTCATGGCGCTAAATGAAAGTTAATATAAAATGCCCGTCTTCTGACTACATATGGCAATTTATTTGCGAGCTATCCACTTGGTGTTCAAACTTTGCTTGTGAGTGACTGAAACAGACGTTTACCTGGACCAGTTCTTGCAGGCTTCTCCATACTGGGGGTAAGGAAATGATCTTCAGCGAGAGATATAAATAATTTTGCTTGTAAAGGGAAATACAGGCAAGGAGGCATTTTTATGGCGGTTCAGTCATTACAGTTTTTCATTTTCAGATAACAGTTTCGTTGACTCGATGTCATGCTGAAGGCTCCACTTGATTCTCGGAGCTCTGATGAGTTGTGTATCATGTTGCAGAATCGCTGCAGACATGGACGGCGGCATGGGCAGGGGCGGCATGTCCAGGGGCATGGGCAGGGGAGACTTCTCCAGAGGCCGCGGTGGCCCCATGAGAGGCCGTGGTGGGCCCCCTGGGTAAGTCATATCCCTCTTTGGTTCTCTAGTGCTGTTTCGGCTTTAGAAGTCTTGGTTTTCGTGTGCCTTGCTTTGTAAAGAAATGTTAGAATGGTTTGAGAACCCTGATTAAAGATCAAGCAGTTCAGCGAGCACCCTAGTGGAATTCTCTTCGGTGTTTCTCTAAAACACGGCCAGCGACCGGAACAGGCAGATTTTGCTTATGTGAGACAAGTAAAAATTGTGCAGAACTGCATTTCTGCACAGTTCTGCAGTCTTTGTTTCTGCGGTGCCATCATGGCAGTTGCGAACCAAGCTTACTGTTTCCCACATAACGTTTTACCTAATGCACATACGGGTTTTCAGCACTCTTCGGAACTGAAACTTAACATCAATTGTTTCTTTGCTTCTATTTTCAGCCGTAAACAAAGGTAGGCAACTCAATTTATTGGTCACACCACTTCATGTTAAATACATTAAACACTTGCATGTTTCTGGTTTTGTGAAAATGGGGAAAAGTGGTATTGGTGGTGGTGATAACGTCTTTATTGTAAGACTTTGTACTTTGTTAGGTCTGATGTGGCACCTTGGCAGGTCTTTGATTATATGCACGGTTTTAGCAAGATCTTGCTATACCATTTTTTGTGCATGCCTCCGAACACTGCTGTGTGTTTACCTTAGGTGAAACAAAACTGTTGACAGCAGGTCAACCACTCTTTAGCACCACTACTGAACGGTGTCTCCATAGCAAGCACATGATGCCTGTAACCTGAGCACACTATTGCTGAATTTTAAGGTTTTATCACATGGCGTGAAAGCCTTCCATCAAAACTAGCCAGTTGCAAGGAAGTGCAAGTCAGTCTTTAGGGAACTTGCTTGAGAGCTACACTTTCTGCAGGTGTGCAGGCAAGGCAGATGAATCCAGCATTGCTTTGTTTAATAAAATTTACAAGACGACACTATAAATGTATGAAAATTGATTGTCATAACCTGGTCTATTTACAATTATCAATCCATGAACTCATTTTCTGTACACTAAGGGAGGTAAAACCTCTAGAAATTATTTTTCATGTAATGTTTATGAAGGTCTTCAGAATAAAGTGTAGCAATATCACTAAAGATGGGAGTAAAATCTAAACATCTTAACGAATGTCCAGCTCAAGATTGCCAGGACATTTTTTCAGCTAAGTGTCTTGGTGACGAAAAGCACCTTCTAAGATTCGTGTACCGCCCTGCCAAACATTTTCAACCACCCTCCGTCAAAAAGAAAAAAGTGTAGCTCGTGTGGCAAGAGTGTTTAGGTGTTGCGACACCTTAGTGAAATGATTCTGAACCCTAAATGGCTAATTGTTTTTCATTATGCCTAAGAACTCGTGAATGTGTTGCGGTGACATTTCAAACCTATTCGAAGGGCAACAGTCGTGCAGGAATTTCGGTTCAGTTTTAGCATCTGGATGACAAGTCGCTACCCACCACCAGTGGGTAGTAAAATGTTCCTAGAAAATCTGTAAACGGCACCCTTGGAGACAAGTTGACATCAAACTAGCTGTCTTTCAGCCGCCTCTTTTTGCTTTCAAAGAGCTCTTTTAATCTTGCAACCTAAAGCATCAGTTCAACCTTGTTTTTCCACAAGGAAGATAATCCTCTTAGCAACTCCCATTCCTAAGCTGCGAGGGGAGCCAAGTTGGGGCAAAGTAAAAAGTGGAGAAGATGAAGAAAGGAGGTGGGCAAAAGTGGAATGTGCTCAGTGTATGCCTGCCTTTGAAGGAGCTGTGCAACAATTTCAGTGCTGCGCTTAAATAATTTGGGAGTTGATGTCTCGACCTTTCTGAAGTCAGGAACAAACGCTTTTGCCTGCATGTCCTAGTTTTCATTTTAAAAATGGCCAAAGATTTTCAGAGTCACGTGCGCTGTGATGTCAATGGAGGTCGCGCGTGGTTCCGATGAACCTCTCTCTCTAGAGCAATCGGTTAGCAGCGAGAGCTCATCCGCTCGCGACCACGTGCTGGCACAGCACCAACAATATGGTGAAAGGAGGAAAGAATCATCCGGGTTCGGCCATCCCTGTCCGGGTCCGGTCATCCCCGTCCGGCTCTGCCCCCGTTCCCCTCCGGCGTCTGGCAGCTGTTCGCGGTAGCAGATAGAGCCGACGGTTTTGTGTACCTAGGATAGATGGCGCCTTTAAAACTCCCATAGTAAAAGTTTTGTTGATGATAGCGGGTTTTTGACGCATATATATTTATGTTAGAACGGCAAGATTTATGGAAAAGTCGCCTTTTTTTGAGCAGGTATTCGCACAACTTGCTATCTTTCTATAAGACCCCCATTGACATATGCCGCGTAATTCTCGTGGCCACCGCGCGCGGCTGCAGGTCGGGAAATATTCTCATTTTTGCCTCGCGATTACGCGGCGGAATCGCAACATTTCAAAGGAAGGTGTGTTTTCTGCCCTTTGTGACAAGATAAACAATGTCAAAAGTAGAAGATGCCGATTCTTTCAACATTAAAATCGTTGCATAGCTCCTTTAAGACAGGTGGCGGGCGGGATCTACATAATTGTTGCTTTCTTTCGGCAATAAAACCATGCATGGCAAAAGCCAAAAACCTGCTCGTGACATTTTTTTTTCCTCAGTGCGTATTGCAGTTTTGTATCCCAAGATAGTGCAAGAGTGTGCTGTTATCATTTGCACCTGCATTTTTATTGTTTTGTGTACCGTAGGCACTTCTCATGGCGACCTAAATTTGTACGGATTCATGCAAATGTCGTAAAATTGATCACACCTTGCAACAGTGAATGCATGGTTCGTGATCCCCTTTTCACCTGGTTACGAAGTTTCGTTGTTGGGAAATAATGTCAGAAGCTATGCTTTGATTAGTGTGAACAATTTCAGACCATGAATGCCGAGTCTTAAGAACTTCCTATTTGGATGAGTTCAGACTTCCATGGCACGGTTGCCGCGTAAAAACTGCCTCGCCCCAAAATACTAGAGGCATGCAGTGTGGTTCGAGCTGTAACAATGTCAAGAAAAGGATTCCTGTTGTGGTGGTGTTGTAGATTCTTCCAGATGTTGATTTCTTTGAAGCTCACGTTTTTAAATTTGGGTAAGTAAATGTTTTACTCCCTAAGTGTGCAAGTCCTACTTGAGCCCCCCTATAGGAAGAAGCTTACTGTGACTAATAGAAAGTGGAAGACTAGTGGAGAGTCATATTTTGTGATAATTAACGAAGGTACTTACTATGCACCATGCAGGTTGATAATCTGATCAGGCTAGTCGTGGCAAAACAACTTTGTTTTTTTTTTTAATTACATTTTATTGTGTTAAGATGTACTGTGCAAGTTCGAAGACTGCGTTCGAAAGCTGGTTTGATATTGTTGGACAGCTGAAGAAACTAAAAAATGTAAAAGAAAACTTTTGTTGACATTACATTTCTGGCGCATCAAGCTGAGCTTCCTGTCAGGACGCTGGAGGCTGCACGAGTATGCCCCAGCTGTGCACACTCGCAAAGCCACGATTTTGCACATGCTCGTTTTGGAAGCGTTGAGGTGACGTGTAACTTCAGTTGTCAGAAATTTTGCTGGAAGCATTAGCATATATTTACGGTATTATGAGATTGAGGCAGTTCGAAAGGTTTAGAATTATAGCCTAATAGGCTGCTCTTTTGCAAACGAGCGAGTATGCTTTGTCAAGCGTCTGCATGAAATCGTGTCGTGAAGTAGAGTGTCACTGTGGCACTGGGGAAGACAACAGTGATGACATACCGTAGAATACCGTGCATCCGCCCATTCCGCACTAAGTGCCCATCCCCAAAATTTGAAACATCTGAAAAAATATGCACAGTACATATATATCTAAAATTGATGTTGTCTCATGTGCCCATCCCCTATTTTTTCACGATTATCTTCAAATTTTGAGTGGGCGCTTGCCCGGTATTTTACGGTGGGTGCCCTGGAGTGGCATAGATTTTGGATAGCCTCGGCAGTTGTGAGCTACAATGTGACACATTGCGAGATACTATCACAATTGCTACACTGGCATAAAGTGCTCGTTCTGGCACCCAACCTCAGCTTTCAAATTTGGTGCTTCTTCGTTTGTCAAAATGTGACAAAGTGCCTGATGTCGGCGTTTCTGCCAACTGTGTTGCGCAGTGTGCTCGTTTTGTCACTGGTGACGAGCAGCACAGCGGGTCAGGATGTAGTGACGGTGCTCCGGGAAGGATTTAACGAGCTTGTCGGCAAACTCGTCCTGAAGCCCGTACTGGTCCGTCTTCGTGCATTTTTGATACGCGTTCATCTTTGATGAACAAGCGATGCGGCCGTCTTGGCAGCTGCCTGAGTATCGGTTTCCGATTGTTTCCCACAGGTCCTTCAGAGGTGGCCCGCCGAGGGGAGGGGGCCCTCCCGGCCGTGGGGGTGGAGACTTCATGGGCCGAGGACGAGGAGACTTCTCGCGGGGCCGTGGCAACGGAGACTTCTCTTCAAGAGGCCGTGGGGGTGGCGGCGACTTTGCCCTCAGGGGCCGAGGGGGTGGAGAGTTTGTGCCCCGTGGACGGGGGGGCGGAGACTTCGTACCCCGTGGGGGCCGAGGGGGTTTCACCCCGAGAGGCCGCGGCGAGTTCACCCCAAGGGGCCGCGGGGACTTCACGCCGAGGGGCCGTGGCGACTTCACTCCGAGGGGCCGCGGCCGCGGCGACTTCACGCCCCGAGGGCGGGGAGACTTTTCCTCGAGGGGACGCGGAGACTTTGCACCAAGGGGTGGTGAGTGGTCCCGTCGTTTTTCGAGGCTGCTGTTTGCTTAGTTGGTGTGTAGCTGAATACGGTCGTGTCTCTGTGCTGTGGCCATCTCGGTCTGTAAGGGAAGAAATACTGTTTGTCCCCAACAATGTTTTCTCTTTACATGGCTTGACTTAACACCATCCATAGAGCGCTCCGATGGTCTCCAGAGGAGCTCTCCTCTTACCAAGACCCTCTTGATTTTCCTAGACGTCATTATTCTTCCCCCAGAAGATTATAGAAGATAACCCGTCACTCAAGATGTCTCTACAAAAGCAGCTTCCCCCTCCCTCCCCTCTCTCTCTCTTTTTCATGGTGGCCAAAAGTATGCAGTGTGATACACTTTTGGCCACGCAAGCCCTGTATAGTGGGGCGTCTACTATATTAACTGGGTCTCTATTAACGAGATGATTGTACTGCGCTTGATCTAGGCTACATCTGCTAGGAGCTGTTTGTGGGGAATAGGATTTCAGTGTCCAATTGAATTGACCTTCTTTTTTTTTTCTATTTTGAAATGGGTTATTTTCTGCATGGTAACAAGGAGACCTCTGTTCAGTTGCGCTCATTTTTTTTTTTTTTTTTGTCACACCAGGAGGCAGCTTTGATTTCTACTGTTAGGTCATAACGTCATACTATCGAATTTGAAGAAAGCGAGCTGATACTGCAATCTGCTTGTTGGCGTGTCTGCAAGTCTGACGAGAACAATGGACTTGCATAGTAAAAATATGATTGGCTAAGGATGAGTAAAGGTTTTAAGCTGCAAAAGCTTCATAGCCTGAACTGCAACTAGTATCTTGACAGGTTCTACGGTCTACATAAACTGTATTGCATAAAAATTGGGCAGTTCCCGCGGTTTTGACGAAGTGCTCCTGCTGTGCTCGAGTTTACTTTTGAGGATTCTCCACAGTGTATCAAGTTTACACAGCACATTTGGCAGCCAACCATCTCACTTTCGGTCGCATTTCTTCTCCCGACACGTTTACGGAGGCAAAGTGGTCTCCGCTCGTCTCTGTAAACTGCCGAAAGGGAAGGCCTCCGCTTTTTACCTGCCTCACTGGCACTCGTAGGCCAGCTGTCAAATCTGCCGTCCGTGCAGAGTTGCAATGGTGTCGACGAGCGGCACTCAGCGGTGTTGCACCCCGCAGGTGGCTACTCCGGGGGCCCCCCGAGCCGGGACCTGGGTGGCATGGGTGGGGGCGGACCCCCGGCCGCGATGGGACGCGGTGGACCCTCGCTGAGGGGAGACGGACCCCCGAGGGGCATGGCGCCCCGGGGAGGCATGGGGGGAGTGGGAGGACCACCCGCCAAGAGGGGCCGCTGGGACGGGCCCTCGGCCTCCTCCTCCTACGCCGACTCCTACTACAACAACGGCAGGTGGGCCCCTTTCTTCAGTCTTTGAGGTTCCGTGTTTTCGGTGATACCCCATTAACCCCCTAGGCAGTTTGATCAAAATAAGGGAAAACCGAAAAACCCCCAAGTTAAAACCATCCTCTAAAGGGAAAAAGATTTTTACGGGTAAGAATGTTTGTCCCTGCGGCTCTATTTTGCAGCGACCTGAAACACAGTTGCCAATATAGTGTCAACAAAGATTTTTTTTTTCTAGCTTCAGAACTGCAGATCTTGTCTCATTGCTTTTTTGTTATCGGTACAAGGACGTTTTTCAAGTATTTAGGTCACGCATATGTTCCCTGAAGGTCCCGTGCCCCTGGCCTATTTTCTTCAATACTAGTCCCTTTGTACCTTGGTTTTTTGTCCGACACTAGTAATTGGCACCGAAAAAAAAATGAATTTGGGAGGGGGGGGTGAATGAATTAACTCCGAAGACTCTGAACCCTAGTGATATTGTATGGGCGTTGTAGTGGGTGACAAGACGAGAACGGCAGGGTGGTCCTTCGTTTGTCTCGCATCCAGCGTGGGCTTTTCGGCTTCAGTGGTGCTTCGATGTCTCTTGGGCCTCCAGCGTTCGGACCTTTAAAAGAGGCGTCCTGCCGTTCTTGTCCTGTCTGTAACCATAGTTGCTTTCGTGGGCTACAGTTCGTTGCAAGCCTGAAAAGTGGGTCGAGCTCCTTCCGCAAAGCCCTCTGTTCTTTTTGATTTAGCAGAGCAAAGGCCAGATGTGTGATGAGTGGAGAGGAGGAAACAACCGATTGTAGTGAGCAGAGAGCTTTGTGGGAGGGCTTTGTTTTGCTTGTCTTAACCTGCTACAAACTATAGTAAATGAATGGGTGTTTTCTTTGTGATATTGAAAAGTCCATGTGAGAAACCGCTCGCTTCCACTGCTGCAAAGTGCCGTTTTTTTTTTGTTTTTTTTTTGTGAAGGCAGCATCAATTTACTAATCCCGAGCTGTGCGAGTTTATCAGCGCCACTTGAGAGTTTGCTGTTTCATAATACTGTAAGCGGGGGAAGATGCACAGATAGTACCTTTGTGTACATTTGGCATGAGCTGTTTTGTGCTATGCTGCCGGGGCTACACTCAGTTCACTCCCGAGACTACAGTAGCAGCTACGTGCCTGCCGGATCAATCGGTCTCCTCCCTCTGATCACCTGACACGGCTCTGCGCGGGGGTATGGGTAGGAGCATGACATGGCGAAAGAGGTGTATGACTAGTCCAACAAGGACATAGTACCTTCAACTGCAGTCTTGGTTTACGACTGAATGAAGTATAGCATAGCTTCCTCAGTGCATGCAAAGAAGACACCGAATAAAGCCACGTGCTTGTGCAAGTAGCGTTCAAGCGCTGCAGAAACTGTACTAGCCCTGACAACCTGGCACACAAATTAGGAGTATAGTTGTTTTGTCTTTTACTCTGATAGCCTGCTTGCAATGTGGTTTTTGGGCTCTGCCTCTTGTGTTGGAGACCTGCCCAATTATATCTACCATGCTTGCCCTCCCTGTGGGTTGGCTTAGGTGCCCCCTCTTGCCCCCTCCCAGCCAAGACTTTGGAAACGCTGCGGGCGGCTTCGACGACGGCGGTTACGGGTCTGCTGCGCCCACAAGTCGGAGCTCATACCAGGACCCCTACTCCGCGCCTCCGGACATGATGGGCAACGGCTACCAGGCCCCCAGCACGGGTGGATATGGGGAGCCTGCCGGCGGATACAGCTCCGAGTTTTCCAAGCCCATGGACCGAGGAGTGGGCGACTACAGGAGCAGCAGCGTGGGCGGATACGCCGCCCCTCCCATCGCGGGCGGAGGCTATGCGAGCAGCTACGACGACAACAGGGGCTACGGCGGGGGCCGACAGGACGGCGGCTATGGCAGTTCCGTGCCTCCCGCGGACGGCTTCGGAGCCAGACCTGCGGTGGATGCGTACGGCGGAGGTAAGCTTGCTTTCACTACGGTCTCGACGGGTATCCTTCTCAAGACTGCGTCTGGCTGTCTGAAGACGTGGAGGTGGAGAGGAGCTGGTAGAAGCGATCTGCAGAAGTCTATTCTGAAGAGAATTGGAGTCTTCAAAGTACCATATTTTCTAGTTTATAAGTTGCATCTTTGGGGAACTTATAAACGGCAGCGTTCACAGAAGTAGTTGGTGTATAGGTCACACCTTTTACGAGTTGTAGTTAGCACAGTAGGCGCTGTGAGACCGCAATGTTGTGATTGTGGTATATGTGCAAGTTGGAGCTAGTGGATTGAGCAAAAAATAAAAAACCTCTACAGCAAATTTGTGTTTGTGTGCTAGCCATCGCTTCTACAGGAAGCTACCATAATAACGAGTGTGAATTATCGTAACGGGATGAACTTGTTACGATGCGACAGTGTGTTAAAATCACTGCTCTCCATTTGTTGTAAAAAATATGACCTAGATGTTCCACATTTATACTGCACCGTTGTACAAGACACGCTGCTGGAAATTTCGGAAAAGAACTTTGGCTGGTACACCGGAAAATATGATAATTGTGTTGCGTGTACATTTGGATTGGGGGAGGTCACTCGGGCTTAATGAGCAGTATACAGGAGAACACGTTTCGCGGCAATGCTGTAGAGTTGCTGGCTTGTCTGTTGCCCTTCCGCATTTGTTTCCTCAAGGTAGATCCTTCGTCCTCGCACTCCTCCACCTCCATCGGAAAAAAAAAAAAAACGCTCAAGTTGTTTGACACGCTAATTTTTATGTTGTCGGTTTTGTTCCTAGCAATGTACAAAACACCTCATTAAGTGTGTTCCGGCGTCTCTGTGGGTTGACATAGGTAATGCTTCGTATAGCTACCTCAGGGCTACACTTCACCTGTGAGCTTGCGGCCCAGAGGTGCATCCCCCACGTTCTGACATATACTGTCACGTTGCAATGCGGTCCGTTGAATCCACATCCGCTGTTTTGCCTCTAAGGAAGAGGAAAATGATAACATTATGGAGGGCAGTTGTCTAGAGAGCATCAAGTGCTTGCTCCCTTCTCTCCCCTTGATGCTCGTTCAGACTCATTGCAAAAACTGTGACAAGGAAGTACCAACACCAATTGTGTCGTGAGCCTTCCTGGTACTGCAACATGACCGGAACAAGGGCTTAAATTTGACGTTTATATGTGGAAGTACGAAAGTCGCACCTGTGTCCAGTTTATGCGAAAAAAGAAAATATGTATTCCGCAAGATCCTGGCTGTTTCTGTTCAGCCAAAGAATTTAAGTATAAAATGCATTTCCAGAAAGTAGGAAGCCAAACATGTCTTGCTTTAGAACCGCATCACCGAGTTAAAGTTGGAAAGGTACCATCTAGCATAGCCTGTCCAAAACTACATCACTATACCCTGTTGCAGGTTAGGAAAAGCGGGGCAAGCTTCTCCCATCAAGCCCTCCACTCTTACCATTTTAGTGAGTGAACGTTGAAGAAATTGTGAAACGATGCATAGATTGTGCACAGGCCGTTAGTTGGCCTATCGGTTCCGACATGAAGCCTGTGATTGGTTCAGAGTTTTTGCCGAGCACCGACTCTGCACTCGTGTGGAATGCGTTTCGATCCGCGTACACCCTGAATGCAGACGAAGCCTCGTCTCTAATACGTGGCCCAAGTGCTTGATAATGGCTGCCACACATAATCTGTGCATTATTTTGAAACTTCAAAAAAGGTCTATTGGACTTGCCTTCTCTCCAGCATTTTTTTGCCAAATAGAATGAATATAGGCCTTTGCGGGGAGCAGCTTGTCCTGCTTTTCTTAATCTGCAACAGGGTATAGTTCCAATTCACACAATGCAGTTTTAATCACGAGGCTTGCTATAAAAGTTGGCTGACTAGTGCTTGAATTAGTTAAAGTGCAGTTAGCATGAAGGCCTGATTATGGCTGCTGCTTTTTTTCTGGACCTTTGTGGATGAAGTGAGTGTAGAATTAAACTTGGAACTTGCAGAGGTCTATGAGAAAATAGTACATTCTTGCATTACATATGCTCGATCAATAGCTGTAGAACTCTCGAAACTCTTTGGCGGAACTAATAATCCCATCTCTAGGCGTTTCATTTTTGGGGTACATTGTCCCGACAAATAAGGGATTGCCTCTGCCATCTCTACAATGCAAACATGGCGTCGAGTGAGTGCCTTTGTCACCTTAGTCTCGGCAATGCTACTTATTGTACCAGTAACGATGGTACCGTAGGGGGCGGTTGCCAGAACCTCTGAGCAAAACAGCCCATGATAGCAGATAGTACTTCCTTTAAAGCAACGCCACTTGATAAAAGGAAAAAAATCTTTTTTATATAGTATATCTCCTTACCGATAACCATGTCTCTAGTGGCAACAGTATCAAGGCTCTCTAGCAGTCTTCTTAAAAGTACATTGCTTCGGTACGGGGGTTTTTGCAAAGAGACACCACTGATAAGACATTGAGCGTTAACCCGTGTTACCACATAAGACAGAACGCTATCTGCTTGTTTGTTTATTGTGGCGGTGGATGTTGCCTAGCGACAGCTCCTCCACATGCGCCGAAAAAGACCGCGAGGTCTGGGCAACGTAGTGGCCGTCGCTCGCCGCTCACTTTGTCGCAAAGGCGGCGAGGAGGCAGGCTGAACCAGATTGACCGCTGTGAAGCCCCCCGATGCGACCGGGTCGTTGTAACAAATGTCGGTGTCTGTCATTACTTGCAGGTGGCCCGCCCCGTTCAGACGATCGCTATGCGTCGTATGACAGCTATGGTGGCGCTTCGTACAACCAATCTCGGGATAGCTATGGTGGGGCAGGCCGCTATTAGGAGAGAGAAACAAGGCCCCTTCCTCTCTCTTTGGTCTCCTAGAAAAGAAAAAAAAAGGCAAAAAGCAGAGAGCGGCAGTGTTTTGGGAGACGAAAAAAGCACATCCGGCATTCCCCTACCACCCCACTCTTCACGATACCCATCTCTCTTCGGAAACGCCTTGATCGGAAGAAGTGCAAACAAGGCTTGTTTCTCAAAGGACACACATTTCTAAGCATCGTCCATTTGTTTCCCACTCTCTTGTACATTTTTTTTTTTTTCTCTTAGTGTTTTGAGAAAGGACAGCATTGACCTGTACCCGAAAGCATCTTTTTATATATATGTAGTGCCCTGTTTCTTTAATTTACGTGGTGTTAGCGAGACCCCTTCCATGTCTTTAACTCGGTGCGTTGTACGCGCTGCCTGTGTCTGTGTACTCTGAGCGATCCGGACGGATCAGTGGAAATAAAACGTGTCGAGTGAAACTCATAGTTGCTGCGCAGTCTGATTTCCCAGGTTCTAAGCGTTTGGCAGTGGAACCAGCTCCCAAGCACGTGAGCGATACTGCATTTAGCAATACGCTATGCAGACTGCATTTTAAATGTTGCTAAGTAGCACTGAACTACTCATCAACTGGCCCATTGCACTGTTCACGTTTCTTAGTGGTGACCCCTGTTAATTGCATTACCTTTAGCACTTCTCTTAGTAACTGGTAATGTTTTACTTGATCTGTAGGAAGACTATGGTATTAGATAAATGAGGTAACATGGCAATCAAACTTTGTGTAGTATTGCTGTGGAAGTCTGATATTGGTCAATGTACTTACTTAAACACTGTCAACAGTGGCCACATTCATGCAGAAACAATGTACCAAGGTGCTCAATCTGATTTATGTCAGTGACTGCTATGGAGACCAAGCATGTGCCAGACATGGCTTAGTTAATCTGTGCAAGAGCCTGCTGTGGCCCATAAGGTGCTGTGACAAGGCTGGGATTAGTAATGTTGCTAGAAAAGTCAGTGATAAATAAGATAAATTCTGTCACAGGCAGCGGGCAGAAATAAGCTATCCTAATATCCTTATAAGATAGCCCATCCCGATCTTGGGCACGATTTCCTCTTCATGCAAAAACGCTAAGACTGCCCACTCCTAGGAATTGCACCACTCAGTTGACCTTGGCAGTCATGGGGCAGCTTTTTTTTAACCACCGTCGTCTTGCTGCATTTGTAGGGATCTTTGTTGGTGTCATTTAGAACAGCTTGTGATAACATTCAGTTGACCAAAATCATTTCACTGCTAATATACCTAGTTTTTGTTTTTATATATATATGTGCGAGCAATGCTTAAGCTACAAGCATGAGCTTGTTGCCCCGAACGATGCTGGCACCGTAACTGTGTGTATGCCTGGCAGGGATGCTAAAAGTCCAGAGCTTGTTTTTATAAATTTTGGTGTGCTCGCACTTGAAGAGAATCGGAGTGTAGGCATTTGGCAGAAGACACCAAAGAGCATTGAAAGAAGCAGCTGCGCCGTTATTGTCGTGGGGATGAATGGCAGTCATGGTGCCTATAACAAAGCCAAAAGATCCCACTGTAGCCTTAATCAAACTTTGTGTAGGACGTGGGATGTAGTATCGCGGCTACAAGGCAAAGGCAAAATGGTGGCGACTCGATTCACAGCGGCGCCAGCCGAGAGAAACAAGAACAAGGTCTCAAATTTTGGTCGCTGTTGCGCACTATAGTAAGTAGGAGTGGGAACGCCGGGGCACGTGGCCTAGGCGGAGCTCAAGTTCGCCTGCTTCTTGCACAAGGGTTGCGGTGATGTCGGAACACCAAGCTCTTAATGGCTGATGGAAAAAATAGTGGGTAGATCTCAAGGCATCTCGCATTGATGTCTACCCACTATGTTTTCAATCAAAGCCAATCGGAGCTTGGAGTCCTTTTGACGTCACCGCAGCTCCTGCGCAAGAAGCAGTCTACTTATTCTCCACATACATGCCGTGCCACCTCGAGGCTGATAAAACAGCATAGTGGAGAGGAGGTTGTGACGGTGTGCACGTCGGAGTAGGCCCACACTGTCGGCCCCCTCTCCGCTACACAATTTTGTTAGTCTAGACTTAGCGCAGTGTGTATCGAAAGTCATTCACTCTGGCATTCCTTTTGATACTGTTCGCTATAATACAGGATTTCCCCCCCAAAAGATCTGCACGGTTTTTTTTTTCACCACAAAATTTAATTACATATCGCCACCTCTGTTCGAATGTAGCACCAGCAGTCCGAACCAGGTGTAAAAGTGTCGGGACTAACTGTTGTCTCATTCAAAAGTTACAGATGATTTTCTGAAAATTTCAATGGGAAAATAGGGCCTGTTTTTTGTAACTGGCTCCGTCAGCCGCCAATTTCCCATAAAAAAAAAAAAAAAATCCTGAAATTCGCGTAACCTTTTATTAATGTGCCAGAATGCTGTTTTGCAAACAAGCCCACACGAGGTGTGGGCACTGCGCATGCACAAGAACCAGATTCACGTGATGAGATGCGTCTATGCATGCACCCTACCAACAGCGCCGTAACGTCAAGACCGCGTGTTGGTGTATATAGTGGTTCTGAGACCTTGGCTTCAGATTCGGATTGCTCGTGCTACATTTGGGCGGATAATGAGCGTTCGGTGCTGCATAATTCATTTTTGCAGGGGGAAAAAAAAAAAACTGTAAATTGGGAGGACACGTTTTGCATTACTCTATGGGGCGAGTGACACTGTCACAAAAACGTGCAAGTAATCGAGCATTTCTCAAAATTTTGGCATTTGAAGTCTGTTAGCGACTGTAAACCAACTTTTGCATTTCAGGTAGCTTGTATGACGAGTTGTGTGAATAGACGTTAAAGAAACCAATTTCCAGATTTCTTGGAATACCTTACATTCCCGGTCTGGCTACAACACCAACTTTCATTTGTCACCCTACGGAAGTTAACCCTTCCCGATAATTTCGCCCAATTTTCTCTTTGTTTTAAGTGGGCTATCTCGGGATGCATTAGCTTGTGTGATGAAAGTTGCTTCTAGAGACAAGAGCTCATATTCTTTACTTTCTCTGTGTACCACTCACTGGTGGGGATTGACCAGCCTTTGCTTGCTCTGCAAGTGTAAGAAACGTTGACAATAGAAAGCTACAAACAAAAACGCATGCTCATGTGATTGAGTGTTGCATTAGGCCACAATGTAAGCGTTTCTGGCTAAAGCAAAGGTTCAAATTAGCACTTTAGTTTCTTTGTAGAGCATATGTCCACAGCTCAATTAGTGGTCACCCCTATTTACGAAATGTTTAAAAAATGCTCAAGTTTAAAACGACACGATGGACACCTCACAGAGGGTAGCCAATACCTTTTGTAGTGCTAGTCGCAGTTGGGGCTTTAGCGGAAACGAGAAATTGAGGTAGATTATTCCACAGGCGTTCTGCTTACTGATTGCAGAACGCATAAAACTGCTGCCATCTTGAATTTTTTGGTCAAACCAAGCAAGTGCCCACCCTACCATGTGTGACCCTTCTGCATCGCCACTCAAACCTAACAGGCACCCATTCCCTAGTTTATCCCAGTTGGGGACTTTTAGAATAGCATGCCCAATTTAAAGCTTCTTATGAGACATGGCAAACGTTGGTGCAGATTATGCCAGGGAGTTTCAGACTACACCCTGTTGCGGGACAAGAACAGTATGAATTATTCCTGCAAAGCCCTCCACCCTTTCTGCTTAGCAGAGTGAACACCAAAGAGACGAACGAGGCAAGGAGGGACTTGCCTCTTTCCTCTCTAGCGTTCGATCTGTTAAGTACAAGGGGTGGAGGGCTTTGCGGAAGAAGCTTGTCCTTGTCCGGCTAAGTAGAAAGGGTGAAGGGTTTATAGTGTTTCCAAAAATAGTTGCAACATTTGTTGCTAAAAAAAGAAAAAAAAAAGAAGTTGAGAAATTGTATTGCATCGGCTTGCACATGAAGACGTGACGACAGCTGTCGTGTCCACTTGTTTTGACACACTGCTCTTGTCTCCGAACTAGCCATCCGATACTTGCTGCTGGTGCCGATAACTTTGTGCCTGTTGCGAGCAGCAGTTTGCTGGCAACTGTCGGCCATCTTGATAAGTCTTCAAAACTGTTTAAGGCATGCACCTCCCAAGAAAATGCAATGTTCTGTGCCAAAAATCGACTGCTAGGCTGTGTTCCTTAGGAGCTGCCATCGCACAGTTCTCACAGTTTTGCTCCCAGAATTCCCCGCACCTCTTTATCCACGGTTCCAAATTCTCTGCATCTCTTTATCCAATCTGGGATTGTCGCAAGGCCTCTTTGGCTTGGAACACGACTCATCTTGGCTTTAGCTCTCTGGCAACATCTCATGCCTGGCGAGAGTTGCCCAATTTGTTTGGGGAAAATTCGGCTGTGTGCATGAAACCCAACCCAGAATGTGAGTTTGGCAGAGGTGACTTGTTTTTTTTTGACCCAAGGAAACCATGTTCAGAATCTCCCTGTTATCCCCAAGTTTTGGGTGGGCACTTGCTCTGTTATAGAGTAGGATTTTTGTTACCTTTGATTTTTTTAATCCTTTAGTGGCTGTAATAATGGTGTAGGGCACATTTCATGACACTGTTTTGCTTGGAATTAAGTGCATCAATCACCTGCAGGTGGTATTAAAGAGAGCCCTTGGGTGTGAAGAACTGTTTCTGGCTGGGTTAGTTATAGAAACAGTTATTCCAGCTTTCTGATTGAGAAGTCTGTTTGTTACTAGCCTGTGTGCTGCAACGCTCATAGTAGCAAGTCTTGTCTATTACTATTTTAGCTGAAAGCTTGTACTGCTAGCATAATGTAATGTTCACTTAGCAGTTTAAATGTAATAAATTGTGCTGTATAGATGTCGCAAGAGATTGTCAAGCTCAGTCCACCATGGCTTTAAATATGACTGGACAGTAGGGCCGGAGAGACGGTGTGCCTAATTTAAGCAGAAAACTAACGAATCTCGGATTTACATAGCAGGAATCATTAGCCTTAGAGCTAGAAGTTTCGTCGGGGTTTGTAGCTATACGGCTGCCGTAGTCCCTAACCCATTTTCTCTGGCACTGCAGGTAGTGCACCGAGGTCAATCATTTGCCAGAGCTCTGGCTGATGCCAATCTGTGCTCAGTGCTCACTGTATGTCTACTCTCCCGTGAGTGATGCTAAGGTTAGCGATAGCATGACTTGCCTGTCACTAGGTGAACACCTAGGTAAATCCTAGTGGCATCTGTTTTCTCTGAATCTTGATCTCAAGTGCAGTCATCTTAAGAAAGCCTAGTTGATGCTTCTCCATATTTAATGTTATGCAAGGTCCCATTAGTGTTCCTCTAGCCCTGTGATGTGTAGTATTAACTCTGCCAGTGCACACCAGCACCACTGCAGGAGCATTTTTGACTCTGCGCCGTGCAAAAGACGGCAAGCTTGGGACTGTAGGCATGTAGTTGTCTGCCAACAATCCTGTGACCGAGAAAGGTGCGGCCCGACCTTGAGCAAACGATACACTACCACAAAGAGCTCGGTTCCGCGATGCTGAAAACAAATTCATCCGAGGATGATGAGTACCACAGGTGGGTTAACCAAAGTTTCATTACATTGCTTCCATCGTGTTCACTCGAAAAGCAAACCGGCTCGAGAAAGCCGAGATTGACGCTGTAGAAACCGCTGTCTGCCAGAGGCAGAAACAAAATGGAGGCAGTTCGCTCTTTTTTTTTTCCCGTCTGTTTTATTTACGTTCTGCACCGACGTGCACAAAAGAAGTATCCGGCCTGGAATTCGGCAGCACTTCAAACTGTTGCTGTCTCTGCGAGTTTGATGCGAATTTACTTTGAGTGCTGCCTTCTGCATGAGCAGCCGTATAAGACCTGTCAAAAGTCACATTTGTTTCTGTCAAAGAGCTGAACCTCAAAGTGCCGAGCACATTTTATAGTTGTGTGATGTTGTACTAGCGTTCTCATTGCACATAGTAGTGAGAAAAATTGAAGTGCACACTCCTCGACGCCAATCAATAGTATTGAGAAAAATGAAAGTGCACACTCCTCGACGTGGATCAATAGTATTGAGAAAAATGGAAGTGCACATTCCTTGAGGCTGATTAATACTACCGTTCAAACTGCTAAATCTGTTGGGGTTGGGTAAATGTCTCCGGTTCTTGTTGCATGGTGTAAGTCTGCCCGTATGTGCAATGCCTTGTGCAGATGGTGTCCTAATAATGCGTTACTGACTGCTCCCCAGGTTGAACGTCCTTTCTTATGCATGGATTTGGATACTGTTCTCGGTGAGTATAACTTCTGTTGAGCTTTCCATGTGTTGAGGTTGTCACCGTTGCTGTATGCTAATTAGGTCTTTACAAAATAGCTAGCTTGGGGTTAGAAAATGTTTTTTCAACTGGAGTTTTATTGTTGCATCTTTATGCATAGCTTGCACCGACTTGGCTAGACATAATAGGGGAAAGGGTGCATAAGAGTGCAGCTTCCGCTGCACTACTGAGACTCTTCTGGCTACCTGCAAGATGGGCAGACTGATGTCGCGTGCAAGCCATATATAGGCGGCAAATCAAAAATTTTGTTGGACGAGGTAGGTAGGGACATTACCAACTTCAGTGACTTCCTTCCACGGGAATGATGCTTATTTGTAACTTTGGTGGACAGTCCAGCAACATGCAACAACAGAGCAATGCTATGTAGCTTAAAATGTCGGGTTACACTTTGTCACAAGTTCCATGCCGAATTTCAAAAGACTTCGATATACTTGTTAGTGAGCGCGTTGGTAATGATGTAAGTTTAGAAAGAGTTATATACGTAAAGACGGGGGACGGGACAACACATCTTTCATGATCTGTTGTCCCGTCCCCTGTCTTTACGTATATAACTTTCTAAACTTGCACTTGGATATAGCTTTAGAGTCATTAATGCGAAAGCCTTAACTGTCCCATGGAGCGAGCTGACGTCATCAGTTTGAAGCGTAAAAATGGCTCCTAGTTTCCCCAATCCCGAAGAAGCAAAGTAAAGCTGATGGATTTTGCCTTCAGTTCCATTGGCTGGCGCGCGTCGACAGGGCCACTATTGGTGGCTGCTTTCGTCACTTTCCACGACCGCTCACCCCATGGTGCTGCGTGTCCATCAGCACCGTTAACACAGAGCGTCCAAGGTCGGCGTGCCCAGGTACCATGCGCTTTGACCAGCGATGAAAAGTATGCAGCAGGCAAAAAAGGGAGCGGAGAGCGGCTTGCATGCTTTCGCATTCACAACTCGTAAGAAGTGCTTAGGTGTACTTCGCGCTTTTTTTCCTTGATCACATGTAAAGAAGTGATTCGCAGAATATACTGTTGCACCTGTGCTTCTGATAACAGTATACACATCATGGGAGGTGTATTGTCTGGTCATTGCAGTTCTCGCTACCGTTGATGACGCCACTTCCGACTATTGCCCAAGTTGTGGTAGTTGCAATGTCTTATTTCTAGCATATTCTGACATTGTGTGGATATGTTAGATCTTTGCGTGCCTGCACAGACAAACTATTTAGGACTCGAAAACCTGATTGTACTCTGCTTAACTTCCAGTGCGAGCATAGCAGAAGCTACAAGGGTGGGCTCTTGGCATTTAGCAGCTCTGCCAAACACACAGTCGTGCAGTGCAAGTATTGTTCAGGACAGCATGCTCGTGCTTGTAGCTCCAACTTCACTTGCACACAGCGTGAAGCATGGCGAACTTCCGGGGAACTGTATTGCTTTACTTCCAAAGCTTACAGTAACTGTAACCTTTCCTTCGCATTTACCGTTGAAAACATAAAAATGAACATATTCCCCATCGATTACTACTACTTTGGTTTCGTGTCAATACATGGAAGTATATTGTCCATGTGCATTGAATTGAAATGTATTGGAAGCAGTATGACTAATGCCATTAGGAATAAAAGTTGGTGGGTTGTCATAGCGTCTATAGTCCAGACACTACGATATTCTACAAGAACAGACTTGTGAATGTCTAACTGTATTTTTTAACTGAATTACATTTCAGCCTAATTACTTAAGGGCAGGTAGCAAACAAATCACGAACCTCCATTAATACTCTACTGAGCTCCAACAGACTGGTGATGATCTGTCTCCTTCGGGACACCACCTCACGCACAGAGAGGATTGAGCCCCATGAGACATGAAAGCACCTTGAGGCTTTTAGAGCAGGGGTGCACAACCTCAAGGCTGACAGGCAGCTGCATATTTTTGGTGTGTAAGTATGCTACATCAGCAGTTGAGGGAAAGGATGTATGAAAGCTTTACGTGCTATGGGTCTGTTTTTAGTAACACTACACAATCTAGAAACAAACTGTTGGGAAGAAAAAGTGGGTAACTGGATTGACCGAGACAGTGCAGAAGACCAGGATTCTAGGGGAAGATAATGTACAGTGGCCGGCGATGCGAGCTGGAATGTGCGAGCAGTGACCAGGTGGTCAGCGAGCGAAGCATCAGAGGGGCAGTGGTGGTATTCAATCTCGTTGATGCACCCTCAGACACAATATATCCTTACCCTCTGTTGCACGCGTGTTTTGCATCCATGTCGGCCGACGTCATCAACATGCATTTGAATGGCATGTTACGAAACGTGAGGGCAGAAAGGGGGGGGGGATGAAGTGTGTGTCCACTAATTTAAACGCAGCCACTGCCGCTGGGGCACTTCGCTCGCTGCCCGCCACACTGTTGCATGTAGAGAAAAGCGGAGCAAGCTCTCGCAAAACCCTAAACTCTTTCGAGTGTAGCAGAGATAACTCTGGAGAGGAGGTGAGGAGGGTCTCTTGCATTCACACTGATGACGTGGGAACAGTGCAGGATTTGGCGAGAGGGGCTTGCTCATCTCTTCTTGACCCACACCTGTTAATAAGCCGTGAGGTCTGTAGTGCCTAATTGCTGCTCGCACATTGCAGCTGATATAGCCGGCCACTGTACACCGCCGGCAACTATCTCCAGGAATACTTTTCTTGTTCGCAGTTCTCTGGGGCTTTTTGCACTGCTTTTGCCGTAAGGTGCCGACTCGCCCGCTGGCCCAATCTGCTGCATTCGAAAACTTTTGCTTCTCTGCATGTCCTAAGGAGAGAAAACCCACTTGGTACATGAAAACTTGCCGCATTCTTGGGGAAGGAGGAGACCTGCGCTGGTATGCCTTGGAAGCACACGCAGATGAGAAGTAAGCGTCTTCGACACATACTGAAATGACGCAAAGACGAGAACGAAAGCAACACAGCCCGATGGAGAAAGGTTTTCTAGGGACCTACCTGCCCGAAGCCGCCTCATTTCCAGTGTCTCACGCATATGTACTATGGTGAAGCTCATAAAGGCAGTTCGACTCTAATCATATTCGTCATCTTCTTACTGTTGTATTCAAAGGTTGTGCACCCCTAAGCTTTGATGGCTGATGTAGTAAACTAAAACTACCTTCTGCCTTTTTTCTTTTCTTAATATACAAATGCAGAGAAGACACGTTTTTTGTTTGTTTTTAGCAAAAATGTTCATTTGTTTGGTTACAAACATGGAGGTGAGGGGGCGATTTTTTAATTTATTTGAGGGAGAGGCGTGCCATTTTTTGTTTTTTCTCTGGCTGATATTCTATCATTGACACGTGCAAGTTTTTAAAAAAAAAATTTATTACCTGGTTTTTAATATTGCTTGACTCTAAGATGACATGCTGCGGTAGCACCATAGAAAGCAGTTTACTGAAGGGGGACGCCATCAAGGTGCAGCGACATTCGTAGTCCCTTGGTTATCGTGCTTGGTGGGAAGTGTAATCTTGAACTGTGCTTCGTAACTGGATTAAACCCTCACACCATGGTGTACAGCAACACTCGTGTGGGCAGGGTTGCGTCTCATCTTGCAATGCAGATGTGTACATTGCTCTTTGCATCGTACACAAGCTCCAAAATGGGAACGAAAGCTTGTTCCTTCTCAATCTTGGAATGAGTTCCCGTTGCAAGTGGAAAGGAATGCCTTCCCGTTACTTTTAAAAAATCCCAATGTGTCGTTACGTTATTGTTAATTTCCACATTTTAATGCAATGTTGTGCTGGATAATCTGCATGTAAAATAAAGCAAGCGAGTGAAAATATCCACATCAACCCGCGTGTTGTGTCTAAATACCTACTAAATTCTGGTAAAATTCCAGATAAACAGACAAAAATAACAAATAAAAGGAACGCCGTTCCTCCTATTCTTCGCTCAAAAACATTATGCGTTCTTGTTCTGCCGATGGTAGATGGAACGTTTCTTCCTTCTATATATATATATCTGGATATATATTTTAAAAAAATGTTTTGGGAAGTATTTTTTTACAGTTTCGTACAACATTGAATGTTACCGTAGTGAGTGATAGCATCTTTCTTTATTGATACTGTCAACCTCTTGCGAGATCGTAACAGGGGTGGTACATCGAAACTTCAAGCAGGATGCACCTGCTGTGACAACAGAAAACAAAAATCTGAATATGTGGTAGCATTTTAAACGTCAGGTGGTAGGCTGTTCCAATCAATCATGGTACGAGGAAAGAAGGAGAACTTAAATGCATTGTTTTTATATTTATATGGCTTTTTTGCTATGTATATTTGGTAGACCTGGGGAAAAAAAAAAAGTATCCTTCTCTACTCCAAGCTCGTCATTGGCGATAAGGTAAACTTATTCCATAGAAAAGTGCAGTGTAGTTTTACTTAAAGGTTCAGCATGAAAACTCTTGACTTCTGCAAAGCACATAATGTCTCCCTTGCTGAAGTTCAAAGCTTTTAAGTTTGTATGTTTTTTATGCTAAAGGTAGTGAAAGTGAAGAACCTGGCTCTGCTTAGCATTGATCACTGTCAAATGCTTAGAGGGAGGGGGAGGGGGCAGGTAAAAAAAAAGTGGTGAATATGTGTCGGAGTAAAAATGTAAAGGCCGTGTTAGCCTTTAATTGTTTGGGTAGTTCGTTTGAATTGCCAGGGGCCTTGCAAACTGCATTGGTTAAAAGTCCCAACTGCGCAATATCGGCTGCCATTTGGAGCCATTTGGAATTCATTCTCGACAGGAACAAGGTTGAGCTCTGTAAGGAAGACGTGCGCCAGAGTTGATGTGCTCTTTCTCTGATGCAGCGCTACTACCTCGTCCATCACTGCTTCTGCCTCCGGCCTGACGGCTTCATTCAACAGTCCAGGGTGGACCTCTGGCATCTGTCAAAGCTTCAGGTTGGTCCTCACTCCCTGGTAGTTGCCGAGCTCTTGTTTGTTAAAGAAACACTCGAGACAATTAGTCTGAATGTAGAGAATGATTTTGGCAAGGGTAACTTAATGAAAACACTAAATGCAAAAGCCAGCGTAAAAGCGAGATGCCGGTGGTACCTCACCACCCTTCCCACTGCACGTATGCAATGCGCATTGGTGTTAAAAGCAGTGGTTCAAAACAGAGTAGATTGCACCAAGTTGCTGGAACTTTCTCACTACGGAAACTAATGGCTCTGGCTGGGCTGGATTGTTGCGGTAAACGTCGGCACATGGTGTGCGGTTATCACTTCGGGTAACTCATCGACTTGATCATATAGAACACTGACAGTACTCGGAAGTTCCGCAATATTCATCATTGGTCATGGTTCGTTCAGAGAAACATATTCGCGTGTGCCTTCGAACCTTGTTCGAAGGCACAAGGTGAGAGGTTGACTCCCCGTGCAGCTTTACAAATTTCTTTCTTTTATCTTTTATTTGATAAATGTAATCGACTTGATACTTCAGGTAGACTATGCGGCAAACTTGTGTTCCTTGAGGTGACGAGCATACCGTAATCTCCCGAGGGATGCCCCTACCCCAAAGATAACCTGCCCCTCTTTTGCTATGATTTCTTATTTTTTCAGAAGCACCAGGAGATAGCCCATTTCTAGTAATTGCAGGGCCCTGGCCAATGGTGACCTTGGCAAAAGCGGTGTCACTTAGCCATGGCAGGAGAGAAGGGAATATTGCTGTCTAGGAAGGACAGTCATTTTTGGTTCACCGCCCCTTTCTGCGATCACGAGTTTCACAGTTCACAAAATCTAAGACTAAGAAAAGTTTCCCTTCCTCTTATTTTCACCCGATCTGCTCTCGATTTTAATTGGGCTATCTCAAGATATTACGGTAGTTAGCTCCGTTGAGTGCACTGCCCACTGGTGCACTGTAAGTAGCAGCGGTGCACCTGCGGAATGAATGAGAGCTAAATATTTGCTTGTGCTCCAAAACAGCTCTCTACAAATAGAGCTCTGGAAAACTGGCAGTTTGGCATGAATTTCAGTGTCGGCAAATATTTACTGCACTTTTCAGGAAGTGTAAAGCTATGCCCTACCTAATGTGAGGTCTCTGATATGCAGGGTACCAACAACCTGAAACATTCTGGGCCACTGGATCCTCTGGGACAAGTGCTTCTGTGGTTGATCTCCGATTTACCAAATAAATGGTGTTGTGTTGGTTTTTATGTAATTGCATTTCGATTGCATTCTTGTAAGTGTATTGTGGCAAAGCCTACAGGCAGTAGTTCCACCCGGTTCTGAAGAGCATGTTATGAGACCTTGCACGGTGCATTTTGTTGCATGTGGCTGCTAGATTTTCTGTTTCATTTTTGATCAGGATTGTCTTTGAAGACTCGCTGTATGTCACAGTATGCATAGGGGTGAAGCAGAGTTGTGGTATCATCTGAGGTTGACTGTTCTGTAGAAATAGTATCTAGCTGAGGCAGTTAGTATTCAATATGTCCATCCAACTCCTACTTTGGCAGACGATGTTCTTGGGTCCTGTCAGTTCTTTACATATTATATC
Organism: Ixodes scapularis; assembly: GCF_016920785.2. Lineage (NCBI taxonomy): Eukaryota > Metazoa > Arthropoda > Arachnida > Ixodida > Ixodidae > Ixodes > Ixodes scapularis. The sequence goes on from NW_024609880.1 coordinate 93,969,075, forward strand.
CTTCAGGGCCTTGGGGAGTGCAGAAAATAATTGGTTATGAAACTTGTAACCAAATGAAAGAAAGCAAATTTCAAGGATCTGTATCAATCGCTTTCAATTTGTAAGTAAACTATCAGATATGGATACACCTTAATGTGAAGGGATTATGTGCAATATTGTTTAAACCACAAGGTTGTAATCTTTAATCGGGACGCATCGAGGCTAGTGGTGCTTTCCTACATCTCTACGGTAACGTTCATTACGGTTGTGCTACATTGGGGTGGGATGGTTATCTCAGATTCCCAAAAAGTAGTGGGCTTGAGGATGGGAGGTGTATAATGATCCCCTTGCAGAGCAAGTAGGTGACCCGTTTCTGCACGATTGAGTCAGGATTACAAGGTGCCATTTTCTAAAGAACTATCTAGTAGCTGCAGTGCCATATCTGAGTTCACCATTCCTAGTCCTTTTATGAGGACTTCCTGCGGTAAGTGGTGTAACATACCGCTTGATTAAAAAAAAAAAAATGCTGTAGCGTTTATACCACCTAATCGTCGTGCCTGGTTCGAAATATATCGTGCTTTTTGCATAGAGATGACATAATAACGAAGAAGAGTTAATATCGCGTCACATAATCTCCAATTTTCCTAGAATTATCGCTGATTTTTTGTTTGTTTTCTTACCCGTCTTGGAACTCTTTGTTGCTCTCCGAAGTGTATTCATACCTACGCCTCTCCAGAACCGGAAGCCACGCTGCAGGTCTGTACATAGATTCCATGTAATCTGCTGCTCTTTCCTTGTACGATGTCTGACATGTAGGCTCCCTAAATGGGAAAGGCCCATTTGCCATGGCAGTTTGCGTGGCAGTGCTGAGCACAATTTGCCAGAATAACGTAAGCAATTTTGGTGCATGCTAGCGCTAAATTTAGTGCTTGCGTTGACTCGCGCTATTAGGAGAGTTTTAGAATATATTTTCTCTGCGATGCAAATTCCTACCACCTCCCGCTTGCAACGTCGCCAAGATGCAGTAGAAATTTTTATTTCATGATTTATTTAAATATGATGGGATGTGAGCTGTCGATCGGACGTGTCCCCTTGCGTTGACTCTGCAAGACAGGTCTCGTGTACTGAACCTGCGCACTGTACCTTCGCCGAGAAATGTTTGCGAGTTGCGAGCAGCAATTGTCTCCGATTGTTGCACACCTTATTTGGTCTCCCGAAACGTTGACGTGCACTTCCCGTGGGAGTCCGTCTTCCTGCATTGAAAATGAGTCCTGAACTTTACATTGAATGCTCAGAAAACTGGAAATCTTAGGTAGAACTTGGTGAAGACACTGAGGCAGCGATGGTATCATGGACATACCGTAAAATACCGGGCAAGCGCCCACTCAAACTTTGGAGGTAATCGCAAAAAAATGAGGGCTGGTCGCTTGTCTGGTCATTAATTTTGCATATAAATGTACTATGTGTATTTTCTCGGATCTTGCAAATTTGGGAATGGACGGGTGCGTGGTGCTCTACGGTATGCTTAGAAGGCAGCATTTAGACTTTGGGCTAGGGTATTTTACATAAAATGCTCGGAATATCTCTTGAGAAAGCTTCTCCTTCAGAACCTGATCCTCCGGCATCTTTGTTGTCTGCACCCTGACAGGCGTGTTAGTGAGTCCTCCAGGGGATCTTTCAGATACTTTGCAACGTGCACCTCGGGTGATTCAATCAAGTCGGGTGTCATGCCTCCTGGACGAAGTAACATTGTTTAGCTTGGAGCCACTAGCAGCAGCTTCCAAAGGACCACTGGATAGACATCGGCAACATATCTTCGAACTCGGAAATGCTGAAAATGAACCAAAGTATCCGCTCCTGTTTAAGCTTGTCAAGGCACTTTCCTTCCCACGTGGGAATCCAGATGTTGAGCGTGGCATTAACCACAACAACGCAGCTCTGCACGAGAGGTCCAGCATCTCTTTGGAGAGTATTACTGGCATCTGTTGCACTATGGCATTTGCCAAGAGGTTTAACAGCGACCCTGGCCAGTTCTCCTTCGGCCCAGATGTCCTCGGAGTTGTTAAAGGGACCATGAAATGATTTTAAAATCTAATTTCATCCACCCCACGTCGTAAAAGGTGTGAAAAGGAACACAAAAACACAAGACTAGGGAGCCAAAAAAAAATTATTTGCTATAGAACTTTAAAAAAAAAAAAAAAAAAAAAACTGGACTCTTTTGCGACTTCTTTCCTTCGAAAGCTCTGCCTTTTCACTACGATGCATACGCAGAAACGGTGCACGTCAGCCGAATCCACATCGCCTATTGGGTAAGAGCCTACCTCACCAGCACCGCCATCGTAAACAATAAATAGCCGGCGAATGTTTCCTAAAAGTTTTGTTAAATAATATTCAGATCCACATTTTGTAGCATAATTAGAGATGTGTGGCAAAAATTGCCAAATTTGATAATGCTGAGAGCCAAGCGCCATCTATCGTGTGGTAAACGAAGCAACTACTGCGCGTGCGCAGTAGGGCAGGGCCAAGTTCAGAACGGTTATTTCCTTTGGTTTCCTTCCTCTCAAAACTCTGACTGACTGAACGTTTATTTTTCTACGTGTTCATCTCGCGCGTGCCGACTTCAAGCAGCAAGAAAGAAATGTACTTAAAACAAACCACGACGAACAAGAACGCTGGATCCACAAACACCCGAGAAGAGCGACAACAGCCGCGAATCCCGCTCCGACGAAGATCTCAGAATATAGGCCTAGCAGGCACTCCGACTCGGCGCAGCGTTGCTTCGTCGCAAGACCGTCTGCCTACGACCGGCTGGCGTACTGAATGGAATATGCCCGCGCTACCCTTGTGGACCCTTCCGTATTATAGTTTGATCGCTGACCTCAATTTTAGTCCCCTTGTTTTCCGAGGCAGTGTTGACGAACACTCGTCGAAAAGGGACCCTCGTCGATCCTCTCCTTGTTTTGTGTGATATAGAGCTGAAATAAACGCTGTATGGATTACCTTCGTAGCACGGTATGTACACTTTGTTATTGGTATGCCATTTTTATTCTGACAGACTGCACGTCACTGTCGAGCTGTAACAGTTCGTGGGAGGTATACGTGCAATACCGGTCCAACCTTTCTTTGCCGAGTGTCGCGTCAGTATCGAGTTGCAATTGTAAAAGATCGGTCCCGAAGCGCTTACCAACAGCGCGAATACAGCACTTCATCAAACGCGCGCGCCCGCTCCGAGTGTGAGCAGGTATTTACGTGGCTCTTGCTGACAGTTCAAACGTATCTTTTTTAACGTCGGCTCGCTCCTGCATCTCCGAGACCGCGAAAAACGCCGCGGCAAATTGTTCCCATCTGCACTTCCCAACAGGCATACCGGCGTATGGGACTAGTCCCATGCTGTCGCTGTAGCGCAACGTATCTCATTGAATTTCGCTCAGCTGCGATGCGGCGATGAGAGGCGCCGATTCAGAAAATACGTCGGTGACATCGGCGCAGTAGAACCCACCGGCGCACCCCAACTCGCTAACGCTCCCATCTCCTACTGCAGAGAGAACTTCCGGTTCCGGAAACATCGTACGTCACGGCTTGTTTTGCGGTCAAGAAAAAGTCGATATTTCATTAATTTTTGGTGTAGAAGTTAATAAACCGAGACGAAAACGGATGCCTGTTCGGCATTCAGTGAACATTGACGGTTTATTGTAAAAGTTATCTGGAAAAAGTAAAAAAGTCATTTCATGGTCCCTTTAAAGGTTCTGCAAAACGGTTATCCGAGCGAAACAGGCACAAACACAAAACGAAGCGGCTTTCGCAGAACGCATGTTAAAGGGACACTGACAGGGTATTTATGCTCGCCAAGGTTTTTATCTGTACGTGACATATGAGAGCCCAACTACTCAGAACAGAACTTGCAGCTTGAAATTCGTTTTCTTCCCGCCCGAAAACCGCCGATCGAGAACTGGCCAATTTGAGTCGCGCTCACTCTCTCCGTGGTCACGGGCCGATTTCTATGGTTTAGACACAACCACCAAATATAATCAGTCGTGGGTCATCCAAGGCACACACACAATTAAAAAATAGAAAAGAAATATACTCATTTTTTTGTGGCTTGTAAAAAGCTCAAAATACGTTGTCTATTGGAAGAAAAAAAAAAAAGTTGCACAGCCACGTGACCTTGGCCAACACGCTCCTCTATTTGTTCCTGTCCAGTTTTGGAGTCAAGCAATTCCGTTTTTTTTTTTTTTTGTTTTTTTTTTTTTTTTACTTTATTAAAAATATATGTTAAGCTCAACGTTACTAGAACCACTGAGTTGAAACACTGCCATAGAGACTGCTCTGAAAAAGTAGCCCCGATCTGTCCTTTAGAGCCGAGCTAATGGCGAGCACAACGCCGCCATTTCTCCCGCAGCGGCTACTCGAGGAACTGCACGTTACTTCTATCTTGGCTTTAATCGTCCATTTCGGCGCCGAAACAAATACAGCGGAAGAGGTTACAGGGGAGCCACCCCCGTACCCCCGGCGGACGCGCCGCGGATTACTACCGAAGTTGAAGTGCACCTAGGTCGGGACGCGCTACCTGAAAGCACCGCTGAGGCACGCCCTTCATTTTGTACTAACCTCCAAAAAATTTCATACAAAAAGAGTTTTCCGTTTGTTTTTACACAAAAACATGTTTTCTAGAAGCTCAAGGTGACCACAGTACAGACAAACGATAAAGAGTGGCGCTGTTGTCGGTATTTAGCTCGGTTTCGGTGGACGCCAGCGGCCCAGGTTTCGACGGCGAGTTTCCCAACTGAGGGTTCTAGTAACGTTGGTTAAGCTGTAGCAAAATATTAATTGTGTAGTCTTCTGACATCATAATAAATCGCCTGGCAAAAAAAAAAAAAAGAAAGTAATTTTTTTTTTTTTTGGGAGGTGTTGGTGTGGTATGAATGTGGTATGAAGTTGAAAGATTTTAGCCATGTTCAGAGTGGCCACCACTGTAATCTTAAAAAAAGTTACTGTACTTAGTTATAGAACTGACAGTTTTGCCGTTTCATTATTTGTTAAAACCTCGATTGAGTGGATCGACCTTCCGGAAGAGATTGTGTCAAAATTAATATTCTCACTTTGTAATTAATAAATATACTAGCCGGAATAGTACCCATTAAAAAAAGTCTTCTTTCTGGTCCATTATCCGAAATGCTGTTGTCTATAGATATGGCACTCGGGTTAAAGGGCAACTCCGCTTAATTTAAAAAATTTTGAGATAGTGGCCGATTTTGCTTTTTGAAGCACTCAAAAACAATCCCCAATCCTTTGTTTCGCGAAAAATCAAATATTTTTAGTGTAATTTTACTCTAGCCATGATCACAAACGGAAACCGAAACGGTGGCAAAGCCGGACAACATTGTATATTCGGCATCACTAATAGCGAGTTCGTTTCACGGCACTCGTGCCCATGCGTGCCCACTCGCAGCGTGGAACGGGTTCGTTTCAGCCGGCACTCCACGAGTGGTTGCACTCTCCGAGTTCGTTTCAGCGCTGATACCCCACGCGTGCATGCACTCGCTTCACCGAGAAAATCGGGAGTGCGCCAAAATGCAATCCCGTCATGCCTCGCTCCGGCGGGGCCGGCGAGGAGCGGGAGCAGGCGACGAGGGTTCGTCTGCTACGATGTGTCGCGGAACCGAACGGAACAAAAAGTAAATTTTCTGATAGAAATCATGTCCCGCGGGCCACGAAATCAAACGCGAGCTTGAATTGTGAGCGTCTGCTATTTCCCGAAGGAAGCAATTGACAACCCGTGATTTATTTGCAGGTTTTAAATCGCTCTGTTGCCGTACAAACGCTGAAATATACCAGTGTGTAAAGAAATGCTCAGAACAAACGCAACAGCGGCCCCCGAGATGTCTATCATCATCCGTGTGCGGGTGGAAAATTTAATATTTGTCGGCAACACTCCCCCAGCAGAAACCTCTGTCTGCCCAATAAGCGTCAGAGAAAGCTAAAGATGGTAACTTTACCCGAGGATTGGGCAACATCATCATGTTTAACATTTACCTACGTCAGCTAACTTGCCCCGTCGTATTTTGTTCGAGAAAGCTCTCGTTCTTGACGCCCTCACTAAGGCTAATTTCTGATCCACCTATAATGACAATCCAAATCGAAAGTCCCAGTTTTGCTGGATATTCCAACAGGCTAGTTTTAAGCCGTACCCTTTCAGTGGTTCACGCATAATACCATGCTCAAACAGGTCAAGCTTCTGCTCGGACAGCATCATCAGTTTTCTTCTGTGTAAACGGTTATAAGAATTGAGAGATCGTAACCAGCTGCTTTGTATAAAACTGGGTGCGAAAATTTACGCCGTCTGTAACTATCTCTACGGCATCTGAGCTGCTTGAAGTCATCGCAACTACAAACTACAGGTTGCAGCGACCACAGTTTGTAGATAAACGTTGGTAGCCGACTGCATTCTCGCATTCCCACGCGTCACTCCGAACAGAAAGGCGCTAGTTTCGGTTTGAAGTCGGTACCTTTTCTACAACATAGATGGCGGCAACATCAGTCTTCTGCACGCGGTGCATTTGGCGAGTTCGTTTGAGTCCAGTTTTCCGTGCGACACTCTGTGAGTGCGATGCATTCTGGGAGAGAACTCGCACGGTGCCGGTGCGTGTGAAACGAACTCGCTATAAGCATGTACACCCACGTGATATACAAGGGGAAGAAGAAGCTCCCCTCTTATCAGGATCCTCCTGGATTAGCACAGGCGTCCCTATTCTCCTCCCAGAAGATTATAGAAGATTAACCTGTCACTCAAAATTCTTACAAAAGCAGCTTCCCTCTCCTCCTTTTACTTGGTGTTCAAAAGTATGCGATGAAACACAAGCCGCGCTCAACGAGGCGATCGGCTTATCAGTAGTATCAATAGTCGAGCGCCGGGCCTGCCGAGCGCGTAACTCGCGTCTTTCACGGCGCTGGCGCCACCCGTGCTCTCCCCAGGAAAGAAAACAAAATAGAAAGAAAAAAAAAAGAAAGAAGCTGTACATGTTTGATGACGTCGCGGACGTGCCGAGAGAAGGAATTTGGAGGAAGCGGAAATGCAGCCGGGCAGTGTTGTCTGGCCCGCACGTCTCATCCAAAACCAGCGGATTCGTGCTTGTCAAACTTTGACAGCGATTTTAATGAACTTCTAGGCGGAATTCCGTCGTAATATTTGCCATGGGGGTTTTGTAGATGATAACAAAGAGAACTGTATAGTTTTGCACTACTGGAAAAGAAGCGGAGTTGCCCTTTAAGCTCATGGTCGTTTTGTAATAAAAGAGCGCGAAAATCGAACTTCCTTGCAGCACGCGAAAGGAAACCGCGATTATCAAAATAATATCAATCCTGACACCGCTAAACTATCTTCATGGTAACTTTGACAAATGATTTCTGTAATGAGAATATTATATCTACTTTTGAATTTTTTCCGAGGGCCGCAGTGTGCAGCCCCACTAGAGAAATGTGTATCGGAGACGTGTTTCGGTGAACACCATCTCCCGTGTCTCGACACAGCCCACGCAAGCTTTTCAGGGTCTATGGGAACGTGCACCGTGATATACCCGGTGACGCGATGTTTGGTGTGTCGTACACGCAGACCACCGCAATTTCTAGATTTCTTCGACTAAGAGATATGTGTAGAACGAACCTGCGTTTCGAAAAAATCGATTTTATGATGCATTACTTTCATAAATTAAAAACTGTCTTTAAAAAATGTGTGGCATTGTGATTGGTTGAGTCTGGTTTTGCTGTTAAAACTTTATGCTCACAACCCAGATCGCCACCGAACAAGCGCAGATATGCGAGATGGATCGAAATGCATTCGTATGTCCTCTCCTCCGTCCTTGCATTTGCCTGCTAGATTTAGCCGGGGAATTTACGTCGCGTGATGTCAGGGTGCGTAATACCGTGATCCCGTCGTAAAACCTCATGGTTGAAAAAACCCCGAGACTGCGGGTAAACGACACAACACTAAAAAGTCTCTAACACAGCTGAAATTTTTATTTTCCAAACCTGGTTATATAGGCACTTCGATACAAAAGAAAAAAGGGGGGAGAGGGTGAGAACCTCAAAGAATGCCACTTTCCACCAACGTAACCTCTTGACTAAACAACAAGGACAACAGACTCTGCGTCACGCACTTCACTTATCTTTGACCCCTCGCTTCCCGACCGCCAAACACACTGGTAACCTCAAGCCCAGTAACACATATACAAAAAAGAAAAAAAGAAAAAGAAAAAGGAAAGAACGACCCATCGTCCCTTCTACCCGAAAACCGACAGACATAAACCTTGAAGGTCAGAACTTTTCACAGCCTAAGAAAACGCCGCAGTTCATTGTCCAACCCAAACGACGGCTTATTAACTGCATTCCCGTGACCTAATATCGTTAATGACTCTTTTATCAACCGCTTATGATCATCTTTTTCCCGCAACTCTACTGAAGTTAGATGCCACAACGGTACACAGTTTCTACATTCGATAACATGTTTTTACACTTCGGAGTACGGGTCTTGTTTCATTATACAACGTTTGTGTTCCATCATGCGCTCATTTATACAACGTTTAGTCTGTCCAATATAACAGAGGCCACAATCAAATGGTATCTTGTAAACGACACCCGACGAACATTCTACATCCTTTTCTCTGTGTTTTATCGTGCAACCTGAAACAGTTGAGGCAAAAGGGGTCAAACGGCTCAATCTATAATCTGTAGAAAAGGCAGTGCCAATATTAAACCTGCTGGCTAACGCTTTGATGTTGTGCGAAGTTTTATGAAAATATGGAAGGACTACTCGCTTTGAAGGCCTAGGATTTTTCCGAATTGACTTCTTTGGACATATCATATACATCAACTGCCTTAAAATATGTTCCTGTGGATATCCAGCAACCTCGAAACGTTCTGTCAGTCGACAAAGAGAAGAGCCAATAAAATGTGAGCATGACTTCTGTACTGTTGAATTGACGAGATTCCGAATTATTCCCAGTTTGACATGTTTAGAATGGCAGCTATTGAAAGGAAGAAGAGGTTTTGCGGCGAACTTTCCGTACTCCCAACAAAGGCCTGAACTATTCCTAAGTTGAATATCGAGATACTGTAAACGGTCGTCATTCGGTCTCTCTAGCGAAAACTTTAATTCGGGCGCTGCTTCGAACTCAAACTCACTAATGAAAACCCAAACTCACTAAAACTCAAACCCAAACTCACTAATGAGTTTCACCAGATAACAAACGACGTACTCCAGACCAGGGTATGTCACAGAGGGAAATGGAGCGCAAGGCTCTTACAGTTTTTTCAGGTCAGTGGTAACCTACGAAGCTCGAACACCAGCGCAAAGCGGCTCGAAGGGACCCTCCGAGTGGGGTGAAGTGGGGTAAGGTGGTCGCGCCCCTGGCGGCAAGCAAGTGAACTACATACGGAGAAAAAATGCCATTGCCTCCCGGGCGATTGCAAAGGCCGTAAGAAGAGAAAGAGAGCGCGCTCTTCCAGTCCGGCCGTGGTCAAACATACAAAATCAGTTAAAACCGAATTACGCAGATAACACCGTTACAAAGTTTATAGAATTACTGTAAACCGTGTTTTTCAAATTCCATTTGCATTTGATCCTGTATTCTTTCTCGTTTCGACAGCATAGCAGGATAGCAGTGGTTCTGCACTGGCTAAGTTTTTAAACTCCAGCGTGAACCAGTGTTACCATACTTTGACTCACGCTGGGTAAACATCTAACGCCTAATTTGCTTTGCTTTTTCCTATTCGTGCCTTGTACGAACAGCCGGCGGTAACCATTATTCTTTTAGTCTTTTTTTTTTTTTTTTTTTTTTTTTTTTTTTTTACATTTGTTGCGTACGATTTTGGTTGTAGCAGAAGGGCCTACTTCGGAGCATTTGGTCATCCGGGAGTCCGAGATACTCGAGCTATTTCTATGTTGAAACAGAGGTTACTTCCAATTTCATCAACCTTGAACACCACTAGCGTAAAGGAATGTAATCTGATGACTGGGCACAAGAGCTTTGTGAAGATTCTTTGTTATCAGTTCGAATGTACACGGCATGTGCCTTCGATTATTGTTCATTATTGTGGTCAGCATATTGTTATTGTTAAAGTGACTATCGCTTTTTTTACGTGCATTTAGTTTATTTTTTCTTCATTGTGCTATGAGCGCGTCTCGTATCACGTAAATGCGGTATTTTTCAAAGTTTTTGTTGGACGTATGAACTGTATCACCTTTGTTATATGTTGTTCCTCCCTGCCACGGCCCACGGGCCAGCGGTATGTATAAATAAATAAATAAAAAAATGCATTTCATGTCTATCTGTAAACGACTGCATACTGCACAAACAAAACACGCTGGTGGTGGAAGCTGGTAGAAAATAACTTAAAAAGGGGGGCCCTAGAAGCTTTAGAGCCGCTTTAATGCCTCAAATACTTCACCTAGCGAAGTGAAAGCAGCAGTTCACGAAAAGGCTCGCGTTCGGCACGCGTGTAACTTCACCTCAGGCGAAATAGCAACTTTTTATTGAAAAGTGCAGTACAGCTTTTTTACATGTGCACATTTTTGAAAACAGTTTCTGATTCAGCGCACGCAGACTGTTGTCACGCATATAACGAGTTAAGCAATAAAACAACTTTTAACGACTTGTGCACTTTGACTTACCGAGATACCAACACTACCCAGACTGAATGCAATAAGTTGCAGGCAGGGTTCTTCCCAGGAATTTCTGAGGGTTGGACATTACCGGGAGGGAGGGAAGGGGGAGAAGGGGGGGGGGGGGGGGGGCGTTCGTTTTTTTTGTTTTTTTTTTTAAAGTTTTTTGGCTTGTTGCGTCTGTTTGTCGCCCCTCCCGCCCCCGACACTGCCGGCGGCGCGCAACTGAAATAGAGAAAAAAAAAAAAAAAAAAACGCGTCAAGCGTTTGCGCGCTTTGTTTGAAGCAGTGTTACAGTGGCGGCAGTCAGCGATGCGATATCGAACAATAATGTGTCAGTGCGCTGACCTGCTGAGTAGGACAGCGACGGTCTGCAGCCATGTGCGCAGGCAAAATCGCATCGTCATCCCAAAACATAAAAAAAAAAAAAAAAAAAAAATCGAGTGGTGGGCGGCCAGTCAGAGCGGTGGGCGGCGAAGCCACTGCCGCCCACCGTTGGGGAGAACAGTCTCGTTTTCACACTAAGAAAAAAAAAAAAAAAAATAGGAAGTTTTGCACATTTTTTTGTGCTCTGCGCGAAATATTTCTTACAGGATTCGGCTGTCGAAGGAAGAAACGAAGACTTTTGGCGTTTGAGGCAACGTACGTCTCGATAAATTAACATAAATTTAATCTAAGATGAACCTAGATGTAACTTAATTCAAGGTTTTAAGGGGATGAATAACGTTCTACTAAGAGCCGGACTTTTTTTACTATGGTTCTTGAGGCGAATACGAGCTACCGAATACCGATATTAAATGAACTTCTCAAGGGAAGTCCGGAAGCATCGATAAAAATTGCGTCGGAAAAATAGATTCACGCTCTCCTTGGAACACATAACACTACAGACAGAGTCAATGTCAAGAATGGCAGAACGGAACCCCTTACGCTCACGCATCTTGCTTCGGGATTCGGTTTTCGGTGCCCCCATTGGCTCACGACGTAATATCATCCCCTCCGGTGAAATAATACGATTTGTAGGATTGGGACTCTGCAGTACACTGACCAAAGAGCCTCCACCTTAGTGGCTCCAACGAATCGGAAACATCGATACTCGATCAATGGGGTCACTTCTCATTTCAGACCTAAACATTCACGCGTCTTTCTTTGACCGTGCAAAAGAGAGCTGTCTCTCTCTCTCTCTCTCTCTCGAGCGCCCATCGTGCACTTCAAAATGCAGGCTGCCCGATTAGATTTGCGTCTACGTGATATCCACAATCTTGAGTTACACGGCGCATGGGTCTCGAGCGCGTCGCTGGCAGACGAGGCCAGTCGACTGATCGTGTCACGTATCGTCTGACTTCGCACGCAGACAGCCGCGCTGTATTGTCAAGGGGAGCAGTTCGTCGTCATAATTCACTCAACACTGCGCTTAAGCGCGGGGCGAATTGGATAGCAAAATGAGCTGCCGCAAGCGCTGCCGGTTTTTATGTACTGCGTAGAATGGGCTCTAAATCCGGCGCGAGCTCGTGGTGAATTTGGGTGCTCGGAGAAACGAGACTTCCGCGATGACGAAAACGGGTGCTACGCGCTGGATGCTGTGGTTGCTTTGGGGGTCTTGCGTGCGAACCGCGCCTGGCGTCCCTCCGAACATCGTCGTATTTGTGGCCGATGATTTGGTAAGTACCGTCTTCTGACATGCACGCGTGTACTGTATTCGCCCTTCCTGCTTTGCGATTCGCTCGTCGGCGTTCTTATCGCCAGATGCTGAGAGTCTTTTGTTTATTGGCTCATTATAATACGATGCCGCGGGACTGCGTCTCCTAAGGCGTCGGTGACTATTTGCAATTATCTACCGCTGACTAGCAGAGCCTGCCTGTGCACATTCCAGCAGAAGGCACGTTTAGCCAATTATTGTGAAACGACGGAATTGACCTAAATTTCGTTTCCGGGCGCGGTCGATTTTTACGAACCGAGGGACTAATCAAGGAGGGCGATAAGTGCAATGCCATGACGCGTTCTTCGAGCTTGATTGGATGATTCGGCGGAGGAGTACGCACAAAAAGACTGCGAGAGAGAGCGCGCGTGCACGTTTCACTTTTTTTGCGATGTTTAGTTGGCTCCTCTGTTCGTAACATGGACCGCGCTCTGACGGAAGGTGAAACGAAGTATGCGGAACGCAAGTTCGTCTGCTTCTTGCATGGAGGTTGCGACGATGTCAACGCCACGTTCTTATTGGCTCATTGAAAAAAAATAGTGGGTAGACTTCGAGGCATCTAGCGTTGAGGTCACCCACTATCCTTCCACTCGAAGCCAATCAGAAGTCGGCGTCGTTCTTACGTCACCGGAATCCCTGCGCAAGAAGCAGGCAACTTGCTTTCCGCATAGCAAATCACCTGCACTTTATTGAGGGTGTTTCCTCACCAAAGAAGGGAATCTTGTTTGGATAACTATGCGTGTGGGAAACGGCAAAATGCGAGTCACAGTATCAATATGTAGTCAGCTCAAGAAACGCAGAAGAGGGAAAGTGTTCGAGGGATACTCTAAATATCTGAAATAACAGTACTCGTGGCAACTCGACGTCTCTAATTCGTATGGTGCATGTTCAACAATTTTGTTTACTTGCTTCGTTTGAACTACGAAGGTACCCGACATAATATTTCGTTAAAATACGCAAATGTAACGTTACTGTAACGACACGTTCCGATCTTAAAAATGAAACAGAAATGCCTTTCTTTTGTACCCGTGGAACTTGTAACGGGAACCGACTTTTCGTGCTCGTTCTATAAAGGAACGCGTGAAACACTGGTAATAATACGCGTATGATCTCGCTCAACCGAGCCTCGAAGAGATGGGTTAAAATACCGAGTGGAATGCCCCCAATATGCTAATCCATAAAAGAGAAACATCGCGTTTTGACGTATAGCTCCAACCTCCATCCTTAACTGTTCAATGTACCGTGCATTTTATTTTTAACGCTCCGTCACAAACTCCACTGAGCCAGTTCGTTTTGCCACCCCCTGCACTTTTGAGGTCATGGAATTCTTTTCAACGGAACGTCCGGCCTATCCATTCTTGTACACGTTACTTAAAAAAAGTAATCGATTACAATTACTATTACTCTTGGCTAAAAAGTATTCGATTAGATTACTTGATTACTCGACGGCAAAAGTAATTGGACATTACTTAAAGAAGTAATCGTTACTTTTCCGATTACTTTATTGTGTGAAGACACATCTTTAGCGCTCATAACAATGAACTACTTCCAACCTATATTTCATATTTGCACAAGTATTGAAAAAGGAAAACTGGCTCCCTCTTCGTGGTCGTTGCACCTTCGCAATGCGGACACAAGCATAGAATTCGTTTGAAGACGTTTAATGATTTGGGCGTTCGCCAGTGTGTGTGTGTGTGTGGGGGGGGGGGGGGGGGGGGGAGCGGAGGGGGTTCTAGATCTTGTTAAGCATGAGCAAGGGTTTTCGCTCAAAGTTTGCGTCGCTCATTTTATTATTCACATGTGGATGAGCTCGCATGTTATACAAAAGAGCAGCAGCTCCAGGATTTGAAACGGATCATCTGTAGTATCCATTAGCGGAAGAGATCGCCCCGACCACTTCTCAACTCGAAACATTGCTTGTCACAAAGACCAGGTAGGGGAAATGGGGAAATATTTCACCTGCCTTTGTTATATTTTGCATCCGCTTTAGACATTCTTCGGTTCTGGTTCTCCTACGGGCTGCGAGTAGATACCCTAAGCAGGATTTTTTAATTTTTTTTTTTATTTCTGTGTGTGTGTGTGCGTGAGGGGACTAGTTTGAACGAAGAACTCACAACGCTACATTCTGCTTCCTCAAGCTTCGCCCTGAATGGCCTTCGTCACACACTGTGGCTCTCCTGGGGCTTCCCACTCCCAGTCCCAGCTCGGAAAAAAAAAAACAAAAACAAAAACGGACATTCCACAGAAACTGTACATAGATAGAGATTGACCTCGTTTCCTACAGTTCCGCAAAAATCTTTTTTTTGCCGTTCGAAAAAAAAGCAAATTTTATTTTTGTCATTTCATAAAAAAAAAAAAAAAAAAAGGTGTGTGCCCCGGGGGGGTGTTTCGTGGACAAATTGTAACGGTTACAAGTAATTTTATTACTTCAAAAAGTAATTAGATTACTCTTGTGATTACTGCCTAATAAAAGTAATCAACTGATTACAAAATTACTCCAAAAAGTAATCGATTACAAGTAATTCGATTACTTGTAATGCGTACGGTACAAGTCTGCCTATCCCAGAAATTTGTCACTCCGTCCGTTTGTGCAGTTCCTCGGTGAATTTGGTGGGGAAATTGACAGTCACGTGACTTTATGGCTGACGTTATGATATCCTGTAACACCACCACGACACCGTGAGGTGAATTGCCCCGCTAAATTTGGCGCGGTAAAAAGACAGACGCAAGTCACGTGACCTGATGTCACGGCATCAAGTCGCGGTGTCACATTATACCGTGACGTCAATTTTCCCGCTAAACCTAGCGGGGAAATGAACACGGTAATTTCTTCACTCCCCGAAACGACTGTTTGGTATCTCCTCGACAAAATTTAAAGGATCGCTCCCCGCATGCACCATCCCATAGCTAGTAAAAGTACATCGAAGAAAAAGGTCGCTGGATCGCTTCTTTTGCAGGGATGGGGAGATGTGAGCTTCCACGGGTCTCCCCAGATTCCCACGCCGAACATAGACCTCCTCGCCGCAGACGGCATTACCTTGAACAACTACTACGTGTCCCCGTTGTGCACGCCTTCTAGGAGTACGCTGCTGTCGGGCAGACATCCCATCCACACAGGTGATCGTCGTGTTCTTTCCTCCGTTAGAGCCTCTTCGCCATTTACCATTTGGGTGCAGTCCAAGATAAGATCGCCTTAAAATATAGGGTGCCGGTGGTGAAGAACATAGCGTGATTTTCCCACCTCGAAGATGAACTGGGCAATGCCGAAAGCTCAGACTAAAGCAGAGTATGGCGTTAGTGGTTGGGAAGGTGCCAACATTTCAGAACTTAAAACTTTCTGATGTTTAAAGATAATTTTAAGACTTCTAGAACAAACAAAAAAAAAGGCTGTTGGCAGCTGAATTTGTGCCTACTAAAAACAACAATAGCAGTTGCTAACAGGAATAGAAACATCTTTTCCGTTAAAACTTGATACAAGAAAGATCGCTTGCGTTTAAGACGTTTCTTGTTATCGCTGTGACCTACTGACCGCGTGCCCCAACTATAAGGACCCCATCATAACCCCCCCCCCCCCCCCCCCCCCCCCCCGCCCCAAAGCTCTGCGATTGGGCACATCGTGTTAGGTTTGTTTGTTAAGACACACAACAGCCATACCGGGGAGGGAATACTCTTTGGATGCTTCGAATCTTTAACTTTAAATCGTTTTCGCGTCGAGGCATTAAAACAAAAATTATTAGTGTGTTAGAAATTTCGAGTCGAGCAGTTCATTTTCTGTTCGACGTCAACGCGACTGCCCATAGCGATGAATTTGATGGACGTGCTTGTTTTTCGATTTCCTCAAGTCCCAGTCACGTCTGCTCGTACAACAAAGATACATTCTGCAGGCATGATGATAGAATTATCTGCGTCTCACGCATATTCGAAGCATGTAAAATGTTTCGTACATGCTTTGAACATGCATGCAGACAGTTCTTACATGACCAATGCGACAGATGACCACCCACCATACAAGGAATACGGAGTCGAAGTGCAAGTTCGTATGCTTCGTTTGCAGGCATTGTGGTGACGTCAGAACAACAAGCTCCGATTGAAGAATAGGGGGTAGACCTCAAAGCAAGCTGCCTTGAAGTCTGCCCACTATATTTCAATCAGAGCCAATCAAAGCGCTTGGCGTTCTGACGTCAGCACAGCCCCTGCAAAAAGAAGCAGACGAACTTACCCTCCGTATAAAGGCGCCTCAGACAGCGTTTGCACTCTACTTTCTCTGATGTATATTAGCAGTGTGGCGGCGGCGACTAATTAGATTTGGCACTCAAAGGTTACATTCAACTTCTCCGGATTTTCAAACCGTTACTGCAAATTTTACCTGGCCTATTTCTTATTTTGCAAAGTTTAATTATTTTGCAACAAATAAATGCAACGAGTTAACGTTTCGATTACACGCGTATTCCTTTTGCAGGAATGCAGCACGATGTCATCTACACGGCTTATGAGTACGCGTTCCCCCTACGATTCCCGCTGATGCCCCAGTTTTTCAAGAAGCTCGGCTATGACACTCATGCAGTTGGAAAGGTGCGTTCCTTTTTGTAAGTTTTGACCACGGTGTTATTACTGAATGTTCACTGATAGCAATCATCATTTACAGCTTAAAAATGATACAATGTCAAAAAAAAAAAAAAAAAAGGTACGTGCATAAAATTCTAAAAAAAAAAAAAAAAAAAAAGAGGGATGGTCGCTATAACCGTATGACTTTTGGAAGATACGAAACGTTTTCACCAATATTTTCAATTATCTTTGAAACAGAAAAAAATTTATAAAAGACCCGAATATTATTTTTGTATTCAATATTATTTAAACATATAATTATGAAGACGTAAAATGTTCTTCATCTTTCATCTTCCAATCTTACAAATGCAGCAGTTGCCCAAGTGACACGGATAGCACTTTTCCGTGCGCAACATTTTTACTTCGTAGAGGGCGAAGGAAAACCTAATACGTTGAGCTGGCCTTTCTGACCGTGGATTCCGTTTTTGTATTTACAGTGGCACCTCGGTCACATGACCGTCGACCACACGCCAACCAGACGTGGATTCGATTCTTTTTATGGCTACTACTCGGGTCATCAGGGCTACACGGACCACAGTGTGTTGGAGGTTTGTACCCTCAAAGATAAGTTTTTTCTTGTTTTTTTTTTATGTTGGATGTCATATGCCAATTAATGCTTCGAATGCAAAAGCAAACTCTGACACCACGATCAGCTGTCCCTTCTATTCCTACTGCGATAAATTTAAAATGAATTTTTAATTCTACCCCAGTCACACTCCCCATACACAACTAACAAAAGGCAGTCTGCAAACACGAGTAAATCCCCCCCCCCCCCCCCCCCCCCCCGCCCCCGATATCTGTGGTTTGAATGCCGCGCGTGCCAAGTTTCCTCCTCGAACTCATTGCCACGCGTTGCATTCGAAGCACGGATCTCGCGGTGGCTCCCGTTCAAATCTGTACGCAGACTGTTTCTTTTTTTTTTTTTTGTGTGTTTTTTTTGCACAATGTATGAGCGGTGTGACAATTTTTGTACTTTGCGCAAATACCGCTTAGAATGGATCCCTGACATTAATGACCTACGAAACACACGTTCGTTTTTCCCCCCACGCAATAGAAGTCCCAGAAAAAAAATTAACGAAAAACGAGCAGCGTTCACCCCCTCAACTCGCAGCCAGAACAAGCGGCCACGTGATCTGGAGCCGATTATATGCCGCCAATGTAGATCATAGCCACGCGCTAGGGTTGGCAGAGCACAGGGCACGCGCTGAGTTCCGGATATTGTTACGGCTCGGCTATTGTCGTCGTTGCAGCGATTGGACACGGGCCACTACCCGAATGCTTCTCGAGCTAGCAATTATCACGAGCCCAAATCGTGCGCCCACGCAATGCTCGGGTCCAATCTATGAACCGCATTCAAATATCGTCACTTGGGTGTACTGCGATCCCCACGTTACGTCATGAAATTTTGCAAAGGAGAGATTGAATGAAAATGATCGCTTTTGTCCTTGAAATTACACCGCAACCAAGGCGTTTCTTGGCCAGCAGAGTTGCGTGCGAGTATCCTTGACTCCCACTAGTGCCAGTAAGCTCGTGTACAGTGAAAAACATTCCAACTGAGTATCGTTGCACAGCTCCTTTAATGACAGACGTGTCTGCGAACACGTTTCAAGAATGCTCATGAAACCACCTTTGCTTCGTCCATTTGTGTGTTTACAACATGTATGCAAACATTTGTTTTTATATTGCCCATTTGACAGGACAGTTGCACAAAGGGTTACCGGGGCCTTAGAGTAGTCGCTTTTGCAGGTATACAACACTGAAAATGACTCCTGGGTCGGCTGGGGTCTCGACATATGGGATAACTTGGAAGCGGACTACAATGCGGCCGGGAAGTACTCAACCCAACTCTTCACAGAAAAGGCGATTGATCTCCTCGGGAAGCGAAACCAGAGCAAGGTGCGTATTGGGTCTTTGAAAGGGCTTCGAGAGGAGGTTCACGAGTTTAAGTCTTTCCTCGGCTGCAGTGTTGGCGGCGGTAACACATTCAACAGTGACGGCGTTACATCTAACGGTGTCACCTTGTAATTTATACGTATCGTTCTCGTTACGTTTTAAAAGGGTAATGCATAACGTGCTTTCGTTACTTCGTTCTGGTAAGGCGTAATGTAGTTACGTTACTCGTTACATATTCTTCCCGAGACTTCCAAGAAGATAGGCTAGAATTATTTTCGCGTTTCTAGCCGCCGAGGTACTCGAACATCTGCAATCGGCGCGCATACATTAAAACTTTTGCCACGTTTTGAGGGCATGTCTTGACATTTTACGTCAAAACGGTTAAGCGTAAAAATTCATATATAAAGCGTGTACGCATAATGTAACGTACGTTAATTTTTATCGCTAACGGTAACGCTTTCCCCTTATGTGCGAGGAGCGAGTAACGTATTTCGTTACCTTTTCCGGTAACACCTACAGCACTGCTCAGCTACTAAGACCGTTTTGGTAGGATTTCCAAGTGTTGTTGGTAGGATTTTCAGTGTTGTTGGTAGGATTTCCAGTGTTTGTAAGATTTCCAAACATAATTCTGCGGCAAAAAAAAAAAAAAGAAAGAAAGAAAAAAGAAAGTGCTTGTAAAGTCTAAAAATACAGTCAACGAGAGACTTATAGATTCTTGGCCAATGCAAAATTAAAATATCTCTCAAGTCTCCTAGCGAAGAGTCTTTCGGCGTATTCAGTTTTCAGGCCAGCAACTGCTCCAGTCGTACTTTGTATTGTATGAAAGATACGCAACAATATCGACAAATTGGAATAGCCACGCATGAAGGATAATTGTAATTCGGGCATGATTAACTCCCAGTCACGTTGCAGTCGTTAATCTCAAGTTTAAGAGCAGTTGACGCTTCGAACCAGTCGGAATAATAGTCGCTGACAACATTAAGAACCGCAGGGCGTGGGGATCCCCGACTTTAAGTGCCTCATAAACAGTAATACCCCCGTCAGACGAACTAATATTGTGCACTTCAACCAAGTTCACTTCGCCTTTAGTGACATTTCTGTAGTGTACCACACGGTTTCCTCCTGAAGAGCACACTTGGGTTCAAGCGACTTTGACGAACTCACTTCACTCGATCGAGTGTGTGATCTCGATAGCAGTTTTTCTACGTTAAAACATAACAACACACGAGCCAAAAAAAAACGCAACGTAAAGTTTACTCTAAAAACAATTAGCAATTCGTGAAGAAAGACAGAAAGGGGTGTCATCGCACAAAAATAGTGGGGTGCACCTAGCCTTGCAGTTTAGGCTGATTCTGTATCACCATCAGCACCGCGGTGAACCGATTAAAGACGACGACGAAGTCAGTCCTTCCGATGCTATCTTGGTTAGGCTGTACTAGGATGGAGAGGTGTGCCGTCCGCCGCCGTGAGTGTCGTGATGTTCGGGCACGCCGGAGAGGGCGCTGTGGGGCAGAACGTTGTAAAGCCCCTCGATGTGTTTACATCAAGGGGCTTTAGAACGTGGCTATCTGAGCTTTGACAGAGGCCTGGAGGTCACAGCAGATATGCTTTATTCAGCATGACAATGGTCGTATTCTTGGTTTGTTTTTGCCTGCTCGGTTGTGAGAAAGGATAAGTTGCATCCTATATCACACAACTTGTGAAAAAGTGTCACTTGCGCGAGGCACAGGAGCGTATATTCAAGGCGCAAATGCCGCTTAGGAGCGTTCACTTACTTACATAGTCTCGCTTGTTTAATTTTGTTATCGTTATGGTGTTAAAGAAGAATAATTTTCTACCTCACCTCACATTCCAGAGGCTAATTAAGAAAGTGAAGTTTGAGTATGATACGATTTGCGATGCTTTTCTCTGCACTTTAGTGTCAAGGCTCTTTAGATGATATTTTCGGCACCTGAACATTTTCCAGACCTTAAATTACCTAGTTTTTGTTCTGGAGTTATTACATCTTTTTTTGTGTAACATGGATTAATGAAAGCGAGCTTTTCTTGACTTCTACATTCTCAGTCAAAGTTTTTAGACCAGGAAATGTCTGAATTGAGTTCATCGAGTGAGCATGCATGATACAAAAATCAACACAAAGACTGGCAAAATAAATGGAGCAACTTGAGCCGCGGTCTTTATTGAAGAGCAAGCCCACTTAGAGCAGTTTGATTTATCCGACATGTCATACGGGTCACACATTCTTCTTAATCTTCGTTTCTTTTTCTTCATCACTTCTTTTTTTTTTTTTTTGAATTAGGCGATTCCATTCTGCATACAGAGAGGCGTTGTTCGGCGTCCGAAACAAGGAGCGTTTCTTTTTTTTTTATCTGTTCTAACCCATCTTGCACACCGGCACAAAACAGCAGCGCTCCGTCTTTTTCTTTGCGGTATTTGACACCACTGTGAGTCCCTTGTCTCTTCGACACAGCTAGCAGCCACACAATACTGTGTCGCTTCGAACACAACACAAGACAAAAAGAAATAGTAACACCAAAACGCCCCGAAGCCAGCCTCGCTATGCGCTGCCTGACCGGCCTCCTGGCCCCGCTGTAACTGGTATCGCCGCCCTCCCTGCGGCAGAATCGGGCCACTCAACACCCAGCTCCTATGGAGATGCCGATGCGGTCGGCACACCTCCCAGTTCTAGTACTCCCTATCTTGGTTAGCAGAGGAGGATAGAGCCTACGTTTCTTTCAGCATGTAGCCGGTGTAGTTGTACAAGACAACTTCGTCATCGTGGCTTGCGATAATCGATCAGAATCATCCCATTGGCGTAAAGGTAGTTCCTTAATGTAACGTTGTTTTGTAACGTGCCTTCAAAAATTAAACAAAACATTGCCGGTACCGTCTTCGCATCCGCGAGACCCCGTGAACCGCAGAGCATTCCGAGGCGTCGCCTTCGCGTGCTCTGGCGGAGGGAAGAAAAGGGTGGGGGCAATGAGGCGTCGCCAAATAAACCACTCCACCAGGGGTGCTTTATGGCGCGGCCGTCGTTCTGTCTAATGGAAATGAGGAGAGTTTGCTTGTTTGTTTATTTGTTTGAATGAGTCTATTTGAGACAAATTTACAGAAAGTCCCAGGGGACATGACTAAAAAGACCCTTTGAAGTGTCTGACGAGGCCACGCCACCCTTTTTGGCAACAGCGGCAGCAAAACAAGACAACAAGAGTGACATGCTTTCACTGCTATACAATAAAAAACAAACACAAATGAAGACAAATAAACAACCAGTGATGTGCGAACAGATGTGGGCTAGTTATCTATGATATTACATTTCGCTTCAACCGATCTTTAAGAAATTACTTTTTTGTGCTATTAGATGCATTTATCATTCACGAAGTTTAGGACATATTTTTCGTTGTTTTATTTATCCGTAAATAAAATTTCTTTCACACTTTTTTTATAGTGAAGGGGTGACCTGGGCACTATATTCCCATAGTAAAGTATTTGACGTAGCTGTACGAGGCATCTTCCTTTTTATTTTGGCTTGCGATATAATCGATCTGAATCATCCAATTGGCGCAAAGGGCGTTTATTAATGTAACGTTGTTTTATAACGTGTCCTTAATCAATTAACAAAATATTGCCGAGATATTTATGCCGTTACTTTAACATTTTACGTGTCTAATGGTACTTTACCCATCGTTATTGCCATCATTTGCGAGTTACATAATTTATCCCGTGTGGTACCAAAAAACACTTGAAGTGACATTCGGTAAGCTAAAGTGCAATAGACCGATCTCACCAGCTAGTTTGAGTACGCCACCGCTGCCGACATCCATCGTGGGAGCTGTAGTCTTTCTCCACGCGCGACAACTCTGCTGGAGGTCTGCGCGAGCAGAGCACGAGGCGGCATGAGCTGTCTCGTGAACTGGCGCCTGCCTCCTACGAACTACAGTTATGCCGGCGTCACGCATGCGTGGAACGCTTGGTGAGATCGGCCCGTCTGACAGGGCTATAACAGCGTTGACATACACGACATTCAAATAAAGCCAGTTAAATATGTTATAGAGTTTACTGATTTTGTTATAACTCATATATTTAACCATAGCCTGCTGTATACTCTCAAAGCCTGGCAGTTCGACGACGGAGCCGTAGAGTGCACGGTCGTAGATTTGGAGCGCGAGCATCTCGTAGCAGAAAGGATTTCGCAGGGAAGCTGGTATCTAGCGCACAGCTTTTGCAGTGGCGAGTACCCGAAACATTATTTTCAAGCCTGACGAGAAAAGAAGTGGTAACGCGATGAACGCGAGGAGCACGAGCGGACACTCCATCGCTCGGGGGAAGTGTGTTTCGGCGTCTCGCCGCAGCGGGGCACCCGTTACATGACTCTCCTGTCATCCGTTGTCTGCCGCTTTACCTTTTCACTTTCGGCGGCCGCGTCTCGCGGCGATCTGCTTGGCTTCGTCAGTATAGTGAAGACTATGATTTAACATATTATTTCAAGATGGTGTATTTCCACGTAAAACGCAGGAAGCCAATGCTTCAGTAATTTATGAATGAGGAGTTAGGAACGAGCTTGATAATTCTAGGCCGGTTTCTATTTTATACAATTTTTTAAAAGGATTAGAAAAAAAAATAATTTACAATGGACTTAACAGTTTCCGCGAAAAGCATTCCATCCTAACTCCCCTCCAATATGGGTTTCGAAAAGGGTATTCGAATAAGTTAACGCTATTGAACAAAAAAAAAAAAAAAACAAAAAAAAAACAAAGAGGAAATTTTAAACAATATTGAAAACCAACTCCTTACATTAGGAATATTTCTCGATTTTTTGAAAGCTTTCGATCGCCTTAATCACAAGACCCTACTCCAGAAGCTGCAGCTTTATAACATAAGGAGAATAGCCCGGAAAATATTTGTGAGCTACTTGCAGTACCGTTTTCAATGTGTCATATTAGGTGGATATTACTCAAAGTCTAGAAAGCTAAAGGCAGAAATTCGACAGGGTAGTATTTTATGGCGTCGTATTTTTAATCTATAAGTGACATTACAAAGCATCATAGTTTATACAGATGACATCACCATATTATTTTTGGAAACAAACATTTCTGCAATGATAAAAGGGACAATCTATATCTTGAAACATTTATTATGTGGACGATGTTATATCAATTCGTTACTAATAAATAGTAATAAAACAAAAGCTGTAGTTCTTGGAAGGGTGTGAATTTTTGCGCTAATCTGGTCCTCTTCTTGGCCTTAAGTGGTATTGAAATTGTTCAAAATGTCAAGGTGCTTGGCGTAATATTTAATTAACACATGCGATGGGTCGATGAGTTTAAAATGATTACTAAGAAAAAAACCTCTTAAATGTAGAAAGGATTGTTTATAAATGCAAAAAAAAAAAAAATTACCTCATGTCTATCCTACGACTTCTGTGCAACCCTTTATTTTATGCTTATTTGATTTAGTGGTTTTTGGTCAGGGGAAATAGCACCGTTACAAATATTCACACCCTCCGTGTATTGCAGAAAAATGTAGTTCGCATTTCCGTCATTGCAAAGTACGACAGCCACACGACACCAATACTCAAAAAAGTACGCATTGTTCCAATAGCAACCTTTTACGATTGCAAACTTGCCCCAACATACAAACCAGCCTCGAGTAATCCCGGAACAGTATCCATTTCATCAGTTTTTCTTCTCTTCACTTAAAATGTTATTTGTATTCCTTACGCCATGCCTGTACCTGAACGGTCCCCCGCACTAGGACGAACTATGGAAGTCAGATGATTACAGGTATCAGCCACCCAAAGTGCTAAATTTGATTTTGTCACTAGGAGTTGACATTGGAAGTGTTTCTCGCAAACATATATACGCTCGTTGCTTGCCTCGTCAAGCTAATCACAAATTGATTTTCTTTTTCCGTGTACACAATACATTTTTGTCCTTTTTTATTTTCTCTCGCGGTTTTTCTTCGTGTGAGTAAAGTGCTGCTGCTGTAGGGGGAGCTAGGTGGGGACTATGTGACGCAGTTCTTGTACTGTTTTTTTCCCCATCTTCCCTCGCTTTTTGTATGAAGAGAAGCAAATAAAATTGAAATGAGTTAAATGCCATCGTCACTCTGCAGCTAATGAAATGGCGGCATTAGTTGAGGAATAACGCCCAAGAACAACTGGATTTTTCCTGAGGAATAACGCCCAAGAACACACTGGATTTTTCAAGTTCTCAGCGTCTACCATAGCACGGACTATAGGGAACTTGCGACGCCTAAAGGGGGCGGTGCACCGCTGAGCCCCCGCAGCCTGTCGGCATACCGGAAGCGCCACCCCACCACAGACAGCGTCCCATGTTATTTCGCGTAGTGAAACGCTGCCCTCGCTTACCTCTTCTCATGCTCCCGCACTGTCCTGACCGCGTCCGGGTCTTCCAGCGGCCGTGTTTCTCGATCTCGCTCCGCAGTAAAGGTTTGGTATATATAGAAATTCGAAAACATATCTATGTCCAGCGTTGCTCCGTATATGTTCTCACGATCATTCGACCCGCAGGAGTTGCTCGGAGCCCCAACATACAAAAGGGATCATTATTGTTTTTAAATAGAAATAGGCCACCGATTGGGAGGCGGGGGGGGGGGGGGGGGGGGTGGAGGGGATTGCCCAGAGGCGTTTTTGAGGGTTGTTGTAGGGTCATTTCAAACCGTGTTTGTCTATTTCAATGTACATTCGATCGTGTATTTCTTTCTCACCTGGACAGCCATTTTTCCTCTACCTGAGCCACCTTGCTGTTCACGTCGGGAACAAGTTCTCCTTGCTTGAAGCACCCGACGACTACGTGGAAAGGTTCAGCCATATCATGGATACGAAGAGAAGAAATTTCGCAGGTGGTTTCCTCCGGATCTTCTATTTAAAGGGGGGGGGGGGGGGGGGGTTCGGTATACTCCGTGCACCATTAAAGGGGCACTTACAGGGTATTTATGAAGATTTTTAATTGTTTATGCCGTATGAGAGCCCAACTACCCACAATACAATTTGCGGCTCGAAATACGTTTTCTTTCCACCCGAAAACCGCTGATTGAAAACTGGCCGGTTTGAGTCGCGCTCACTCTCTTCTCCATGGTCACGTGCAGGGGTTTCCCCATGAATTGAAATTACGGGGGGGGGGGGGGGGGGGGGGTCTAATTTTTAAGGGGGTTACGGGGGGCATTGAGAATAAAGGAGTCGCTGTGAATTTAGGGGGTGCCTTCGGAGAAACAAGGGGGGCGGGTTTCTCTACACCCGTGATTTCTCTACACCCCCCCCCCCCCCCCCCCCCCTTTACGGGGGTGTGTAGAGAAATCACCGGTCATGTGCCGTTTTCTATGGTTTAGACAAAACCAACAGAGATAATCACCGTCATGGGTCATCGAAGGCACACACTCAGTACTAAAAATAGAGAATAAATTATACCCATTTTTTGTGGTTTCTAAGAAGCTGCAAATACGTTGATTGAAAGAAAAAAGTTGCGCAGCCACGTGACGTCCGGTGTCTTTCTCCTTCTCTACATTTCTTCTCCCTCCCCAGTCGAGTTTCGGTTATTGTTTGGAGCAGTTGCTTATTTTGACTTTGCTAAAAAGATACGTGACGCTGTAGCAAAATGTTGATTGGGTAGTCGTCTGACCCCATAATAGTTCGCCTGGCAAAAATATAAAAAAAAATATTTGAGGGGTGTCAGTGTGCCTTTAATAGCGCGAGCTCGCTGGCTTCCGCAGTACTTTGGTTGCGCGTGCCTGCACGTTCACGTTTGTGTTTGCAAGGGCAGAAAGCTCGCGCTGAAGGCGGAGCTTCTTATCTCAGCTTAAGGGTGAACGGAGTATAGTTGAGTGTGTTAGCGTACCAAAGCTTGGAGCACCTGAAGCAAAATCTCGAGTTTCAGAGCCAAGTGATCTTTCGCTTAATCCCTGTCCCTGATTGCTTCAATCTGGACATTTTATTTCACCCTCACTCACCTCACCCTCACAGCCACACTCACATAAGCCCTTCACTCACCCTCACAGCTACACTCACCTTCAGCCCCTCACTCAGCCTCATACTCAGTCACACTCACCTTCAGCCCTTCACTCACCCTCACGTACCCATGTACTCATCGCCCTCATGGCCCTCACGCACTTATAGCCGTCAGGCCCTCACGCACCCATGGCCCTCACGCACTCACCGCCCTCACACCCCTCACGCACTCACGGCTCTCACAGCCCTCACGGCCCTCACTCACCCTCACACTCATGAATTTTCCTTGTTCAGGAACTCACTCACCCTCACCTCACCTTGAAGATGAGGGTGAGTGAGGGTGAGTGAGGGCCCCCATGAGTGAGATTTGCCAAGGTATGATCACTACTGCGTGATGCACGTTAAGAGCTCTGTGATAACAGTCATGTTGCACCGGGTAAACTTTTAAGATGCAGCATGATCTACTGTCGCCATACGATCTAGTGTCGCCATACTGACACATTAATAACGACTGGACTGCCTCTCTTTTCAATGTTTCTGATTTGTACTATATAGCCATAATTTTACCAGCCTCTGTTGCATCTATTGAGTTCAGCGTTGGGTGAATGAAGCACAGGCATCAACTTCGAAGCAGCTCTTCATCCGAGCTCTTCTTCCGTTAAGCTCTCTTATTAAGGTTGCTTCTAATTTCTTCAATCCCTGAACAGCACTAGCGTAAACAAAACTGATGTGATGATTCGGTCACGTCCGTTTTTTCAAGATGAACTCTATGGCTAATTGCCTAGAAGGAACTGTCTACTTCGCAAACGAAACGTACAGTTTTTCGAGGCACGTTAGAACTTTAGAAAAAGAACGTTGGCTTCTTCAAAAGCATACAGCGTTTAGTAACCTGCTGAAACCCCTGCTCCTTCTCTGAGACTTCAAGGAGGCTCGTTTTGAAATAGGGAAAGTCAAAGTCAGCGGAAGAATCGTATTCTGCTAGCTCCGCCTAGAAGACTACCGATTGCGTTCAGCCAACACCACCTGTTCAGCAAGCAGGTAGCTACCCCTAAGGCGAAGTAGTAGTGATGTTTTACTGATGAATGCATTACTAGCATGAAGGATCTGCATTTCATGAAACACTCTTCAACGACCCTGCACTTTTAATAATGCATATGGCACTTAAAGGGATACTGAACCAAGGAATTTAGTGTCCATAATAAGTGGCGCACGTTCTCTCCACGAGCCAGCAGCCGCCGGTGTGCGCGAACACACGCAACAAAAATGACGTCACAGACCTCCATTCGTGGTTGAGATGACAGTGAAATGTATGGGCTTCGGACCAAAGGAGAATAAGGACAAGTTTTTCATCTACACAGTGGTGCCTGGTGTAAAAAGTAAGCGATGAGTTGGTCTAACAAGCACCTATAGCTTTCACTTGTAAAGATGAAAAGCCTGTCTTTATTCTCCTTTAGTCCGAAGCCCATGCATTTCACTGTCATCTCAACCGCGAATGGAGGTCTGTGACGTCATTTTTGTTGCTTGTGCTCGCGCACACCGGCGGCTGCTGGCTGGTGGAAAGAACGAGCGCCACTTATTCTTTGGTTCAGTATCCCTTTAAACGGGTGCTCCGGCGATTTTCTAATCTACGCCCAGTATGTTTTCCGCAACCCCGGCCTTCCGTTTCCGGTATGCTGTCTTGTATCACAAAATTCAGAATATTTATTGTTAAATCGGCAAATGAAGATGATGCCAAAGCCAAAATTCAAATATACTCGCGCTTTCAGTGTCGTGGCGTCACTGGCGGGCAAGCTTGCAGGTCGAACAGGCAGTCTAAAAAAACAAACTATGTATGCCGCACATATTTTGTTTTGCTGCGACGGTGATGAAGCGAGCTTCGAAGCATTCGTTTGCCACAATGCAACTGCTTGTGATTATATAAGAACACAATCTATATAGTACAAAGAGTGAGGCTGTCTGAAGCTGGCTTCACTTTTTCATTCTTGCCAGTAAAAAACTTGCAGTTCGAAAGAACAAAAAAAAAAAGGTGAGTACCAAAAATAAAAATTCAGTAACAATGTGAGAAAAAAATTATGTTGTCCAAATATTTGGGTTGCTGATTCAGCTATATTCGTTGCTGAGTTTTGTCAATTTTGAGGTAAATCAGGGATCGTAAAGGAAACGCCGGAGCACTCCTTTGAGCATTTAGAAAGCAAACTTTTGGTCACTTCTGCGAATCGACTTGCCATCGAGGCTCATTCTGAAAGCGCCGTCTTTAATTTTGACGGGTAGAGGATGGTCACGTTTGCGTGACACAACTTACTCTATAACCGTAGACGGAAAGGAAGGAAAATAAATAATATTTGCTTAAAAATAGTGACCGAGCGATTGCGAAAAAGTGCCGCGTAAATATTACTCGCACGCACAGCAAGGTCCAACCATTTGGACGTCTCGAAATTGCCGGTTCAACGTTAGTTTTTTCTGCGCTTGCCTCCGATCGAACGGCTCGCGGCATCAAGTGTTTCAGTTGGGAGGTGCAAGCGACCGTTCTTACCGGGCGCTCTGCGCATGCGTGACGCTAGTCCACAGGCGGCAGATGACAGTGCACGAGACGGCTCGTACCGTTTTCTGCTCTGCACGTTTAGAGCTCCAGCGAGGCGGTCGCACGTACAGAAAGACCAAAGTTCCCTCGATGCATTGCGGCAGCGGTGGCGTAGCCAAACTGGCCAGTTAGAGAGAGTATGTTGTCTTACCACGTCAACCGTAAGAATGAAATACAAAATCAGCTCGTCCATTTCGCGAAACTGACCGTCAGCACCACCGGCTCGCAGCTATGCTGTCGTGCCTGGACGACGCCTTGGGGGAATTGCTGAAGGCCTTGCATTCGGCGAAGGCCATCGAGAACACAATCCTGGTGTTCACCACCGACAACGGGGGCGCTGCCGGCGGTGTGGACGATAGTGCAGGATCCAACTGGCCGCTGCGCGGAAGCAAGGCAACCCTGTGGGAGGGCGGCGTCAGAGGAGTCTCCTTCATCTGGAGTCCTCTGATCCACAGACCTCGCGTAGCTCAGCAGTTGATGCACGTGTCCGACTGGCTCCCCACGCTCTACTCGGCGGCTGGTGAGTCTTCGACCCTTCGAGATGTGCGGGATCTAAACGACTAAGATTCATTTCTCGACTTGACCGTGGTCCCACTGCTCGCGTACATCACACAAAAAAAGCAGAGGTGTTCGTCACAGAGATGATAACATAATTATCTACACGTCTGAGGCAGTTTTTGTTTGACGAATTTGACAGGACTAGACAGCGTCTACAGACTGTCTCTTTTATATGGTGTATTAGCAGTATGACCGCTGTGTGCTGTAAAAACAATATGCGTATGTTAAAAGCGGCGTCCGTTCCACGTAGACAGTGCTTTGATTTAATCTCGCAAACACTGCAAGGCATTTAGTTTAGTTACGCAGATCGGAAGTGTGCCAGAGCTACCCGGTAGATAGCGCCGGTGTACAAGTGTGTCTCGTCCTCATAAGCAATTAGAAACGATCGATACCCTTGTTACATGGGCACACTTAACTGCAGTTAGGCTAAGCCAGAGTTAGCGTACAATACTTGCGGACAACATTCTGCAGCTATGCAGTCAAAGCTATGGGCGAACGTGCGCTCAGCACCTTGAGCAGAAATCAAAGCAGTGCGTGCGCGCTCTTAGGTTCTTATGAAATAGCTGTCCGAGAGTGTTGTGCGGTAGCTGTGGCGTCGCGTAACGGCAGTAAAAGCTGAGGTAACCGAGGTTAAGGGTGCCCACGTAACGGGGGTATAACAACCGTCACGGTCAAACGCAAATCTGGGAACCAGCTATTGGCTCGCTCCGTTCAGATAACGTCATGCACGCAAGTTAGGACTTTTTTTTTGTGTTTACTAATTGTTTTATATGTTACTCCTCAACATGTTTAGGAAATGTAGTATTTTTTTTTTGTGTGTATGAAACGTAATATTTGAGGAGGATAAAAAATTAGTGCGCTAAAACGGCATATTAGATTTTTTAAAGTTTTCGTTTATGCCATTTTTGGTGACACCTACTACGTAAACTACTAATATAAAATTTCTTAAATATTTTGCGCTTACAATAGATCATAAGAACTATTTAAACATGTATGTACAGCATTGTGGTGGTTATATAATTAGCTTCAAAAGTGCGCAAACATGGCTTGTTCGACATTTTGTAACTAGGTTTCTGCTCCGTTATTCAAACAGATTGAATAAATCAACCATAAAGATTTGTCTAAAATATTTTTACTAAAACGTTCTTTCGAATGACATATAAATAATTAAATTACCTTAAAGATTAAAATTTTTATGCCGCTTCAAACTTATCCTCAAGTAAATATATTATAAACTTCAAAGGACAATTACAAATGAAAACATCTTCAATTTTCCTTAAATTTATACTGCAGTTCTACATCATGCTCTTTTGTTTATTCATAGAAAAAATGTTGCATCATTTTGTTACCTTCAAAGTTACAGCTCTGCCAAGTGCACTTCCCACGCCGGCATTTTTTACCCAAATGCCACAGACGAGATTATCTTTTGATTCCGTGTATTTTATGACTAGATATATTTCTTTGAGCTGCATTAGGGAATAGGGTTGAAGTTCCAGTTTTCTACTAATTGAAACAACAATTGCAATGATTTCTATTTTTATTGATTTCACCAAAAAGTCTGTTTTCCCCTTCAAAATTACAAGTTCTCGAACTTTCAGACGAAAACTGTGAACAAATAACTTTATTCGCTACACAATATTGTCTTGTTTACAGAAAGTATGTGCAGCGGTGAAAACCATATGGGAATATTTATACACATATTTGCGATGAAGTGGGAATATTTGTGCCCAAGCTTGTTACCCTGCTTGCTATTCATCACGGTTGTACGTCCGGCTGACCAAGAAAAACCTGCGGCTTGAATTCCGTTCAGATTAAAAATATTTGTAATGATTTATTCTAGTAAAATGAAGAAAAAAAAAAAAAAAGAAACAATATTTTGTAAGATATCGAGCACACAAGTTTCCCGCGTTGGCAAAAGGGCGTGTTGAGAAGTCTGTGTTTTGTCTTTCTTCAAAGCAGACTGACGAATTCCGCGAAGCACTCACCTGCGCTGCAATAATTCCAACGAGCGCGAGAAAACCGGTCAACTTCGAATGTGACTACAAATAAAGAATGCACGAGCTGGAGGATTTTGCCCTGTTATCTTCGGAGATTTGACATTCGTCTTACACCCACTGCGAACATTTCTCTGCTTTGCTCTCTTCTTTTTGCGTTTTCTAAGATAGCATAGAATACACACAGACACTGTAAATCTCTGCCATGGCTAAAGACGTTCTATCAAAACGCAACCACACGGGACTGGCGAGAACTTCGTTTGTTTATGACCGCGGCGTGCGCGTTGTCTCGTGTCGCGATCACAATTCTCCGCGACCTCTCGAACGCATGACAAGAGAAAGGAAAAAAGGAAGGATAACGCGTTCTTAGGTTCTCTATGAAGCAACGTACAGAGTAAGTCTAAACACGGTGGCAATCAGTTCCTTCGAAAAGAGAAGTGCACAAGGATCTGGTTCCCTTAATTAAAGCCCCTCTAGGTTCACGAGGGGTGCCACCGCCGGTTTATGGGGTTTGGTTTCTCTTTGAACCGCCGCGTTAATAAGGCTCGTTCACACTCTTCCAACCGAGTAAGACCGAGAAAGACAGAACCGGTTTTTAAGCCTGTTGCGGCGTCTTAGGACCGGGTGCGCTGCTGCGGAGCTGGTCTTAAAGATCGCAAGAGGCTTAAAAACCGGTCTGGTCTCTCTCGGTCGTACTCGGTTGCAAGAGTGTGAACGAGCCTTTACTGATATAGCGCTGATTAGTTCGGTGCCGCTAGCATTGCGCGTGTCGCTTTTAGTTGTTTTTGACGCCGGCGTTGGCTCCTGGGAACGATAGTATATTCACAAACGTGTTGCGTAGCGTCGGTGCCGCCGGCGAGTCAAAGCGATAGCACGTCCCTCCGTAAACTGAGGGCACGTACGGAGACAGCGTTACAACGGATGCCCTCCAAACCTCGTGACTCTAGAATTTGTTTCATGGGTGGTCGTGTGGGTCTTTAAGCTTAGCGGCTTTGCTTTGCTTTCTCATCTGTCACGTCAAAAAATACAAGGCGAGAAAAGGACGGCGCAGGGGTAGAACGCCGTCCTTTAAGTACACCGACAACGTGATTATCGACAGTTTGGCCGGGATAAATTTAGGCCTATAGTTTTGTCTGCTGATTCGAGAAGAGCTCGCTGTCACGCACCTAAAATAAGGTAGTCAGAGAGCCGAAGTAGAACTTACTCCACAAAGGCTTTCGAATTTTCCTCCCAGAACGCTGCACCCGAGAAATTCGGAATTGACGGATTTCCTCACACTCGTTGGAATTATACTGCAATACATGCGACTACTTAGAGGAATTCGTAAGACACTTTTTTTTTGCCAACGCGGGCAGTTAGTGTGCTCGATATCTTTACTCTTCTTTTTTTTTTTTTTACTTTTTTATTTTTTTTTCATTTTTTTTATTTTACTCAAATAAATAATCATAAATATATACTTTTTTAATCAATAAAAGTCTGCCAGGGAAGTCACAGGTTTATCTTGGTCAGTCGGACCAACAACCTTCATGAATAGCAGTTTAACAAGCTTGGGCTCAAACATTTCCACTTTATCGCGGATATGTCTGTAAATATTGGCCTATAATTTGCAGCGCTGTATTTACTTTTTCACTAGTCACTGTTAGAAATAAAATGTTGTAGAAACTATCACATTTGTTTTCGTGCTGCTTTGGAAAAAGTTCATCAAAAGCTCCTAGAACCTGTAAATGTGAAGGGCAAGACAGGCTTATTGGTTAATTTAATAAAAAGGGAAATAAGTGGACGTACTGTTTTAATTAGTAGAATGCTTGTACTTCTACCCGATTCCCGAATGCAGCACAAAATATATATCTAGTCATAAAGTCAAAAGGTAATCTCGTCTGGGGCATTGGGAAAAAAATGCCGGCGTGGAAGGTGCACTTAGCAGCGCAGTAACTTCGAAGGAAACAAATTGATGCAACATGTTATTTTTTCTGCCATGCTGCGCCATCTCACGGCCTGTGCCAGATATGAGAGCGAATTTTCGGTAGGCGGTACCGTGCAGACGCCCTTCTCTTCTTCCTTAGAAGGCCTGTCACACATTTCGTGGTTACCAGTCTTGGTCAGCATGATCAAAATTGTATAATCAATTGTCCTCTTACTTCATGATGTTCTGTTAGCCCACTGAGAACTGTGAGCCCTGTGGTGGACAGGTTGAAAAACAATAGTCAGTCTTGATTTTTTTTTTGTTTATTTCAGAATTTAAGGACGTATGTGCATTCATTTAACGTAGTAGATAAAAAAGTGAAAGCCGTTTACAACTTCCTGTAACGCCGAATTGGAGCGCAGCTCTTGAGGAGGAGGAGTGGAGGGTATATTCCTCCTCCTCCCTCGTGATCATGCCTGGTAGTCCTCCTCCCCTCCTGCTCCCCCTCCCTCTCCTTTACCACCTTTACCGAGCGGGGGAGGAGGAGGAGCGGAGGGGGAGGAGGAGGAGGGGGAGGGGCGACGCCGACGCCGCACAGGCTGGAAACGGGTCATGTGACCCCCTCCCCCCGAGGTCACGTGACCCGCCCGGACCATACTACACAATGAGGGGAGGAGGAGGAGAAGGAGGGGGAGGAGGAGGACAGGAGGAGGAGGAGGGGAAGGAGGAGGAAGAAAGGAGGAGGAGAGGGAGGGGCGCGGTTACGCCGACGGCGACGCCGACGCCGCTCAGGCTGGAAACGGGCCCCTAAGAGCTGCGCTCTAAAATAGCAACATCTCGTTCTCACGTGCATGACTACCCACACACACTCGAAAGGAATTTCCCTATTCTGGTGAAATTCGAACGTTTATCAAATAAAGATATGATGATGATCATGTAGGTGGATCGGTGCCCGACCTGGGGGACATCGATGGCGTGGACATGTGGGACAGTCTCTTGAAGGACAGCGCGTCGCCGCGCTTGGAAGTGCTGCACAACATCGACCCGATCTCGAATATGTCTGCGCTGCGGTACGGCGATTTCAAGTACGTGCAAGGCTCCTACGACGATGGCCGCTTCGACAAGTGGTACAAGCCGGCAGGACTCGCCCATCCGTCGACCGGGGAAAGCAGCGTGCGGTAGGCTCTCCTCTATACTTGTGTATTTAGTTGTTACACCGCCACTATTCTGGGTGTCAAAGCCGTCTGGAAGGATAGGGCAATTGTCTGAAACATTCACAGAGAGTTTTCAGATTTCTGTTTTTGGTTGGAACGTGGAGCCATATTTCACTTCTTGTTGGATGAGAGTTCTTCATATTTAAACGTAAACATACCTGACAGAAATCTGTCAGGTTGAGTTAAATTAGGAATTAATATTATAATTGAGGAAGACGATCCTCAACCCCCCCCCCCCCCCCCCCCCCCCCCGTCGTCCCTGAAGAAGAGACCAATTTGGTTTCGGAATATTGGGCCCCCTCGCATTTAAGGATTGGCGTTTGGTGACTTCCTTTACATAAGTTATTCAGCTTGTAGAAGGGTGTTAGACGAGCCATTTTATGCACCATTTTGCTTCCCTAAGCCAAGAAAATTCTGTATAAGAAACTCTTTTATTTTCAAGTAAAATGAGCTCTGGGCTGGTGGGCTGGCTCGGTCATAACTATTTTTTTCGAAATTGAGAAAAAAAGATGCTTCAATTTGTTTAATTCCAGCTCGTATCTCGGACATATGCGGCGAGCAGGTGTTCTAAAATGCGTCGTTGGTGCATCGGAACGCAAAGGAGGGCACGCCAATTAGAGGGCAAAATCGAGCACGCGTATATAACGCACGATGACGAGGCATCCAGGCTTGCGCCCCCATTGGTTGAGTACGGGAGTAAACAAACACAC
Source organism: Ixodes scapularis (assembly GCF_016920785.2). Taxonomy (NCBI): domain Eukaryota; kingdom Metazoa; phylum Arthropoda; class Arachnida; order Ixodida; family Ixodidae; genus Ixodes; species Ixodes scapularis. The sequence continues at coordinate 94,004,831 of NW_024609880.1, forward strand.
GTGGGAGCATTTAGGGGGTAAACAAACGGACAAAGTGCGACAAGGAGCAAACCGATTTGCACGCCGTTTTGTTTTCTCCTATTGGTAGCCTCGGTGTCAATATGTACTACATTGTGTCTTCGGGCCTGTACCGTTGCAAATCATGTAGAGCATGGATGAAGAAAGAGTAAAACAATTAAAACAGGGACAACACAACCGCATCTTTCATGTTTGAAAGATGTGGTTGTGTTGTCCCTGTTTTAATTGTTTTATTCTTTCTTCATCCATGACTTAAACCAACACGCTCTTCTCCCAAGCATGTAGAGCATTACATTGTTTTTTTCCTCATTTCTAATATTGGGTGAAGGTCATACCCAATATTGGAACCACTTGGAAATTCAGGATAACCCAATTGAAGTAAACCCATCTGCTGAAATTTATATCTACAAATTATGATCGATTCACTAAAGGACGGACTCCATTGAAGTCGGGATAAACATGACAATACCATCGGAGCCCCTGTCTCTGCAATAGGACTACAACATTCACGGTGGAGGCCGCTGAGTTCCGAGACTAACAATGGAAAAAGTCGACATAAAAAAAAAAAAAGACCAGTAGCTGTCGCTACCCTCGTGCAGTGTTCAAAAAGCCGAGGTCGATCACTCTAAAACAAACGTAATTCTTTTTTTAGCTACAAGGATAACGTTGTCGACAAGAGCGGCATCTTCGGCACGGAATGTGCCGCCTCAGAGACTATTCTCGCTCTGGGGCGCTCCCTGCCGGTACGTCGTCATGAAGAAGTGCGGGTCTCCTGTGGAAAGACCAATGGCACCGTGTGCAAACCCCTGCTTGAACCCTGCCTGTTCCGCATCGACAGTGACCCCTGCGAGATCGCCAACGTCGCCAACAAGTACCCGGAAGTACGATTCTGCTCTTGCATTTTGTTTTACACATGACTCAAAAGAAAAATGAATTTCGGGCCATTCGGTTGACTCATGATGGGACCAAGAACAATCTTTTTATGATCGTCTAAGAAGCTTTCTCTACTTGTGACGATGTTGACGTATACTTATGTTGTTATTTATTGTCAAAGCGAATTTTCTGCTTTCGGATGTGGGGTACATGCGTTGCGAAATTTCTCTGTTTTCTGATTGGTATAAACAGATGTGTCTGCCCAAAGGCAGGTATTGTCCGTGCCGTACGGCACACTCCGAGAACTCTGGAGCCTCTACATTACCGCTTAGAAGTTGGGAAAGCCAATCGCTGTTATCCATGGAAAAGGCTCAATGATTTACAGAGCTGAAAGAAAAAAAAAAGTAAAAAAAAAGTTGGAGGCAAAACAAATATGTGTTAAATGGAAGTTTCGTCCTTTGTTTCCGCTAAGAAGTTCGGTGACTTGAGTCAAATGGGACGAGCTTGTTCACATTGTCAAATCTGAACACGTACATATTTATACTGAAGTGTTCCGCTGGTTTACTTAGTGCAATGTCTAAAAACGTCTGTGCGTCTATTTTCACGCACACCACTCGGAGAGCCAATCAGCGCAACTTACGGAGGCAGCTCAGCGAATGGCGATGCGGAAACATCTGTTTAGACAAAAAACGCAGTCTCAGTTATGACATTAAGCAATACAAAACGTCACGCTTGCATTGCTTAATGTCACAACTCAGTCTGCGTTTTTTGGTCTAAACAGATGTTTCGGCATCGTCATTCGCTGAGCTGCCTCCGTAAGTTGCGCTGATTGGCTCTCCGAGTGGTGTGCGTGAAAATAGACGCACGGACGTTTTTAGAGTGAACATTGCAGTATGCCTGGCGAAAATTGTGACAATTTAGGATGGCCCTGCAGGCTTTAAAATTACTTGAAAGTGTGGTCTACCCTCACCTAACTCCGAGAGCAATTTTCAAGATGTGCTAGTCTGCACAAAAATACTTTATTGGCTCTTTTTTTCCGTTCTTTTTTCCCTTCAGATTATGAAGCTTATGACGCAGAGGATCGAGATGCATGCTAAAACAATGGTGCCTCCCATCAACAAGCCGCCAACAAGAAAGGCAGATCCCAGAAACTTCAACTTCACGTGGGCGCCGTACGAACGGGACGAAGGTTATCAATACATAATCGCCAATCATCGTGATAACACATGAAAATAACAACCTACCGCTAATATCGAAAACCTCACAAACCGCTGTGTTCACCATAATCTGTTCGGCGACATCGACATTGAACGAGTGAAAATACTAAGGCTTTCAGAACTGTTGATTCATTGTCTCCGTGTGCCCGTTATGCTTGTGGTATCGTCGCAGTGACGCGAGGAAAAGTCGTGGCTAGTTCGAAATTACGCTTACCGTATAGAGTCACAGAGCTAAAGAAATCCAGGGCGGGGTATTAAGTTTATGCTCCTTGCCTCGTGATTGGGTCCTCGGCAATCTTATAGGCTAACGCCTCGATCTCATTGGCTGTTGGGCGATAATGAGATTCTTGAGACCCCCCGCACCCTGTGTTTCTTAAACTGTCAGTGAGTGTAATAGTAATAATAATTTATTATTTCAGTTATTGTACCAGTTGCGCGCGTGTGGATAGCCGAAGAGCGGTGATCGGCCCAATTTATTTTAAGACGAAGACATCGCTCCTGCTTGGAGCGATGTAATAGCACCTTGCATTTAGGCTCTTAATTAGTGCTCGAAATCTCAACTGGCGCCTCCACGTAGACTTCGCCACCGAGAGCAACAGACCACTACAGTTAAACTAATTTAATTCCTTATAGATGCAGTACTCAAACTAGATTAGTGTGAGGGTGCCGGCCGACGAACTGGAAGTTCGCTCGATGAACCTCACGTAAATTGGGGGAGAAAGACGATGGCGTACGGGGAACTATGGACGTCTCAAGGCCACTTCAGCGTTATACTGTTCATCGACTCATCCGCTGTCCTTTGTTCTAGTTTTTGGCTGTACTATACGTGAAAATATTTCACACATCACTTGTTCTTTGATTCTGTCACATGACATTTATTGCATGAGCATCATGGGAGACCTTCAGAACAACAGCCGGCTTTGATCTAAGAAACTAAGCCCTGAGAAGCTAGTTTTCTTTGCGAGATGTGGGCTATCTTTTCTATACTTCCCCGAAACTCATTTCCTTGAGTTATTTCAACCAGTTTTTGGAACTTACCCGTTTTTTTTTTCAGTATAACCTCAGTACTTGAGAAAGTTCGTTATTGCTTATACTCCACATACATATTTCTACCCCCTGCTCCGCTAACCTCAACGCACAAAATATCCAAGTGTATTGAGGTTTAATTGAGTACAAATTTTATTAAATCAGGTTATCAGCTAGTGTTACTGATGATATTTCTACTTGACAAGGTTGTTTTCATTAAGAACTGTCAACGGAAATTGCAATCATTTGTTCCTGCGACCACTGGCTCCTCACTGGTCAAACGCTTTGCCTTGAACAAACCTCGTAATCATGTCAAACGCCGCTTCTGGTTGATCATGAGGAACAAAGTGTCCGGCATTTCTCACAAATACTTCTGTAAGATTCTTGACCTGTCTGACGTAGCCAGCAACATCTTGTCCATTTGGAAACATCCAAATCTTCCGTGGTGCACTGCTGATTGCCTTTGCGCCTGGCCATAGGATGCTCGAGATCATGTTCACCGTAAGTGGATACGGGACGATGATGTCCAGTTGACCATTGTATATCAGTACCTTGTATGCCTTCATTAATGTAGTAAGCCAAGGCTTCACGGATTTTGCGATGTCTTCAAACAGATGCGCCGCAACCACCGGTGATCCCTCGTTAAAAGAAAGGTTCCCAACGTGGATGGCATTTCGAACAAGAGGGGTTTGTACAAACTCGACGAAGTAGTACAGCTCTTGGGGCAACTTATCATACAAGTAATTAAAATGGTTGTCGAAACCGGTAACTTGCTTGAAGTAACATGTGGTATTGACACCACATAATATCATAGAATCGAATATGTTGACCGCTTCCGTGTAGCGATTGATTTTTATGTAGTACTTGGCTTTGTCGCACCACTGGCGAAATATTGCAGCCTGGCCGTGGTCCGCAAGCCCGATTTGGTAGAAGTAGTCCGCATAGTCCAGCATGGATTCCAGATCCACTAGACCATCACCGATGGCGATGCCCTTGAGGTTGATTTGAACTCTGGGCTCCACGGCCGTGTGAAGAGCGTACGCAACAGCTGCGACGTATTTCCCTGGGTTAATAGGAAGAATAAACAAAAAATAAATTAAACGGATCAGCCATGAGGAAAAAAAAGAACCTACGTTCGAAGTTCAAACTGTACACGTTGCAGTTGAGGGTGTCTACTTAAGGATCACGGGTACTCTTCATGATCGATCACCGAGCTAAGCGAGCTCACAAACAGAAAAGCGGTACAATGAAAAACACGCTGGAGTCAATGCAACTGCGGTTGCAACGCACTATAACTTCGGGCTGTGGCAGTTGGACAACAAACGGAAATGGCCGAACGCGCTCGCTATGTAAACTCGTTTAAGAGTAAGCATCGTTTGGTAGTAGGTTCATCCTCTGCCACAGGTTGGATGGTACTTTTAATTAGAAACTGCGGTGTATTAAAAAATAGGTCGGCGCCTTTTTATTTCGCAAGTAAAACTAAGTATGATATATGTGATTTACGTGGCCGGTGTATGATGAAGGAAGTTACACGACTGCTGAATGACGTCTTCCAAATATCGGAACATTCTATACGGTAAACCGAGTAACTCTCTGCCGACTGGTATTGCATGTGAAGTCTGTTATGAGATTCGTGTAGTATTTATTAGCTACAGCCGGGCTGGGGTGAAAAGGCCTGCTCTTTTAGGACTTTCGCATGGGGAGTGGTTTTTTCCTCTCACCGGAACGCGACAGGGTCGCCGTGACCCTACCCTTCGTACAGCGCTTTAACTGGGCGGGAGGTCCCCTAACCTCTTCGTGTGGGCCTATTCGCTGAAAGATTAAGTTGAAGAAATTTCTAGCCTAGTTGTGCCTGCAGGGACATACGCCGACACTTCTTTTTTTTTTTCGGTGAATAATATATATTAATTCACTCGTTTATTTATTATTAGCTAAAAATCTGTTTTTTTTTTTCCAGAACACTACAGTGATTTCAGTTGAGTATATTGATACAGATTTCCAATCACGGTCTACAAGCTCGGCAGTGACTACCCTGTGTGCTTCTTGCTGTCAATATAGTTTTCCCGCGTATTTTCTAGACCACACAATTGACTCGCTAGAGACCGAAATCTCACCACCAAACGATTCTCCGGCGACATAAAACTCGTTGCCGGCGAACTCGTGGAACAGTGTGAAGAACTGTTGTAGGGCTTCAGGCATAAGGCGGCCCACGTCCGACTGGTCCCTCGCGTAGCCCTGTTCCGTTTCGGTGAAGCTGAACCCAGTGCCCACTGGGTTGTCGACGTAGAGCATCGAGAAGCTTCTGGTCCAGGTGGACCGCCGAAGTTTAGGAATTCCACCGTCGGTGAGGTCAAACGGGCCATGTTCCGTGAAGATTCCGAACATGCCAGAACTTCCGGGACCACCTGAGAGCCAGAGGATCACGGGAGCACTCTCCGGACTTTCCTACAAAGACCACATAGCGCTCTTCAGACAGCGGCATACCAGCTTTTCGGTCCGATCTGACAAAAAGGTAAATAAATGTGCAAATGACTTAATATTTCTTGGTACCAAAGGACTCCTTTGTCATGCAAATGATACAATGCTGTTTTAACGAGGTGTTGATTTCTGGGGAAATGCCACAGGCACTGTTAATGGTCGCAACATGTAGTTAGTCGGTATTTGTTTAGAGAAAGAGTAATTTAGAATGGACTTCACGCACGACATCTCGTTTGTCTTAGTTTCTTTTTTTCCCCACTGACTGTATGAATAGTCGAAACTAAAGCGAGAATGCAGTCGAGTTGGTTTAAGACTGACGTATACATAGTAACGCTGCTTCAAGGGGGAAAATAGAACGGACAAACATTCACTCCGAAAAGTTTGTCGTCCGCCTCTTTTGCCCCTTGCCCCAAGGTTACTATGTCGCTATACGAATAAGTCGAGGAGTTTTACATTTTGCTGGTTAGAAAGTTATCGTTGTTTCTATTGATGGCAAGTTGTTTATTCATTGGAGACTTGTAACGGTATTACAAAATTTCTGGAACGTCAAACAAGGGAACGTTGGATAGTAGCAGGACAGCTAGGTACCTTTGCCGGAAAGAACCAGATGAACATGTTGCTGCCCTTATCCTCCTGGACGGTGAGAAATCCTGCATAGCTCGGCACGTCCTCCACCTCCCCCAGGGATCCCACGCGGCTCAGAGACTTGGCTTCGTCCAGACGGCCGGCCTCAATCAGGGGTGTCAGGAACAAGGTTTGGTTCGCTTGATTACCTGGTTGATCTCCATCATACTCGCTTGACCTATGCGAACCCCTCATTAAACGGTTGAGCTGGGGTGAGCACGATTGCCTCGAACTGGCCTATAGTTTACAGAAAGTACTTGTCTACCAACAGGCATGTTGCGTGCAATAGTAGAGAACAGTTATTAATACACAACCCTTCAAACACGCCCCTGACACACCCAGACTAAATCTATCCCATTCTTCCGCCTTCTCCCTCCCTCCCCCCCTTTCCCAGATTTTCTACACGAAGTACGGAAAGCTATGGTTTTCCCCCACCGAGGACCGAGTTGTGGAGCTTGTGCATAGAGGAATGCTATTCTTGTGTTCTAGCACAGCTACAAACTGAAGTGTGTACGGGCCGGGGATCACGCCATATTATCTCGTTCTTTTTCTCCCTTTGGGAAACACTGCAGCAAGGTAATATGAAATTGTTCAGTTCTACTTTCGAACTAGTTTAGTGTTATCTCAGTAACTTGTCAAATAGCGTAACTTCCAGTCTATTCAGCTATAGTAGGTTTTCAGAATGGTTTGCAAGGGATTAGCCTCAATATCTTTGAGGTGTAGTTTTGTATATTCGGTCCTACTACCCTCCGATAGGAGGCCAGTAGGACCGGATTGGTCGACCCTGATTGTCGACCAATCAGGGTTTCCTTACCCCGCTGACACCGTCTTTTCTACAACACGAGCTCCTTAAAGCTTTCGCTATAATAGTTTATTTAACATACGCTCTTGACTTACATATAGCTTACATGGAATAAGAAAAGCGACATCCCAAAAAAAGTGTCAAGAGGAGCTGTGTATCACAGTGGGACGTGACGTTCCGTAGTTTTGGCGAGATTTTCGCGTATGGCTTTGAACCCGATGGTGTGCATCCTCTCTGGCCGTCGATCATCTTCTGTTGGGTGAGGCTCTGCTTGGTCTTCAAGGCCTCGATAAGCCGGTACGAGTAAGGATGCTGAAACCCGAGCGAAGATTGAATACTCCGTTGCCATGCTTCTACGCTGTTGTTGGTCTTAGGAAGCTCGTCTACAAGGCGCTCATGACAGCTCCAGAGCGACGGGGGGAAAGGGCGGCTCCCGCCGGGAGTCTCCCTTTCTCCCGTGATTCCAGTAAAGCCGGAGTCCCGCTATTCTCTCCGAGAGAATCCCAGCTCACCCTCGTGGGGCGTTCAAGCGATTCTAGCATAAAAAAATAATCCAGTGATTACTTTTGGGGAAGTCGTCTGGCTCCATCAAATATGGAATCTGGTGGCTCTGGTGGCGGAGTCGCGTTATGCTGGTAAAACGGGAATCACGCGTGATGGTATAGGAGAAAATCTAGTTACTCTCGTGGAAGGTCCACGTGATTCAACAGAAAAAAAAAATCCAGTAATTCCTGTGGGGGAGTCGTCTGACTCCATCAAAAATGGAATCTAATAACTCTCATGGTGGGGTCGCTGGATTCTAGTAAAACGGGTGCACATGATTCTATTGGAGCTTACCCTTGTGAAAGGTAGTCACCTGACTCCAGGCAGGAAGAGGGTCACCAGACTCTAGTGGGGGCAGAATCTACTGACTCCACTGAGCACTAGAGTCATATGACTCTTCTCGAGGTAACACCACAGGGACAACTCTGGACTATCCCAAAGGGTGTTCCCGTTGTCTCCTTTTCTTAGAGTGTGGAGTTGCCCTGGAGCGCGTTGAAGACGAGCTTCCCAAGACCATGCAACAACAGCGTAGAAGCATGGCACCCGAGTATTCAGTCCTCTCTCTGGTTTCAACATCCTGACCACTACCGGCTCATGGAGGTTTTGAAGACCAAGCAGAGCCTCACCCAGCAGAAGATGATCGACAGCTCAAGAGGATGCACCCCATGGTGTTCAAAGCCATGCGTGAGAGTCTAGCAAAGACGACGGAACGTCAGGTCCCAGTATGACACACAGTCCCTCATCGACACTCTTTTGAGCTGTCGCTTTTCTTACTGCATGTAAGCTATATGTAAAACAAGAGTGTATGCATAATAAACCATTTTGATAGCAGTTCCACTAAACTCATCAATTGTGATCTTCATTCTTCGTTAGGATAACTAGGGTGCCGGATTGGTATCAATATAAAAAAGTTAGCGGATTAAAATCAATCAATCATTAGAACGACGGCAAGAAATTGAACTTAATAGACTTGTGGTGGGAGGGTCTTGTATTACTGAACGAGCACGAAAAGTTATAAGCAATAAAAATAACGGCGCAGGTAACAACTTAAGGACATAACGTTAGATAATAAACTGGAACGGCAATATTCTGCTGAACACGTTAGCAGAAATTTCTTAATTTAAGCACGTGCTGCTAATAATGTGTCGTACAGTGGGAAAACAGCGTGCATCGATGTACGTTAAGCTTTGCTCTTGTGCTGTTTGGTCGCGCGCTGTTTTGGGCACGCGCTATTTTGTCGCTCTACTGTTTCGACGCCGTGCTGTCTTGTCGCGTGCTGTATTGACGTGTGCTGTTCTGTCGAGTTCCCCATAGTGAGCAGCGATGAGAGACATATTAGAATTGTTCATCAGAGGTGTTATTAAGAGATGAGTCTGGTTCTCTACGTCTATGACGTAGTAAGTCTACAAAGAGAATTCTCGCATCGTCACAACTGTATGCGGTCTCAGTTATATGGTGTTCTGAGCGGTCTTACTGCCCTCCGATGGGAGCAAGTATAGTTCTTAAAATTTTATAAACAAGACCAAATATTTTTCAGAAGGGGTTGCTTGAGGTATAGTCAGTCACAAACATGCTTAAAACTAGCTTGCAACTCACTTGAAAGGGTTCATCCCGGTGGACGATTCTTTGACGAGAAATACCCATAAGATTGCAAAAGCCTTCATTTTGATATTTTAAAGTTCATGTACTTTATGTGCCAGGCGCCCTCAATATCCGTCTGGTGAGACAATGACATCTGCAATAAACGTCTGCCTATCGCACGTCTCTTATATCCACCGCAAATCTCTGAATTCCTGCCGACGGCATATTGAAGGCCTGTACACTCTTAGCTTCTTTAGTCTTTCATATCACGCACTTCTGAAAGTATATAAATAAGCGGATGGGCCTGAAATTGATTGTAACCACCAAAAAGCATTCCATAAACGGAGTTCTGCGGGTAGGGGCTGACGGGTCGGCTCCCACCAGCAGACAGATGATGCGAGGTTGACCTACTTTGAGGTTCTTGCTGAACACGTGCACAGAGCATGTTGGCATTGTGCGCGCCGGTCAATATGGCCACAAAGGTAGCCCCGTTCTCTGCAGCATATGGTGAGCTTGCCAGGGGAGCAAGGCAAGCAGACAGGCAGCAAGGCAACAGGCCTGGTAGCACAGGGTAGGCAACTGACCTATCAAAGTCGAACCTTGTGTAGTTGTGTTGCCGACTCATGCTGCGTCGTCGTGGTGCCACCGGGTTGTTTTTTCTTGATGTAAAAGTTATCAGTCGTCCCTAACACATACCTATAAGATTATATTATTAAGATGTATTCTAGTCCGGTAGAAAAGGGGGGCGGGGGAGGTTATTTTTTTCCCCATACTTCGTTTCCTCCTCCATGACCCCGATGACTCAAATCAAGAGAGCTCGTTGTGAAAGGTCTTGTGTGAAACATTTATTTATTTATTCATTTAGTTTACTGCAAGCTGAGATTAAGGTGGGAAATAAATGTGGCTATGCGGTAACACACTGTGCCCATATTTGTATTGTCTATCTGGCGCTTTTTCGCCGTGAAAGCTGGAGTGAAAATAAAATGAAGTAACCTGTGTTGTGCACGTGTCCCCCCCAAAAAATAAAATAAAATGTGATTAAATAATATTACACGTTACACCAAATGTAGAAAAATAGGTTACATGTTCTTTCGCTCTCAAAACGTAACGGAGTTGTTACCTTGAGGTGCATACAGCACCTCAAGGTAAGAAAACTTAAGAAAACGGTGCATACAGCACCGTTTTCTTAAGTTTTCTTACGCTACATATAAGTCACCGAAACATTCGTGTCTCGAGTGTCGCATGCCAGGCTGTCTCCTTGAACTGGTAGCCATGCTTGATATGAAGTACAGATGTCCCGATGATTTGTGGCTTTAGCTTTCGTGACGTAACGTAAAAAAAAACAAAAAAAAAAAAAACAAAAAAAAAAAAACGGGGCTGTGCGAATTAGCCTTAGCTCGATACAAGGAACGCATTGCTTGTAGTGCACGTTAGTCACAAGTCTGGTTCCGAGACAGTAGGCGTCATTGCTACACTTGGTTTATTCGTTAGTCAGAGCACGGTTGAAAGACAAGACACGCAAACGCAAACACACCGACCAAACGCGCATTGTCTCTGTGCATTTGCTGTATCTGACGGGATTAGCCGCGAAAAACACGTCCAAAGAAGTATGCTGAGTGCCATGGCATTTGCTTCTGGCGTTGTTTTATTGAGGCGATCGGGTTGTAGCCTCCGATGCCCTCTAAAGGCATTTGCACCCCCTCCCCCCACTCACTCCTCCTCTTCTGTACGCACTCTTTTATTTCTAGATTTTGCACTCTCGCATTCATTCACCATCATGTTCGTTCAAAGGTAAGGAGCTCCGGCCTTCAAAGGAGGCCGTTTCCTGTATGCATACAGGCTTCAGTCGTATTCGCCTAGACCTGCCCCTCCTTCTAACCCCCCCACACAGAAACACATGTACACGCACGCCACTTTTATGATTGTCACACCGACTATCAGAACGACAGTCCACGTTGCTTCGAGGGACTGAGACCGTTCTCTTAACGAAGTGTAAGCTGCCTTTCTCAGGCTACCCAGAGAAGGGCAGCCTACACCTTGGTTCTTTCTACCAACTTCTAGAAGTTTCGCGCGTGCTTCGGTATTGTTGAGCGGTTTGTACTGTTTCATGCGAGTTTTATCTGCTGCTCAGATTATTTCGAGCGCGCGTCTGCTCACATTCAAGTTTAGTCTTGAACTGGATGAAGATTTTATTTATTTGACATCGGGGATGGTACTATTTGACAAACAGTCACAGGCAAAGGAATTTCCACGAATAAACCTCGTAATCATGTCCAAGGCCACTTCCGGTTGATCGTGAGGAACAAAGTGTCCTGCACTTCTCACGAAAACTTGCAAAAAATTTTCCGTCTGTTTGACGTAGCCGGCGACATCCTGCCCATTTGAAGACAACCAAATTTTCCGCGGTGCGCTGCCGAATGTCTTCGCGCCAGACCACGAAATGGTTGAGATCATGTTGTCTGTGAGCGGGTACGGGACGATGACGTCCAATTGACCGTTGTATATTAGCACTTTGTACGTCCCCATCAAGGCAGTAAGACAAGGCTTCACGGACTTCGCTACGTCCTCAAACAGGTGCGACGCTACGACCAGTGATCCCTCGTAAAAGGAAAGGTTTCCAACGTGGATCGCGTCTCGAACTACAGGAGTTTGTACAAACTCTACAAAGTAGTACAGTTCTAGGGGCAACTTGGCATACAAGTAATTAAAATGATTGTCGAAACCGGTAACTTGTTGTAGGTAGCATGTCGTATTGAAATCACATAAAATAATAGAATCGTATACGTTGGCAGCGTCGGAGTAGCGTTCGTGTTTGATGTAGTACTTGGCTTTGTCGCACCACTGGCGAAATATTGCAGCTTCGCTGCAGTCCGCAAGGCCAATCTGGTAGAGGTAGTCCGCATAGTCCAGCATGGATTCCAGATCGACGAGACCGTTACCGATGGCGATGCCCTTGAGGTTGATTCGAACTCTGGGCTAGACGGCCGTGTGAATAGCGTATGCAACTGCTGGAACATATTTTCCTGATTGGAATAGACAGGATAAACGAAGAGGAATCAAACTGATAAGTGAGTAAGGCATGAAGAAAAAAGATTCCTTCCAAGCTTAAACACTGTACAAGTTCCGACTGGAAATTCGTCTACTTAAAAAGTGTGAGTGCTTTTCATATTCGTTTGCCAAGTTAAGCCGACAAAACGCAACACAACTCCAACTCCAACTCCAACTCCCACTCCCACTCCCACTCCCACTCCCACTCCCACTCCCACTCCCACTCCCACTCCCACTCCCACTCCCACTCCAACTCCAACTCCAACTCCACAACCTGCCGAGTTAAGCCAACAACAGACAGCACACAACATAGCTTGAGGCTGTGGCAGTTAGACAACAAACAAAAACGCGAAAACGAGCTCACGGAGTCCGTAGATTTGGAAATTAGCATCATGATAGAGTAGTTTCGACTTTAGTAGGTTCATACTCTGCCACAGATTCGATAATGAAATTAATAAGAAACTTCTTAACACTGACAAGTGCCAAAGTAAAACTAAGAAATTCACTTGCGACATTATTCGTAATAAACAATGGCTATATAAATTATCGGTTATTGTTTTATGGTGAAGACGATTACGGGACTGCTGAATGACGTTGTTTTCCAAATATTACAAACTGCTTTGCGATAGACCGGGTTACTGTTTGCCGACTGACTTTCCATCTAAACTCTGTTATTATATCGTTGCGGTATTATTTAATTTATAGAATATTTGCTCTGAACCGTTTTCCTGTGTACTTTCTGCACACAAGATAATTTGATAGAATACGACGTCTTACCGCCAAAAGATTCCCCGGTAACATAAAACTCATTGCGAGCGAGTTCATGGAACAGTGTGAAGAACTGCTGCAGGGCTTCAAGCATATCCCGGCTGACGTCCGTTTGGTCCCTCGCGTAGCCCTGGTCCTTCCCGGTGAAGCTGAACCCTGTGCCCACTGGGTTGTCGACGTAGAGCACCGAGAAATTTGTGGTCCAGGTGGATTCCCGAAGTTTAGGAATACCACTGTCGGTGAGGACGAATGGGCCATGTTCCGTGAAGATACCGAACATTCCAGAACTACCGGGACCACCTGCTAGCCAGAGGATTACGGGAGCACACTCCGGGCTTTCCTGCAAAGACAACGTAGTGCTTGTTTCAAACACGGTAGTACTATAGATATTCTCCCCCATCCGACAAACACTTGATCATTCTGAAAAACACGGAAGCCACAGAATGTGTCGTGCGTTCGTTATGCGTTCATTATGACCTCGTGAAAACACTAGTCTGTTTTCCGGATATATCAGAATAGTCAAAACAAATCTAAGCTTATTCAGGAGTTGATTGTGTAAGGCGTATGCTTTAATGCAGTGGTTTTCAACCCCTGATTTTTCGGGGATCGCTTTTGAATCCGTGTGTAGGGACCAAGTGTAGGTCCTACACATTTATTTACACTATTTACACTTTGTAATATCTAACGGTATGAGCGATATGTTGGGAGGCGTTGCTTTGGTACCCCACCGAGATCGTCGGCCGTGCTGCACGCTCTGTCCAGTGTCGCGCGCTCCCCGACCTTGCGCTCCTCTTCTTCTCTTCTTGGCGCTCGGCGCCCTACAATACTCTCCCTCCCCTCTCTCTCTCCCGCGTTACTAGCATGACCGTACGATAACGGTAAACACCCCGTCACTTGGCGAGTTGGAGCTTGGAGAGAATCGCCTGTGTTTGTTTGGTTGCGGCGAATAATGGTTGTCGTGTGTGACGGAGAGTTTGATAGTCTTGATCCAAGCTGACCGCAGTCTCTGCGGTTGTTTTCAGAATAAGCAGAGCTGGGTCTGTTGAATTCTTGAGGTGCTTGTGTGCATTGGAGGTGTTCTGTATGGTTCTGATCAGGTCGAGGGAACCGGTGTGAGGTGAGGCAGGTGAGATCCGTGGTTGGTCGAGCGGGAATGGTGGAAGTCTGAAGGGCATGGTTTGGATTACCAAGCGGTTCCTGATGAGCGGGTTTTAGGCGGTCAATGGAAACGGTTTCTTGGCGTCCATTGTAGTCAATTGTAAAAGTCTTGGCTTCTCTTGTAAGTACCTTATGCGGGCCGGTGTGTGGTTGTTGAAGCGATCTTTTAGAGCCGTCCCTGCGTAGAAATACGTGGCTGCACGTGTCAAGGTCGTTAGATACGTATACTGGAGCTCGTGCTTGCTTACGGGGTGATGTGGGTCGGAGATTTCGCATTATCGTTCGCAGCTGATTGGCATATGCCATAGGATCAGGAGCGGGCTCTTCCATACCAGATGTGAAAAATTCTCCGGGTAGGCGAGGGGTAGAGCCATATACCAACTCGGCTAGACTGTAGCCGAGGTCTCGTTTCAAAGCAGTCCGAAGTCCGAGGAGGACGATCGGTAAGCTTGTGTTCCAGCTATTTGGGTTGGATTGTGCCATCAGCGCTACTTTCAATGAGCGATGAAAACGTTCGACGAGACCATTTGCGGAAGGGTGGTAGGCGGTCGTTCGTATTCGTTTTGTTCCCAAGAGTGATAGAAGTTGTCGGAAGAGCGCGGATTCAAATTGATGTCCCCGGTCCGTTGTGAGAGTAGATGGGATGCCGAATCGGGACACCCATCCTTGAACGAAAGTGCGTGCTACGGTGTCTGCTTGGATATCTTGAATGGGAAATGCCTCTGGCCAGCGGGTGAACCGATCTATGCATGTAAGAAGATACCGATAACCCTCAGATAGTGGCAGGGGTCCCACTATATCGATGTGGATGTGGTCGAAGCGCTTTTTCGTGGTTGGAAATGCCTGTAGCGGCGCAGAAGTGTGACGTTGGACCTTTGATTTTTGGCAGTGAATGCAGGTTCGAGTCCAGCTTCGGACATCTTTATTGATTCCGGGCCAGAGGAAGCGTTCAGTTATTAGGTGTTGAGTGGCACGAATACCGGGATGAGATAAACCGTGTACGGAGTCAAAAACTTGCCTGCGAAAGTTAGCAGGTATGAATCGTCTTGGTGTTCCGGTCGAGACGTCGCAGACTACTCCTGTGGTGGATGAAGATAAAGTAATCTCCTCGAAGGCAAGCCGACCAGGAAATTCACGTAGATGTTTAAGCTCTTGGTCCTGTTGCTGGGCAACGCTTATTGCATCATAGTCGACAGCAGGAGGGAAACCCAGTCCGCAGGAAATTGGAGTGCTCCGTGACAAAGCGTCAGCAACAGAGTTGTTGATGCCTTTGACATGGCGGATGTCGGCTGTATATTCGGCAATATAAGCCAAGTGCCGTGTCTCGCGAGGTGAGTGAGCGTCTGTGCCATTTTGCAGAGCATACGTGAGGGGCTTGTGGTCTGTTAGAACGAAGAACTGTGTTCCTTGGAGAAAATTTCGAAAATGGCGGATTGCAGTGTATATTGCTAGGAGCTCGCGCCCGAAAGTGCTGTAACGTTGTTCCGCCGACGTCAGTTGTCTTGAAAAGAAAGCAATTGGCTTCCAGACAGTGCCGATTAGTTGTTGCAAGACAGCTCCTGCGGCGACGTCGGAGGCGTCTACCATGATGTTAGTTGGAGCGTTGTGCTGGGGATGTGACAGAAGCGTCGCCTTTGCGAGTTCCAGCTTCGCTCGGCTAAAAGCTTGTTCGGCGATCGGTGTCCACTGCACAGGAGACGAGGGTGTCTTGGTGCCTTTCAGCAGAGAAGTGAGGGGCAACAGAATCGCAGCGCTCTGGGGAACAAATCGCCGATAGAAGTTCACCAGTCCGAGGAACTCACGAAGGTGGCGGATGGTTGTGGGTGTTGGGAAATTCGTTATCGCCAGCACTTTTGTTGGAAGGGGCCGTACGCCGTACTGATCCACTTCGTGGCCTAGGAATTCTAGACGTGATGTCCCGAGTTGGCATTTCTCTTTGTTGATGTTAACACCATAATCGGCGAGGCACTGGAAAAGTAGTCGCAGATGTTGGATGTGTTCAGTCTCGTTTCGACTGAAGATTAGGAGATCATCGACATATGCAAAGCAGAAAGGCCATCCTCTGAGGACGGTGTCGATGAACCTTTGGAAGGTTCTGCATTTCTGAGTCCGAAGGGCATTCGAAGGTACTCAAACAGCCCAAACGGTGTCGTGATGGCCGTCTTAGCAACATCGGCAGGTTCTACCGGTATCTGGTGGTAGGCCTTAACGAGATCTATCTTCGAAAAAATGGTTGAGCCGTGAAGGGATAGTGAAAAGTCCTGGATGTGTGGTATCGGATACCTGTCTGGTATTGTGGCGTTGTTTAGGGCACGGTAGTCGCCGCAAGGTCTCCAGTCTCCGGGATTCTTTTTAGGTACCATATGCAGAGGCGAGGCCCATGGACTAGAAGAAGGACGAATGATGCCCAATTCCAGCATGTGTTCGAACTCTGCCTTGGCGATCTTCAGACGTTCTGGAGCAAGTCGTCGTGGTCGAGCATAGGTGGGAGCACCCGTCGTTACAATATGGTGGGTTACGTCATGTGGCAGGGGTCGGGAGAAGTTGTTCGGACATGTGAGGCACTTGAATTCCTTGAGAAGGTGGTCGCAAGGTGAAAGAGGAGGATCAGGGATGATCGGTGGAAGAAGTAGCGACTTCATTTCAATGCCTTGTACAGTCAAGCGAGTGGTGTCATCTATTAGGCGAAGGTGAAGCATGTCTACCAGGAGATCGTAGTGACGAAGGAAGTCTGCGCCAAGTATCGGGTAAGAGACAGCCGCGACGAGAAATATCCAACGGAAGGTTTGGCGAAGCCCTATGTCGAGGGTGAGGGAAGATTCGCCATAAGTTGGAATAGGTGTCTTGTTGGCTGCCTGTAGCGTGCATGCCTGTCTCTTGCTGGGGGATATGCTGGGCGGTGCGGGAAGAATGCTCACTTCGGCACCCGTGTCTACCAGAAATCGAAGTTTAGAGTTTTTGTCCGTGACAAAAAACAGGCGGGAGGTAGAGTGAGCGCTCCGACTAGCCGCCTCTAGTGGCGCGCTTGGCCGTTTTCCGACGCTGTACATGGAGCTCGACATTTTTGTGCTTTGTTCCCAAACTTCCAGTGGTACCAGCAGATACCTGGTGGAGGGGATCCGGGTCGTGGTGGAGAACGGCCGAACTGTGAAGAACGAGACCTTGAACGCTGGTGGGATCTAGATGGAGCAGCGGTCATGAGTGCGGCCACTTGCGTTGTCAACTGGTTGATCTGCATACGCATGTCCTCGATGACATCTGTGACCAGAGGTTTTCTTGTCACTGTTCTCTTGCTGCGACCTGTTAACAGCCAGAGAGTCTGTAGCAACCGTTGATATAGCCGGTGAGGCTACCTCAACGACTCTGTCCGCGAGCTGTGCCAAAGCTTCGATGGTGATGTTCGTTGTTGGTGCCAGCACCATCCTGACAGTCGCCGGTAGCCGCTGTAGAAAAAGCTCTCGAAGAAGCGAAGGGTCAAATGTCGTAGGAGAGTCACCAAGCAGTTGCTGGAGGCGTCGAAGCATTTGGGATGGCGTTTTATCGCCAAGTTCTTCTGTGGTCAGCAGTTGCTGTAGTCTTCGTTGTTCGGAAATGGAGGTTCTTCTTACCAGTTCCGCTTTGAGGGTGTCGTACGGGTTCTGATGTGGTGGCGTGAGAATCAGGTCCCGGACCCCTGTTGCGACTTCTGGTGACAAAAGTGCAATGACTTGGTGGAATTTCGTCAGTTGTCCCGTGATCTTGGCTGCGGAAAACTGGGCCTCCACTTGAGCGAACCATAGGAGGGAGTCAGATGGCCAAAACGGCGGGAGTCGAAGACGAACCGCACCGACTTCTCCGCTGGGTCGTCCAGTGGCCATGTCTCGTACGAGGGGGGCGAAAACGCGGAAGAATGCGTGCGTATCGGGTCACCAAATATGTAGGGACCAAGTGTAGGTCCTACACATTTATTTACACTATTTACACTTTGCAATATCTAACGGTATGAGCGATATGTTCGGAGGCGTTGCTTTGGTACCCCACCGAGATCGTCGGCCGTGCTGCACGCTCTGTCCAGTGTCGCGCGCTCCCCAACCTTGCGCTCCTCTTCTTCTCTTCTTGGCGCTCGGCGCCCTACACGTGAAAGTGATGGGGGACGCCAACCACCGAAAAGAACAGGGGTATAGGCGATGACAACGAAAAAGTGTTGGATGAAAAAACGAAATGCATGCAAACCAACTTTGATGCTCTGATACAGAAAATAACTAACACTACTCAGTCTGTGCACGTGGTTTGGTCTATTTAGTTAATGTGGGCAGAAAAAGTTAAATTGCTCGACTCAACTGACGATAGAGGGCTCCGTGGACCCTAAAGGCCGGTTCTCACATGCAGCGAAGCGCTGATGTAGCGCTCCTCACGTGCCGTCAGCTACTTATCGTCTGCCAGGAGCAACAGTTTTGACAGTGCGATACAAAGCTGGTGAACGCTCCCATCAACACGCGCTTAGCGCGAGGTAAGCGCTATGCTTGTAGCGCTCCGCTGCATGTGGGAACAGGCCTTAAAGGGGTACTCCACCGATTTTTTGAGCTACCTCAACTAACTATATTTTCTGACTCCCCGGCCTTTACTCTCTCCGGTATGCTATTTAGAATCGCGAAATTCATAATAGTTATTGCGAAATCGGCAAATGAAAATGATGCAAAAACCAACATTCAAATATACGCGCGCTTTTCAGGGCCGTGACGTCAGTGGCAGGCAGGCTTGCCAGTCGAGCAAGCAGCCAAGAAATAGAATATGCCAATCATTTGTTCCGTGCTGGAGCGCGGGTACTGCAGCGAGCTTCCCAAGCATTCATTTGACACCATGAAACTGCTTCGAATCAGTTTAAAACGAAATCTACAGCCCAAAGAGTGAACCCCTGCCTTCCACTGACGTCACTTTTTCATTGTTGCCAGTAGAGGCTTCGAGCTTGAAAAACACGGTGAGGACCAAAACTGTAAATTTAATAACTTCGCGAAAAAACAATATTTTGACCTAATATTTGGGATACTATTTTCGCGATGTTTGTTGGTTAGTTTAGCAAAATTTCAAGCAAATCGGAGACAATGAAAAAATCGGTGGAGTGGCCCTTTAAAGGGGTATCCACACGAAGGAGAACTCCGCGGACGGATGTCGTGACGTCAACATCCCGGGAAACTCCGTCGCACGCTCCGCCGCGTGCGCCTGCGGAACTTTCGTGCTAACAGCACGAAGCCTCCGCGCCTCCGCCACGGAGGAGAACGGCGCCGCGAGGCGCCAAAAGGGATGACGTATGTCTCACGTAATCCGCGCTCCGCGGAGGAAAGAGGTGGATTTCTCCTTCGTGTGGATACCCCATAAAGGGGTATCCACACGAAGGAGAAATCCGTCACTTTCCTCCGCGGAGCGCGCATCACGTGAGACATACGTCATCCCTTTTTGACGCCCCGCACCGCCGTTCTCCTCCGTGGCGGAGGCGCGGGGGCTTCACGTGTCAGCACGAAAGCTCCGCAGGTGCACGCGGCGGAGCCGGAGACGAAATGTCCCGGGTTGTTGACGTCACGACATCCGTCCGCGGAGTTCTCCTTCGTGTGGATACCCCATAAAGGGGTATCCACACGAAGGAGAAATCCGTCACTTTCCTCCGCGGAGCGCGCATCACGTGAGACATACGTCATCCCTTTTTGACGCCCCGCACCGCCGTTCTCCTCCGTGGCGGAGGCGCGGGGGCTTCACGTGTCAGCACGAAAGCTCCGCAGGTGCACGCGGCGGAGCCGGGGACGGAATGTCCCGGGTTGTTGACGTCACGACATCCGTCCGCGGAGTTCTCCTTCGTGTGGATACCCCATAAAGGGGTATCCACACGAAGGAGAAATCCGTCACTTTCCTCCGCGGAGCGCGCATCACGTGAGACATACGTCATCCCTTTTTGACGCCCCGCACCGCCGTTCTCCTCCGTGGCGGAGGCGCGGGGGCTTCACGTGTCAGCACGAAAGCTCCGCAGGTGCACGCGGCGGAGCCGGGGACGGAATGTCCCGGGTTGTTGACGTCACGACATCCGTCCGCGGAGTTCTCCTTCGTGTGGATACCCCATAAAGGGGTATCCACACGAAGGAGAAATCCGTCACTTTCCTCCGCGGAGCGCGCATCACGTGAGACATACGTCATCCCTTTTTGACGCCCCGCACCGCCGTTCTCCTCCGTGGCGGAGGCGCGGGGGCTTCACGTGTCAGCACGAAAGCTCCGCAGGTGCACGCGGCGGAGCCGGGGACGGAATGTCCCGGGTTGTTGACGTCACGACATCCGTCCGCGGAGTTCTCCTTCGTGTGGATACCCCATAAAGGGGTATCCACACGAAGGAGAAATCCGTCACTTTCCTCCGCGGAGCGCGCATCACGTGAGACATACGTCATCCCTTTTTGACGCCCCGCACCGCCGTTCTCCTCCGTGGCGGAGGTGCGGGGGCTTCACGTGTCAGCACGAAAGCTCCGCAGGTGCACGCGGCGGAGCCGGGGACGGAATGTCCCGGGTTGTTGACGTCACGACATCCGTCCGCGGAGTTCTCCTTCGTGTGGATACCCCATAAAGGGGTATCCACACGAAGGAGAAATCCGTCACTTTCCTCCGCGGAGCGCGCATCACGTGCGACATACGTCATCCCTTTTTGACGCCCCGCACCGCCGTTCTCCTCCGTGGCGGAGGCGCGGGGGCTTCACGTGTCAGCACGAAAGCTCCGCAGGTGCACGCGGCGGAGCCGGGGACGGAATGTCCCGGGTTGTTGACGTCACGACATCCGTCCGCGGAGTTCTCCTTCGTGTGGATACCCCATAAGGGGTATCCACACGAAGGAGAACTCTGTCACTTTCCTCCGCGGAGCGCGCATCACGTGCGACATACGTCATCCCTTTTTGACGCCCCGCACCGCCGTTCTCCTCCGTGGCGGAGGCGCGGGGGCTTCACGTGTCAGCACGAAAGCTCCGCAGGTGCACGCGGCGGAGCCGGGGACGGAATGTCCCGGGTTGTTGACGTCACGACATCCGTCCGCGGAGTTCTCCTTCGTGTGGATACCCCATAAAGGGGTATCCTCACGAAGGAGAAATCCGTCACTTTCCTCCGCGGAGCGCGCATCACGTGCGACATACGTCATCCCTTTTTGACGCCCCGCACCGCCGTTCTCCTCCGTGGCGGAGGCGCGGGGGCTTCACGTGTCAGCACGAAAGCTCCGCAGGTGCACGCGGCGGAGCCGGGGACGGAATGTCCCGGGTTGTTGACGTCACGACATCCGTCCGCGGAGTTCTCCTTCGTGTGGATACCCCATAAAGGGGTATCCACACGAAGGAGAAATCCGTCACTTTCCTCCGCGGAGCGCGCATCACGTGCGACATACGTCATCCCTTTTTGACGCCCCGCACCGCCGTTCTCCTCCGTGGCGGAGGCGCGGGGGCTTCACGTGTCAGCACGAAAGCTCCGCAGGTGCACGCGGCGGAGCCGGGGACGGAATGTCCCGGGTTGTTGACGTCACGACATCCGTCCGCGGAGTTCTCCTTCGTGTGGATACCCCATAAGGGGTATCCACACGAAGGAGAACTCTGTCACTTTCCTCCGCGGAGCGCGCATCACGTGCGACATACGTCATCCCTTTTTGACGCCCCGCACCGCCGTTCTCCTCCGTGGCGGAGGCGCGGGGGCTTCACGTGTCAGCACGAAAGCTCCGCAGGTGCACGCGGCGGAGCCGGGGACGGAATGTCCCGGGTTGTTGACGTCACGACATCCGTCCGCGGAGTTCTCCTTCGTGTGGATACCCCATAAAGGGGTATCCACACGAAGGAGAAATCCGTCACTTTCCTCCGCGGAGCGCGCATCACGTGCGACATACGTCATCCCTTTTTGACGCCCCGCACCGCCGTTCTCCTCCGTGGCGGAGGCGCGGGGGCTTCACGTGTCAGCACGAAAGCTCCGCAGGTGCACGCGGCGGAGCCGGGGACGGAATGTCCCGGGTTGTTGACGTCACGACATCCGTCCGCGGAGTTCTCCTTCGTGTGGATACCCCATAAAGGGTATCCACACGAAGGAGAACTCCGCGGACGGATGTCGTGACGTCAACATCCCGGGAAACTCCGTCCCCGGCTCCGCCGCGGGCTTTGTGCTGACAGCACGAAAGCTCCGCAAGTGCACGCGGCGGAGCGGGGGCGGAGTTTCTCGGGATGTTGACGTCACGACATCCGTCCGCGGAGTTCTCCTTCGTGTGGATACCCCTTAAAGGGCCCATGAAACGATTTTTGGGTTGGGATAAAGCAGTTTAGATTGGGATTTTACTAATAGCACATCGTTCAGTGGACCAAAAGAAAAAAGGTAGAAAGTCAAAAGCCTGACTTTTAGTGCGAAAATTTGAAAACAGAGCGGACTATTTCGTACCTCCTCCCCTTCGCAACCTCTCTGCCTTTTCACTGTGATACATCCGCGGTCCCAAAAGCGTGTCATCGGGTCCAAACTGACGTCACACGCAACCGGACCTCACTTATTCCCTTCACCCCTAAGCTGACATTGTGGTGGATGCTACGCGCTTGCCGGACCAATCAGCCGCCTCCCTTTCATCACCTGACTTCATTCTCTGCAGCCACATTTGCCACGCTCAGGTGGCAAGTGTGGCTGGCCCAACGAGCACGTAGCTTCCACAGCACTGTCAGCTTCGGAATGAACGGGGTGGGGAAAGCAACTTTTGTCTGAATTTTGAGCGACGGGCTAATCTTCTAGGGGGAGAATGGGATGCGTCCGGATTACACAAACGAGAGTGCGAGCAAGAGGGGACTCCCCCTTTTCGTCTTCTTGAACTGTTTGGTGGAATGCGCGATTTATGAGTTGAGGAGGAAAGCGAAACAGGAAAAAGTTGGAAAAGCGTTTCATGACCCCTTTAAGAAGGCATTCAAGGGGTATCCACACGAAGGAGAAATCCGCCACGTTCCTCCGCGGATCGTGCATCACGTGAGGCATACGTCATCCCTTTTTGACGCCTCGCGGCGCGTTCTCCTCCGTGGCGGAGGCGCGGAGGCTTTGTGCTGACAGCACGAAAGCTCCGCGAGTGCACGCGGCGGAGCCGGGGACGGAGTTTCCCGGGATGTTGACGTCACGACATCCGTCCGCGGAGTTCTCCTTCGTGTGGATACCCCTTCAGGGACCCCAAAAGCTCCGCGGACCTCTATTTTAGAACCACTACCTTAATGAGTAGTTTTAGGGGGCCGTGCTTCTTTCGAGGATGCGTGTAGCACCCTCAGCTGTTCCCGCTCTTGGATTGCGAGGAGCCCCTTACGAAGTATCGTGTTCCGCAAGCTCGCCGTTGTGGTGGTACTATCGCGAACAGTATGCGCGGGAACACGGGAGCGTGTGGTCTTTGATACATGCTGCGCTACCTCGAGAGTCGAGACTGAGGCTGCGAGGGTGTGCTCATACTTCAATGTGCAATCCCCCCCCTCCCCTTTTTAGCTCCACTACGCTGGTTTTGTCAGCCTCGAGGTAGTGCAGCATGGATCAAAGACCACACTCTCTGCCTTACGAATCACGATAGCACCTCGTATGTTTACCGTCACCCAGTTTAACCTCGCACGTCTGGCTTTCTTATCTAGGACGTTTTGGCGGAGAAGAGTAGGCAAAGGGCCGCAGCGGCACGAGAAGAGCAAAGTGCACAGGACCCCAACTATCTCGCACAAGAGCCAGCGGCAGGCTTTTACGCACCGCATTTATAACTATTTTACTAAAAGCAAAGCTCCCAAATCAAATACCCTAATGCACATCGCAGGGCACGACGTAACAGCTGCCGCAGTCAATCGCGCTTTGCAAGGTTGTTCTCAATTTTTGTTTTTGTTTTTAATTTGCTCATTTATTGGAATGTGGGGACGGTATTATGCATTTTCCGGTACGCTATAGACAAGAAAACTTTGTATGCTGGCAGGACATCCGGATACCTTTGCTGGAAAGAACCAGAAGAACATGTTGCTGCCCATGTCCGGTTGGACGGTGAGGAAACCCGCGTAGCTCGGCACGTCCTCCACATCCCCCAAGGATCCCACGCGACTCAGAGACTTGGCTTCATCCAGACGGCAGGCCTCAATGAGGGGTGTCAGGTACAAGGGCTGGTTTTCCTGAGTACCTTGTTCACTTTTATCTTGCTCGATTGGCCTGCAGTGTGAAGCGCTCATTAAACGGTTGAGCTAGGATGGGTATGATTGCCTCGAATTGGAGTATAATTAGCCTGGAACGCGTATTCGACTGGCGTGCTTAGCGTCCTAATCTTCCGCATACATCAAAAGTGGTTCTGAAGTGAAAACGAATGACGTCACAGAAGCTGGCGGTCATGTTGTCGGATATTGCGATCCTGGCGGCTGGTGTACAAATCACGGGCAAAATGCACGAGTGAACGTGGATGTCGCTGGAGAGCGACCTGCAGCAGAACAGGCGCCTGCCACATCCACCAACGCTGCCGTGACACCGCCAGGATTGCGGCAGACGACAACGTGACACTTCTATAACGCCTTCAGGCGGAAATCAAGTACTCTGTGAGGGCGGAATCGTTTCAACATTGTGCGCCATAGCAGATACAAACGACGAACCCAGCTATGGAATATCTTTGTCGACGAACGTTATTTTTGAATCGTAGTGCGGCTAGGAACTCAAGAGTGTACGGGGCAGGCCATATCATCTACGTTTTGGTTTCTGTCCTCAGCTAACAGTACAGGTGGTTTTTACGGAAGTTAGGGGTCATTTTCCTACAGGCTCAGTGTTCACTTGTAATATTGTGCAGTTTGAACTCTGTACGGCTATGATATATATTTTTGAATACTCTGAAAACTATCAGCCTCAATACTTTATATAGGTATACTTTTTAATGTCAGCATAAATCACACTGTAATAAATAGCGAGCTGACTAAGGAAGACTCTTGTGGTCACACTTGAAGTAATAGAAATGCTGGGATGACAACCACCATAACACTGTCAAGTAGTCGAATTTGTATGACGTAAATGTCTCTGACAGGCGTCGAAGAGAGCGAGTATAATAAATTAATAACAGGAAGAAATATTGTCTCGTTTCGCCATCCCGTTGTTTTCAACGCAGCACACGGGTATATCTTAATATTATTTTGGATAAGTTTTTTGGTGTACTTCGTCAGGGCATTCTTAAGTATTGAGCCGCACTTTTGATTGCAGAGTGAGCAGTGATTATGGACATATTCGAATTGCCCATTAGAGTCACTTGATGGTACAACTTGGCTCGCTGCCTCTACAATGTGGTAAGCCTGCCAAAAGATTCCTTGCAACATCAAATCAGTATGCAGTCTCATTGATGTCCAGCTGTTGCCTATTATCTACAAAACGCAACAAAAATCTCTCTTAAAAAACAAACAAAAAACAGCTATTCTCGCTTGAGTTTTTAGAAAGTAAAGCCAATCTCGAACAGTCTCAAAACGGGCGGACAGCTCACTTGAAAGTTTTCATTCCGGTACTCGTTTCTTTGACGAGGAATGTCCATAGGATTGCAATTGTCTTCATCCTGATACTTCGTCGTTCACGTACTGCAGGCGCTGCAGGCATCCTATTGGTGAAATAAAGATATCGAAAATAATTGTCGACCAGTCACGTGTTTCTTATGCCAACTGCGCCAATAGCGTGTGTTCAAATAGCGTCCGCTAAAACTTCGCGTACTCAAAGAAATAGCGTCATTGCCACCGCGCTTATTCCGAGCCCGAAAGACCCTTTTCATTGGCGCGCATAGCGACGACGCTATATCTTTTGCGTACGCTATTTTAAAACTCTAAACCTCTGACGGTAGCCTGTTCAAAAATATACGGCCAATGCGTGTTTACGTCGGTCTGTCATCTTCTGAAATTACATGCATTGTTCACATTCTTGCGACTGTCTGCGACCGAGTGTCCTATAACTTCCTGGGATCTCTCACGGAGAGAGAATTACGCACTGGCGCCATATATCGTCTACCCTGGAACGCTTGGAATTTTCGTATACTTCCTTTAGTTTTTTCGCACATCAGTCTCTTTTTGGCGTGAAGAATCTTTTGACACTTTTACGAACGACCATTTCTTCTAGACAATACGTACATACAACCTCTCAAATACTGCAAAACATTCGTGATGTGTATGCTGTTCCACAGTCGCCTTATTGATGGCGACAGCGTGCCTGTGCTTATCGTGAGGGTTCACAAAACCTCGGTTGAAAGGAAACACGAGGTTATGAAGGGCCTGAAATATACTGTAACCGACGGAAAACTTCCCATAAACAATGTTCCAGCAGACAGAAGATACGATACAGACCTACTTACTGTATTCAAGGTGGTACACGGTGGGTGCCAGCACCCCGTCTCCGGTTCCGATGTCCGCTTCGCTTGGGCGGCCCACGTCAGTTGTCAAATACCGCTGTATCTTCATTTTCTCCCTGCAGGCGTATTTCCCGGGGAGCGAAACACCTGGCTAACACGAGCTGTTCGAAATTGCTACATTTCTGAAATTTCACGCGCAACTGGGCAGACGGAGGTGAGGGAATTGGAGTGCAATGTTATACTCGATAAATCAAGCAATCAGAACAAATTATAGGCGTTCGTGTTTAGACAGCGTAAGGTCGCTGTGCCTTTGAGGTATAGCGACACCAATATGCTCTGTGGATGAGAAATGTAGCCGATGCATTAAACACTCTAAAGGTTTATTCACACGATGCATTTTGTTGGCGAATCTTGTGTGGCGAAACTAGGTTCCGGGAAACAGATGGCGTCGGAACGCGACCGAAAAAGTGGTGCGCCTCCGAAAAAAGTGGCGCGTGTTCCTCACTTCTCGAGCAATATTTTGCTGAAACCTCACCAAAGCCTGTCAATCACCCGAAGGAGAAACGCGGACGCTGCTAATGGCCGCTCGACTTCGCTATGGCGTCTGACCTTCGAGGAGGAGCGAGCTTTTGGAGGAGTCTGATTTTTGGCCGATTCCGTATCCGAGCCAAAGTCGAAAGAAAACAAACAAACATGGCGAGCGACAAGCGGAGAAGCGGTGCGTACGGGCGTGCGTCTTTGTCCTACTCGGTTGCAGCTGCAGGTGTGTGAACGGCGCCTACAGTACGGGTTGGTGGCGCGGTGCAGATTCATCAACAGTCGCGGCGGCGAGTGCACGTACGGCATATAAACATGATGACAGGATAACTTTCTGCATTAGCGGTGCAAAAACGTCCGAAATGCATCGAGATCATCTGCCTGTTCTTTGACGTTCGCGGTCTTTCCCGCGTTTGGCACGACTAGTAAACCCAGTGAGCCGAATCTGACCAAGTTCATTGAGTGGTATTAATAAAACAGACTGTCTCTTCACGATGTGCGTACTTCATATCATTTGGATGCGAAACGCTTGGTATTCCCGGCGCAGATAACAAGGTTTGGTGAAATTCTCGTGAGTCAATACGTCAGCTTTCGCGCGTCAAGCTCCACGTGTGAACAGGCCGATTTCGCGAAATCTTAGTTTCGCTAAACTGTGGCGCGTACGTTGAAAGATGCATCGTGTGAATAAGCCTTAAAAAATATAAGCTCTTGAAAGGTTCTTCGACAACCAAAGAATTCTTTCTTTCAGCTTGTGAACAACGGCTTTGCCTCAAGCACTATCGCCCCTGGCGAACTAGAAAGGCAACAAGGCGTTAGAAAAGTCTTTCACATAAAAAAAAAGTTTATATATATATATATATATATATATATATATATATATATATATATATATATATATATATATATATATATATATATATATATATATATACTTTTTTATTTTTGCGAAAATATAGACATGTTTAAGAACGCCTAAGAGTTCTTTTTCTACCTGATTCGGGAGCGCAGCTCTTATGGCGCATTCACATTAGGGAGTTTTCGTAGACCGCGTTTCGCCCTCCGCTAAGCCCTCCGCAACGAAGCAGCCGCTACTGCGCCGGCGCGCCGATGGCCTTGACTGTAGAGTTCCGGCTAGCGTATCTGGTTGCGGAGAGCGTTGCGGGACAGCGGAAACGATCTACGAAAACTCCCTATTGGAAGCGGATCCGCGTTCGCGAAGCGGTTGCGGATGCGGTTCGCAAGCGACCCGTTCAGACACACCGAGAGGCGGTTGGCGGTTTCTCGGCGATCACGCGTGATCTTTTGAGACCTTCGCTTGGCAACCCTGTTTTACAATCCCAAATCCACTTTAATCACGATCCAAAGGCAAAAGTTTGCTATTTTGGCAATCTGAAGATTTTTTTCGGGATGTTCGCACGCATTACGAGTTCAGGCAGCGAAAGAAGAGGCATGGACCCGCGAAACTTTCCTGCGATTCCCTCGACTTCGCCCGCAATCCGTGCAAGCAAAGCCCAGCTAGCGCGCCTCGCAATGCTGACTCACAAGAGTGTGTCCCCGACCTTTTCTTCGAAGTGGACCTTTCCCGCATGAATATGCTGACCTTGTTTTCGGGATAGAGGGCCAGTTTTCTCCCCTTTTTGTTCGCTCTGATTTTTTTCGAAGTTGTGAGCGGTGGGGTGGACCGTGGTGCGTGGAATGTGTTTGGTGCTAGCCGGTCGTGTTTTCGTTGGTGGCGGGGTCTCCTTTCGTCACTCGCACGTCGATCGAGTCTACTGTTTGTTTGACATTAAGCTCTAATAAACGCCGTATGGATTACCTCTGCATCGTCTGGTACGTACACTTTATTTCTTGGGTATGTTCCCTTTATTTCGTTTGTTAGTATAGTAAACGTTACAGGTCGAGCTAGCGCAGGTACCCTGCCCGCTCCGCGGTAGTGCGTTGGCTTCGCAATCAGGCTCACGACGTCTCTATCGGCCTTCGTGGTGGTCATGCACGGCGTCGAAAGCTTTTAATAGTTCACGCGACTATCTTAGTGGGTACAAAAGCTGACCTTTTGGTCGACAAGGGCCGGGTTCCGACGTTCTACGGGCAGAGACTTACAAGGCAGCGAGCTTGGGGATGTGGCACCCGGAATAATAAACACTTTTACCCTAGCCAAATCACCGGTTCGAAACCCGTTCAGATTACGAGTCAGATATTTTTGCGGTGGATTCAAGTGACGGACGTGAACACCACATTTCTAATGTGGGTTTCACACGTTGATTCGTCTGCTGTAACGCTAGGACTACAGTGCCTTGGACGCCTCACCAGCGACAGGTGCCATCTTGGTGCGAAAGTCACTGACGTCATGTCGGCGTCACGTTGCAGTTGGTTGCCGCTTTGCGGTTCGTGAAAGCGGTTGGGAGAAATTGGTTCCGAAGCGGTCGGCAAAAACGCGCTCCAACCGCTTAATTTTAGCCGTTTTGCGGTTGAGAACGCGCGGATCCGCTTCGCGTTGGCGGATCCGCTTCCAGTGTGAACGCGCCATTCAACGCCCGCTCCCGGCTTGAGCGGCGTCGGCGTAACTGCGCGTTGCATTATGGGACGTTTCCCATAAAACCGTCACAAGTGACGTCACGTGTGATGTCAACCTCGTGACGTCACCTAGTGCCTAAATTTCTCAGAAAAATTCCCCGCTAACTTTATCAGAAAAATTTCTCCGCTAAATCTAGAAGAAAAAATTCCCCGCTAAATTTCTCGGAAACATTTCCACGCTAAATTTAGCGGAAAAATGTCAGAGCTAGATATAGCGGGATTATTTCCCGCTATATTTAGCTGAAAAATTCCCCCTCTAAATTTAGCGAAAATATTTCCCCGCTAAATTAGCGGAACAATTTCCCCACTAAATTTAGCGGAAAAATGTCCCGCTAAATTAGCGGAAAGCTTTCCCCATTAAATCTAGCGGAAAAATGTCCCGCTAAATTTAGCAGAAAATTTCCCCGCTAAATTTAGTGGAAAAGTTTCTCTGCTAAATTTAGTGAGGAAATTTCGCGCTAATTGGGAAGGAAACATGAGAGGAGGAGGGGAGTGTACGAAGGGGAGGAGGGGCATACCTTCCCCTCCGAACCCTCCCCTCCTCCTCCCCAAGAACTGCGCTCTAATTCGTCATTGCAGAGAATTGCAAAACGTCTTTCATTTTTTTTTCTTTGAGTTTATGAATGGTACTAGCCTCGAAGTCTTTAACGTGCACGGCGCAGTGGGAACACGAATATGTTCGCACTGCGTCGTGATTGCGACTTTACTGGCCACTCTGGAAATATCTGAAAGTTCTCCGCGTTTGGCTTTGCAGTGCTGGAAAGTTTAGCTCGCACTTTGACACAAATCAATTAAACTAACACGAAAACAAACCCATTATATATATATATATATATATATATATATATATATATATATATATATATATATATATATACCTCTTGGATTCTCCATAATACGGAGACAACCTAAATCACCAGTGAAGCAATGGTGAGGGTGCAGGTTAGCTGACTTCGTCCGTGTCGTTCTGTGTTTGCCCCTTGTCCATATCCCTAGTCTCGGGTTTACAACTATGCTAAATCATCAAAATTGCAGGCGCAGACGAGCTAGTCGAAGTTCATTTTGTGTATGGAACGTCGAACGAGAAGCTAGATGGACGGATAATACTTTTATTGGATATCTGTCTTCTGGCTGGAGGGCCTCAACGTAGGGGGGAAGTGATGGGTGATGATGATTAGATGAACCTACCGACCCCGGAGGATCGGAGGAAGTCGATGAGTGATGCATTATAGAAAAAATCTGATTTGACAGGAAACATCATTTTTTTTCTGTATTTATTGTACATAAATAGGGATAACTTTCTTTCAGAGGTTGTGATTGGAGGGGCTAGTAGATTTACAGCACATGAAGTTATACCAAACAAAGCACATTCAAATGTCGTCTGATACATAACGGTAATATGGAAATACAACAACTAGTCAAAGCAGCTACAAACCAACGAAACAAAAATGAGGCAAGAAGTTAAGTAAACTGTCCGCTTTTTTCAGTTTTGGAAGCAACAATGAAAAAAATAGTTTAGAGGACATTTGTTGCGTGAATCTTCTGGGTGACTCTCAAATCAACAGCTGATTTTTATCTAGTGAACACACTCTTGACGAAGCTCTATCTTTCCGAATTTGTCGAGTGCCGGTCTAAGGCTCCCCAAGACATTCAGAGTGCAGATGCTGTTAGCATCTGCAACTTCCATACTTTCTTGGGGCATCTATTCATTTGACGGTCGTAGTACAGCTTCAGTCCTCGTGAAACCTAATAGATCCACGGGTCATGGTGAGGCTCGATGTTAATTTCGTATTAAGTTTTTAACAACTGATCCCAGTTTTGTTTTGAATATACGTGTATAGTGGGAGTACATTCGATTTATTTTTGTTACCATGGCAAGGTTCGTTCTATTTGAAAAGTGAACACGAACCAGAACCAACTTAGTGCATGCTGGCTAGTCACTTCCAAATTCGTCTCCTCGAACAAACCTCGTAATCATGTCCAACCCTGCTTTAGGCTGATCGTAAGGAACCATGTGTCCCGCACCTAACACCAATACTTCCGTAAAATTTCTGAACTGCCTTACGTAGCCATAGATATCTTGCTCATTTGGAGACCGCCAAATCTTCCGCGTTGCATTGCTGAGTGCCCCTGCGCCTGACCACGAAATGGTTGAGATCATGTTGACTGTAAGTGGATACGGGACGAGGATGTCTAGTTGGCCGCTGTAAATCAGCACCTTGTACTCTTCCATCAAAGTAGCTAGCCAGGGCTTAACGGATTTTGCTATGTCATCAAGCAGATTCTGCGCAACTCTCGGCGATCTCTTCAAAAAATGAAGTTTCCCCACGTGGATTGCATCTTGAACTACAGGCTTTTTTAGGAAGGCGACAAAGTTGTCCAAGCCACTGGGATACTTGGCGTGCAAGTAATTAAATTTGCTGTCATACCCCGTAAACTTACTGAAGTAGCATTGATCAAAGGAGGCACACATAATAATAGAGTTGAATTTTCGAACTGCATCGCTATAGCTCTTGTTTTGGATCAAGTGCTTGACTTCTTCGCACCGCTGGCTAAATATTGCGGCTTGGTTGCGGTCCACAAGGCCTATCTGGTACAGGTAGTTTCCGTAGTCCAGCATAGATTCTAGCTCCACCAGTCCATTACCGATGGCGATGCCCTTGAGGTTGATTCGGACTCTGGGCTTGACGGCCGTGTGAATGGCATATGCAACGGCTGGGACGTATTTTCCTGGGTTGAATGAAAAAAGAAAAAAAAAAAAAACAGGTAGGAGAGTTATCAGAACCAATCACTGAAACCATGGCACAAAAGTTCGCCTTCCAGCCTGTACATTAGAAATTGCAGTTGAGAAGTATATACTATCCATACTGTTCTAGTCTGTATTTTTTTATTGATACTTTTAACCAGCTCTAGGGATGTTATGGGAGCGACAGCCAGGTAAAAAACAAACAAAACACCGGTATTTGATATGACGAGGCCCACATTTATAAACAACGTGTATAAATGTGGACCTTGTCATAAACATAAAAAATACTAGCAAACAATCCAGCAAGATATATCGCCAGAACGAGGAGTAGCATATAGACAACATACAAAAACCAATACTTTGATAAGCAAAAAATGTCTTATGAGCGGCCATGCAAGAAACCGTTGAATATATAAAAAAATTTTAATCGGTATTATGCAAATTTACCAGGCTCTCGTTTAAAACCTTAATATGTGCCGAAGGCAAGTTGATTACGAACGTGATACGGTCGACATGAAAAGCAAACTATTTAAGTATAAACATCAGAGCCATCACTATTAATTACAGCCAGATACGAGTTCTTTCAGTCTATATCTGAGAAAGAAAAGTACCGGTAAATGTCCTCATTTGCTCTCTTTCTAACTGCAGTGCGGTCTTTCCTACGAGATCTGGATCGGGGGGGGGGGGGGGGGGGGGGGGGGGCGGGAGATAGATACGTGAGTGCTTCATACTAAATACCTTCGGGCTAAGAGAAAAAACGCCACCTTAGCAATCCTCTGCCGGAATATGAGAGAAGTGGAAGGTAGTTCTCCAAGCGTATTTCCGAAAGAAACTCTCCTCTATCTAGCTAAAATGACTTGCTTTAATCTTCCTTTGTAACTTTTTAATGGACCTAATATTTTAAATGCATACACCATGGTTGCTTGTATTCAAGTTCAGTACGCTGTTAGTTTCATTTTGACAAAATTTAAATAGCTAGATTCCAAGTTCTTACCGGCATACGATTCTCCCATGACATAAAACTCGTTGTTGGCGAGCTCGTGGAAGAGTGTGAAGAACTGCTGTAGAGCTTCAAGCATGTCCCGGCCCACGTCTGTCTGGTTTCTCGCGCAGCCGTGAGCTTTTTCGACAAAGCTGAACCCCGTTTCCACTGGGTTATCAACGTAGAGCATCGAGAAGCGACTGGTCCAGGTGACCTCCCGAAGTTTAAGATTGCCATCATCGTCCACGACAAACGGACCATGTTCCGTGAAGAGGCCGATCATACTCGAACTTCCGGGACCTCCTTGAAGCCAGAGGATCACGGGCGCACTCTCTGGGTTTTCCTGCAAAGATTACGCAGCGCCTCTTCAGACGATAAAGAACCGGAGATCTAATCTCCTTCAGCAGAAACCCTAAGTAAATAAAGGTCAAGTTTGCTGTACCAGAGGAGGAGCAATCTGTCACGCATTTTATACTATGCTTTAATAAGGTGTCGAACTCTAGAAAAAAGGGGCGGACACATTTCGATGTTGCAACAACTAGCACTGGATGGAAGGGGTTAAAGAATATTACACACGTAGTTGTGTCATTGGCTGCAGGAACATGTCTTCAGAGTTTATAGTGTTTTGGTTGGTAATACTTTTCATTCATTGGAGAGCAGGGAACTGTGTTAACTATACCTTTGCTGGAAAGAACCAGAAGAACAGGTTGCTGCCCGTTTCCTTCTTGACGGTGAGGAATCCTGCGTAGCTCGGCACGTCCTCCACATCGCCCAGTGACTTGACGCGGCTCAGGGACTTTGCTTCATCCAGTCGGCCGTCCTCAATGAATGGTGTCAAATACAAGGGCTGGTCACTTGGAACGGCTTGTCTCTCCTCAGTGAAATTGGCTGGGCTAGTTGGACAGAGAGTTAAATATGCATGTTCGCGTTAAATAGGTGTAATAGTGTCGGCGAGAGCAACACGCTTGTGAGGACATGGTAATCGTTCACGAAGAAAGAAAGAAAGAAACATATCAACAATGTTTTAGACGTGCATATGTACTGTCGGGATCAAACGTTTGAGCAACACTGAAGCGCCGACCGAATTAGGGTGCTTAATTCGTCTCCAGCGCCGCCTTACAGGATAAGGAGACACCCTTTGTCCTGCGCCGCGCCGCCACTTCCCCTCCGCTGCGCCATATTGGGTAGGGCGGAGTGCGTGTGTAGTTGGGCGCGCAGTATACGTGCGAGAAAAAAAAAGAATTTTTTTTTCGCTGATCTCGTTAGAAGTTGTGTGGTCTCATGCACTTGAAACGTGTTATCGTGAAGACGTGGTCGTTCATGCATTAGCATGACGGTGGGTTGTAGCTTCTGTGCCACTGTGCGCCGGTTCGTCGGAAACTAGACTCCGATGTTTTCGCTTCCCCGAGAGAAGGTGCGAAGAAGAAAATTGGAATTCTAGGTCAAGTACCCTCCTTGGAGGGCTCCTGAAAACTCGAAGATCTGCGAAGTAATTTATAAAAGCTCGTACGATTTCTTCTTACACGTGCTGCATGCAATATTAGGCAGTTTTCAGGCACCGTTTTTGCAACTCCAATCGATCGCTCCGTGATCGGAGTTGTTGCCCTGCGAAATAAGTCCTCGCTTTACCTCACAGATTGGATCGAGCGATTAATCAGAGTTGTAAAAATGGTTCCCTAAAACGGTCCAGTGTGTGTTATAAATATAGCGATACACATATCGCAGCCTCTTTACTTTCGTCAGAGAATAGCCACTAGCTTTGTGCGAATAAGTTAAGTTTAGGGGGGTAGCTCTTCGACCTGAGAGTTCCTCGCTTGTGCACAATTTTATGCGAAATGTTTGTGCGTATTTTAGTATGTGAAGACCCTGAAACGGGTTTGATAAGCGCGGAACGTTGCCGTGTAAGCGTACACCAGAATCGCGTATAGTTAGGTGATTGTGTGCCATCTTCGCCCATCGTTCTCTAGCTTAGATTCGCGACTGGGCACCGATTTGTTTTTTCTTCTCGCGTTTTTATATTTGTGAAGGTATCATGACGTTGGTGCAAAATCTTGAGCATGGTAAATAATGCTGTGTTTTCGAAAGGTACTCGTGAATGCAACATCGCGATATATCTCATAGTTCGCGAGTGAGATATTCCTGTTTCTCACGGCCATGCCGCATGACTCACATGCCTGACAGAATGGAAACTTGTGTGATTGGTACTTATACCGTTCCCTTCTCGAAAGGGTACCAAGTTAAACAACAAAAAAAAAACAACAACATAATGAAACGCATTTCATGGTAACATTATGAAGAAATATGTAGGATTGTTTTTGACATGCAATATAATGTACCTATTTTCTTCAGAGGGAGGGGGAGGGAAGAGGGTGACACGTCCGACGCTTCCACTGGTCGGAAGTGATGACGTCAGCGCGTGTCAACCTCTCCCTCTCTCTCCGGTGCTGACAAACCGACAGACACCGCCGGAGTTCTGTGAAAAGCAGCCATTTTGTTTTCGTTAAAGTCACGCGCAAAGCTGGCGCGGACCAGAGAGGAGGAGGCGCCGCGCAACACCTTCCACATAACAAAGCCGTAGCGCTGAATAAGATGGCGTCATCAGAGAAGGCCAACGCTGAACACAAATTTGAACGAGTGCTACGTCTTGACTCGAAGCCTGACTCAGGCTTCGAATCAAGTTCGAGGCAAACGTTGACGCAATCGTCGTGTCCAATCTGTGCCCAGCGCTGGCCTTCTCTGATGAAGACATCTCATTTAGCACTGCGACCTTGTTATATAGGAGGGGCTGCGCCGCGGCGCGGTGGAACGCAGGGGTGCTCATGTTGCCTCTCTGCCGTCGCCAGTTGTTTTTCGCTTTGGGTTTCCGTTGTAGCGGCGCGTAGGGCTGTGCTTTGTGTGTGTGTAGTTGAAACGATGGATGCGGTTGCCTCCACGAGTGATATGAATGCGGTTCCCTTTCCTCATTCTGTAGATCGCGACGCCACTGTTGTCGCGCTGCTTGAGCTCAATTTTGACGAGAAGTACAGCGAAAGAACTCTCGTTGAAATTGACCAATCAAACATGAATTGTGAACGATAAACCTTAACCTACATGCTATCCAACGAAGCAGAAAAGGGGTCACGTGATACTTGATACTACGTCTCGACAAGGAGCCGCCAGGTGGCTCCACTCCATCTTAGAGCTAATAGAAAACAAATAAGGATATAGATCCTAAAAGGAAACCAGCACACAGCGACGACCACTTTATTAGGAGAATGCATTTCACTTTATCATTAACATTTGAGCTCGTTCTCGTTTCGCCCTTCTCACTTGGCCCTCCTCAAAACAACCATTCTCAAAAAGATCTCGCTTTGACCCTTCGTATTTGGCCCTTTCCCGTTTCGTCTTTCGCATTCCAACCCTCCTCATTTGGGCCCGTTCTCGTTTCGCCCTTCTCACCTGGCCCTTTCAAAACAGCCATTCTCAAAAATATCTCGCTTTGACCCGTCGCACTTGACTCTTTCCATACCAAAATCGTTTTTAGGGCAATATTAATAAAAACATTAACATATTTTATGCGTGGGTGTGTGTGTGCCACGCTACAGGCATACTTTATCTGCTAAGGATTTTAGCAGTGCATCGAGGTCGTCGTGAAAAGCTACTAGCTGACAATAAAACAGACCAACTATTTATCGCAGTCAGATCATATTCCGAAATGTCACGTTGTTTGAGGTCTCTCGACTTGGGACAATGCCACCACTTCTATAATGCAGTGGTTCTCAAATGGGGGTCTCCGAAGGCATCCTAGGGGTCCGCGAAGCCCTGCCTTATCAGGCAAGCACGGCAATATTAGTCGTCTTTCTTCACGTTGAGAAGAAACGTTCCAATTTTCGGGTGATTACTCTCGCGTGTATGTCAATGAGACAAGTCTACTTCACACTAGCAATTAGTTATATTCATTTATTAAATCAATATGATGATAACCTATACCTTTCTATTCCCCTCACCCCAAACGGGGTCCTCCATCATCTCTGCCTTTCTACAAGGGGCCCGCGAAACATCAATGGTTGAGAACCACTGCTATTATGTACGCTATTTCTGTTCAAACAAAGTTTCCAAACTAAATGTTTATTGTTTTCTTTTTCTCTTGTTTGCTCAGAGGAAGGGAAGCAGGTGTCAATTTACGATTCTCAGTGCGTACCTCTACACATAAATATATCTGATGGTATGTTGGGGGCCCAAGCAAGGTAAGGCTTATCAACAAAGCCGCGAAGGCATAACGACGTTAGAAGCATGCCGAACTAGTGCCATTCGGTCGTAGCGCGAACGGGCGAAATGAGAATGGGTCCAGTTGCGAAAAGTACAATTTGGATCTTATGAGAAGGTTCAAACAAGGCGGACCAAATGAGAAAGGGACGAAATGTGCAAGGTTCAAATGCGAATGGGACCTTTTGAGATACACACCAACACTGTCAAACCCTCCCCTAGCTAGCTGTGTGCAAAAAGCCACGTCCGAGATACGCATGCGCGACGCGATGTCCATGCCGTTGCGCTTTCGTGCTGCGCCGAGGGCGGGCATGTCGCCGACTCACCGATACCCAATTTCGAAGGTGAAAACCTCGAGGTGGCGGGTGCCCACCCATTCCAACTACGCAAAAGCTCTACGCTCCAAAATCATTGGATGTTGGCGGCGTAAAGACAGTTTCACATACTTGCGTCTGACGATGACCGGCTGTGCTACAACGGGTTTTTCAGCCGCTTTTGGCTGCTTCCGACCGGCTGCGAAGCAGCGCAGCCCGTCGTAAGCAGTCACAAGAGGCTGAAAAACGGTTTTTAAGGCCCTCCAGTTGTTAGCGGTAGCAAGTACGTGAACAAGCCTTAAAGACCCTTTGACACACCTGCAACCGAGTAGGACCGGCTGAGACAAGGCAGGTTTTTAAGCCTTTTGCGACGGCGTAGGACCGGATGCGCTGCTGCGGAGAAGGCCCTATAAGCCGTCGCAAGATGCTTAATAACCGATCTTGTCTCAGCCTTTCCTACTCGGTTACAAGCGTGTGAACGGGCTTTAAGATGCGTTCCATGAAAAAGTATCTGGATAGCGTAGATAAAGCCCAGCGTAGTTGGCGGGAAAACCTCCTCTCCTCGCAGGAACGCAACACGCGACATAGATAACATCACAAAAACGTCACACGAAGCGCCACGAGATCGTGTAGCACATACGAAACCACCCATAGTTCCCCATAACCAAGCGTAAGAAATCAAAGCGCAGACATATGCGCTCTCGTGGTTTATCAGAATGATAAAGACAAGCTTTGCATCTTTAATGCATTGAGTCTTCGCAGACACTAAACTCATCCATGTACTCTGATTTGTATGTGACTCCGCACAAAGTTTCGGTGGTGTTGTCCTTGTTCGTTGTCGGTGTGGCCTGCTATTCACCGAAACGGGGATCACCGATAACTCGGTCATTTTGAAGACAAGACAAGAAAACCTTTCGAAAGACACCGTTAAAGAGATAATTAAATCTCGGGCATTCTAAAAAATGGTGAAAGAACTCACATGAAAGGTTGATTCCCGGTACGTAGAGACGCTCTTCCGGCGAAGAATAGCCACATGATTGCAAGTGCCTTCATCGTAATACCCTCTCTTCACGTACTGTATGTCTGAAGAGCTCGAAGCCTCTCTCGGGCTAGACAGTGGTAGGTGGAATGAATACCGACCGATATCGCACCTTTTATCCACCTCACCAGAAGCCACTATCTAATGCGAAATTGACATGACGCTTTGTTGGACGAAGTTTTATCACGAAGATAAGAATATAGATGCAACTTGCATAACTGGGTAGTAATGTGTCAAGTGAGGTATCAAGTGGATTGCTGAGAAGTTGCCCGGTCGTGAACAAATCGTCATACTGAAGGGTCAAAGGTCTTTGCCAGTAAGTGACCTCTGGGATTTACCAAGAAAGCGTATTGGGGGGGGGGGGGGGGGGATCGTTATTTCTAATATTTATTATTTCATTATCTTTTCATTTATTATACGTTCAAAGCCGCAGTGGGGCGTTACATAAGGGGGGTAATGTATAAACAAATTCGACACATGTAATTTTAATACAAAGGTAAAAAGCAACTTATAAAACGCTTCGCCTTCAATGATTATTTGCAACATTCTAGTGAGAAAACGCATGTCAAGTGACAGGCACGTAGCCAGGTTTCTTTTGGGGGGGGGGGGGGGGGGCCGCCCATGACAAAATGCTGTATGAGGGGGAGGGGGGAGAGGAGGTCCCAGCAAAATCGAAATTTCGGGCCGGGGGGGGAGGCGAGACCCATGGGCCGCCCCCCTGGCTCCGTGCCTGTCAATTGAGCTATGTTGAAAATAAGGGATGACCAATTAATTGTTTTGGGACTCTTAACAAACCGTTACCGTGCATACATGCATGCTTCAAAAGCTCCGGTAGTGCGGTACGCGGAACACAGTAGATGTTTGCTAAAAGTTCCTATTCTTGCAAGGGATTCCGGTAATGCATTCCGATCACTTATACATAGAATGTGGGGTGAATTTTCAGAAGTGTTACCTCTGGCGAAAGGCAATTCGACGTGTTGGAAAGTCCGATTAGGGTTCCAGATGGTAGAGGCTTATTCCAGTTCGGATCTGACGAGGGTACAGTATGACGGCTGTTTTACTTTTAGTGAAGTTTGATAAAGATGGCGTCTTAGGACTCCCAAGGTTTTATTTGCGCTTGAAGTCAGATGTTCAATACAAGTTTTCCAGGACAGCTGTAACTTAATTAAATGAACGCCAATGTATTTAAAAGAAGAAACTTTTTATAGTGGATGGAGAGCAAGTTTGATAGGAATAAGTGAAGGTATTACGCTATTCAGAAAACTATATAAGTTTAGATTTAAGGTGAATAACAAGACATGAGTCACTCAGCATACCACGTCTCAATTAAACACAGGTCGTCTTGCAATGCCTTGCAATCAGCTTCACCGGTGCGCGATAAATAACAACATCGTCGGCAAACAAACAAAGGTTATCTGCCTCTAAGTTGGCAACTAATATCATTAATGTAAAAAAGGAAAAGCAACGGGCCCAGTGCGGTTCTCTGGTACGTGTACCCCTCAAATAACTGGTAAAGGCTAAGAATTTGCCTTACCAAGTCTGACAGACTGGGTTCTTGTGGTAAGAAAGTTGTTTATCCATGAATTAATTAGCACTGAATTAATATAAGTGGTTTAGGTTTGCGATAAGTCTGCATGGAGGTACCCGATCAAAAGCTTTGGAGAAGTCAATAAACACATAGTCTGTTTGTGTAAGTGTTAAGGTTATCATGAATATCAGTA
This sequence comes from Ixodes scapularis, assembly GCF_016920785.2. Classification (NCBI taxonomy): domain Eukaryota; kingdom Metazoa; phylum Arthropoda; class Arachnida; order Ixodida; family Ixodidae; genus Ixodes; species Ixodes scapularis. The sequence continues at coordinate 94,045,441 of NW_024609880.1, forward strand.
ACCAACTAAAAAAGCTGCGTTGTACGAGACCGTTTTTTTGTTAACGAAATCCATATTGATTACAAAATAATATATTGTAATTTAAAAATTACATAAAGTTTGTAAAAATAATATGCTTCAGGGTCGCTAAGTCGTGGAACACAAAGATTCTTTTTTTCTAGGCACAAATTTGCCCGATTAAATCTTTATTTTCTCTTTTACGCTTGCCGATCCGTTTCTATCTGCGACAATTCATACTTGTTACGAACAGACGGTTTGATCACACAGATGATCCCCGAAGCAAATGCGCTGTCAGAAACCCTCGAAACGTGTGCTGGCCCGCACTTCAACCTTGAAGCACTTCACGTCGTCGTCGTACGTGATTCGGCCAATTCGGCTTCACAGTGTTTTCACAGTGTTTTCACAGTGTTTTCAGCCGAAAGCTAGCTCCACGGAAAGGCGTTCGCGCACCTCGAGCGTCGATCAAACCTGTGCACGGGCACTTTTCGCTCCCGAAAATCCCACATAAAGTTGACCCCGAAATAAAAGTTTCGTCGATCGTCACCAACCTCATTCAACGTGGTCGCGTACTCGCTCAGACAGAGCCACGGAACCCGCGAAGCCATTGCGTCGTCTGCTAGCAAGGCAAAACCGGTTGTGAAACTTTATTAAACGCTTTTGCCATCGCTTTATGGTACTGAAACAATAGAATGAAGTCTTCATGATTAGATATGGGACACACAAAATGCTTACAGATCATTATTTACTTCTTTATCAGACAGTTTCTAACCTCACGTCGAGCCCCAATGAATTTGTCCATTACAACGTTCACAGCAACGATTTGTTTGGAGCGGAGCGCCATGTTGTGACGTCATCACTTAGGGGGTCAATTCCAGGAACTCTAAAACCAGTATTTCGAAAATTGCACGCTGTTCTGTTCCTTGTCCTTTTAGTTGGAACACCTCTAAGCAGGTCCGTCGAAACGGGGGACGGGGAGGGGGGGGGGGGGGGCGTTAAACACCCCCCCCCCCCCCCCAAGTGGCGTGGGAAGAGAGGGCAAAAGGCTTAAAGGGGTAAGAGGGCTGGAGGGTGGGGGGGTTGGACGTGATCGCCTCAGCCTCAGACCATAACATCCACTGATCTCTATCTGTATTTGCTGGATCGCGTTTGCCCGCTCCGCGAATGCGGCCACTGGCAGCCATCTTTTTGGCAGAGTTATATTACGTCTAGCCAATGTACAGCTGCTGCAGTCACTATCATCCATCTATGGCAGACAGCGTTGTGGCAATTGTGGTGGCAGGCTGCCATATAAACAGCCGTGGGTGATATTTTGTTCTTGATTGAAATTGTTCGACGAAACGTATTGTTGAAACCCGGCGTGAACGCAAGCCCGATCTTTGAGGACCCGGTCAAAGTTTCACGAAATCGCAGCACCGGGGAAAAGCAGCACAGCACGCATCGAAAGTCGCATCGAAAAAAGCATCGAAAGCAGACGCCGGTATGGCGTCTGCTTTCGATGCGAGCTGCGCTGCTTTGCCCCGGTGCTGCGTAGCACTTTCGCCGGTTCCTCAAAGATGAGGCTACCGTTCATGCCGGGTTTCAAGAATCCGCTTCGTCGAACAAATTTAATCAAGCACGAAATATCACCCACGGTACAGTGTACTAGATCCACGGATATATTATGGCAGCCTGCCGCCATTGCGCTGTCCACCATATTACTATGATGGCTAGAGATAATAAAACTCTGCCAAAAACATGGCCGACTGTGGCCGCATTCCCGTGCATAGGCGGAGCTGGTCAAACGCGATCCAGCAAATAGACATAGAGATCAGTGATAACATCCTACATAGTGTGCAGTCATTTCAGAAAGGTGCAATAAAATATTCCAGGGAAGGGATCACCATTTTTAGTACCCTCTCTCTCTCGCGAACATTTTCTACGGCAAGTTCTGACCCCAAATTGTCTGTGTGTGCGTGTGCTGGTCGTGCCCGTTTTAACGCGAAAGCATTAACTGCTTCGTAAAGCGAAGCCGGCGTTGTCTGCAGCAGCGAAAAACGGCACATAAAGTACAATTGGCCGAGTGTAAAGCGCGATTTAAACCAAAGCGTTTTTGTGCGCGCTCAGGCCGTGCGCTTCTCAGAAATTGCGTATTTCGTGGCATTTTTGCTGTCTCCGGGGCGCTTTCTGAGGCACAACCATAGGACGGTGTGGCTTTGGGCGAGCGCGCACGCGCGCACGATTGCACCGCACACTGGCGGTGAAGTGACGACCAATCAAAATGCAGCTTCGCCTTCCCTCTGCGCGTCCGCAGTAGCCTTCTTTTCGGCTGCACAAGGCTGCAGAAGTCACCTTCCTCGAGTCGGAAACAGGGGGAAAGTTAAAGGGATTGTCCGGTCGAAACCGGAAGTACTTAAGTTTTTGCGCTCGTTGCGTCGAGGGAGCCTCCATGTAGACAGACGTTATTTTTATTTTGATATATTATCTCCCGTTATTAATTAAACCTTTCATGAGCGTATGTACGAAACTGCACCCCGAATTTCGCCAGTGTCAATGGCTGACATCCGTAGGTGCTGCGTGACGTCACAGAACGCAAAGGTTTGTCGGATGGTCGCAGATGGTCGGGATAACAAGCGTTGATCGATGGATGTCTTTTATTTTGTTTCGAATTATATAATCTTCTAGGGTGTACCCTACTGAAATACGGTTCTTTGAATGCAGTTCCTAAGCATGTGCAAAAAAAGTCACGCCTTTTCGCAGGATATTACTCGCAAACAGCCATAAGCTTCGAGCAAACGTATGCCGTTTCGCGCAAACAGAACTGTGCAACTGCGACGGCCACCGATCGAACTCGGGGTGCTAGCAAAGCAAAGGTGGCAAAGGATGCAGATTTCGCCTCTGAAGCTGCACCTAGGTACATGAAGCGGCATCTGGGTACACATATCGGCGGATCCGCTGGATCTGTGATGAGGCTGCGGGACGTTCCCTCAGAGGCGATGTCCGTGGGTCAAAGGCAAACGGCGAATCGTTCAAATGCATGTCGTCACTTGACTTGGGCGAGCTTGGTGAATTAATCGTATAGTCACGCTCCATTTTCACACACGGGTCAAAGAGAATCGGGCTGCAAACGTGCTAAATACAACTTCTGGCATTGTTTCCAGACGGCCTAGCTGTTGGTTTCTGTCACAAACTCTGGCGCCGGCCGACTCTCCCACGAGCTTTTTCTTTGCGATTTTGTGCTGCTCGCCGTGACCCTTCGCCAATTTGCCTTTTTTAGTGGGCTAATTGCGTTGCGGCGACCACAAACGGGAAGACGAAACTCGGTTTTGTTTGTTTCTCCTTTTCTTTCCCTCGGGGGTGCCTTCGGCGCCGACAAAGGCGCGAAATACGTCGCCGTGGAGGGGGACGGTTTTCGTGGGGAGCCGAATCAGCCGATGGTTTTTGCGCAGAGCTTTTTGGGTGGTCAAGGGGGCAAGACGTTCATGGTTGCGGGGTGAAGTCGGCGGGAATGGCGTCCCGGCGACGCGATATCTTCTGAGTCCTCTTTATTATCGTCACCGCCGCGGTCTTCCTGCCAGTTCACCACCGCCGAGAGGCAGACGATGCCCCTTCGACACCAAATTTCAGTGAGACCTGTCCGTACAGTTCGGACTTCGCTTTTGCGGAACTTTTATTTCGATTTGCTCTCCGTCCGTGGCTTGCTTCCTTTGTTTCATTGTTGTTTGTATTCTGAACCATAGCCTCCTATATCTGTAGTGCGCCGACCGTTTTCTTTATTGCTTCTTTCTATTTTATACTTAGTGAAGTTCCTGTGGAACCTTGGGGTTTTCTTTTTGCTGTGTATTGTTTGCCAATGCGGCAAACCTTGAAGTTTATATTTACATATATATTTTTTTTTCAAGTAAATATATTGTTCATTGTTCAAACTTTGTGTCCGCCTGAGCTCATTTCGTTCTTCCCCAACTTGGGCACACGCGCCAACCGCGCCGGCTGACCGGCCTCAACAAAAATAAATATTGTTCGCAGTCGTTGTAGAGGGCCAGCGGGAGAACCGTCAAAGGGGAATCGAAACTGTGACAGTTTCGGTTTCGCTGCATAATCAAATTGATTGATCCGATTTGGGCGAGGAGTGGATGAACGTAGTTTAATATCGTTGGCGCAGCATCACACCTCAGCTTACGAGCCTTTTGTCCGCTTAGAGCTCAGCTCGTAGCTCTTTTCTGTGAGGTGATTGCTGCATAAGCGGATCTCGATCTTGACGGGAACCCAGTCCCTACGCACAGCGACGATCCATTTTTCTCGTCAGTGCACGTCTCGCGGAAAAGTGTGGAACGTCATGCCTTGGCTCACATGTGCTGCCCGGTGGTTGTGGCACCCAACCACGAAATAAGTCGAGCACAACAACAAAAACGAAGCACGCTGAGGCGTTCACTCGCAGGCAAACGACGAGACAGAAATGCTCACTTTGCTTCACAGAAATGCTCATTTCACAGAAATGCTGCTCGCTTTGTGTTTTGTGACGTCAGAGTTTCAATGTTGCCAACGAAAGCAGCGCTTACGCTAGAATGCGATTGGAGCAGTATAAATTCAATTACTCACGCAGAGGGGCATATAAAATTCAGATATTGCACGTACGATGCTTCTCGAGGCAATAACAATGATATTCAATGATTTTCTCGAATACAAAATTTGACCGGACAATCCCTTTAATAGACGCGGCCATACCTGCAAGCCAGCAGAGAACATCTGCGCCAGACAACGAAGAAACGCGGAGCCGGAACTAGTGCCCCTTACTGATTGTCCGGGAGATAGGAGCGCCATACTACGTCACAGCTCGTTTCCTTGCGCCTTCAGAAAAAGCTAAAAATATCCAACTTTCTTACGCGCTCCCGGACGGAATTAGCGCGACGTCACGAAATACGCAGTTTCCGGGAGCCACACGGCCTATCGTGCACACAAAAACGCGCTGGTTTGGATCGCGCTCAACGGCGCTAATATTCCCAATGGCTGAACGAAACGGTACTTATATTCACGTCAGCAAACACGCGCCTCAGAAACAAGCCACAAAGAAAAGCCCAGCAACGTCAACGAGGTAGAGGGGCTTACCTATAGACCTTTTCCACAAGGGCGTCGCCATCTTGAATTGACGTCACTTCCAGTATGGGCGAAAACGTAACTTTGCCGTTGCCACGCCAATAGAAGACATTTAGGATATAAACCTAACCGTCACACATTCTCGTTTTGGCTCGCCTCTATTTTTTTACTAGTTACAGGTTGAAACGTTTTACTTTTTTTTCGTCGCCCATACTGGAAGTGACGACAATTCAAGATGGCGGCGCCCTTGTGGAAAAGGTCTATAGAGTGATAATCCGGAAGTTCGAAAGTGGCACCCCCCCTCTTTCCCTTCCCCCGGTTACCGCCATGTTGTACGAAAAAGTGACTACTCGTCAAGTGACCTCACAAGAGCCATGATGTCACCGGTAAGATGGCAGCGGGTCAAAACTGGTGGACGCGAGTTTGTTCGGTGTACGCTGGTCGTGATGTGTCGTTGCTTGCTGACGATTTCGGCATTCTTCGTGCTCTCTGACGCGTGTATAACGCGAAGACATGAAGGAATGAGATTGATACCCTTTTTGCGCAAGATCACTTTGGCATTAGCACCTGGGAGACAGCATCAGTCGTATCACCGTAACGGTGCTCGGATTCCCGGATGTTTTCGAGGATCGATGGAACTTTTACTGCTTTTAGCGTAATCTGTCTTTCATTCTCTGAGCGTTATTTAATTAAACGTAGGGATGTCTGATAACCGATGCGAAATGTATGCGACGCATGTAGGGTCTAGGGGAAGTTGTTTCAGGCCTATGTAACCGCATAATCGCAGCCACTTTTATCGAGGAAGCTCCTGCCATTTTTACGTTTTCTATTAATCAACGATTTCATGATATAACTTTTACCAGAAAGAAAAATGTAGCAGGGAAGAATGTAGGAAAAATCAGCTCTAACAAAATACAAAAAAAAAAAAAAAAAAAAAACAGCAACAGGACATAAGAACGGAAAGTGTGTATGATTACTCACTGGGAAGTTCTTTTCTGTTTTAGGCGAGAAGTGGAGTTCTGAGGATGCACCCAACAAATATTGCACTTTTTCTCCGCCAGGCGAAGTCCACTGTTTTTTGTTTCGTTTTTGTTTTTAATATTCGCGCATGCGCACAAAAGTCAAACTTTAGTCAACCCTTATCGAACATCACATTGAAAGGTCTGAAAAGTCGAACATGGTCGAACTCGGACCTGGGCAGGTTCGCGAGACATCTATTGCGGACAGCTGAAGTTTTGTTGCGTTTCTGTGGGTCTTTTACTTTTACGTAAAACTCATATTGATTCGATATGCCGCGTCCGAGAATGGAATGAGCAACTAATTAGTGGCGAGGCACCACGGGAGCAGGAATGAACAGCTTTGGAGGTTCTCATTCTTCTGCTGCTCCCAGGTAAGCCTTTTTGTCTCTGATTGTGTCCTTCTAAGCTTCCGTTCAAGAATCTCGTTAGTTTCTTTGCACCGCATTTGCCTAATCGCGTTCGAGAAATGTCTTCTGGTAGTTATTTCTCGTTGGAGAGCATCTCTCCACACGCTCCTCGTCAAACCGTCCGACGGGTTGCGAGTTGGTCACAAGGCCATGATTCGGCCATCACCCGAAACACCTCGTTCGACCCGTCAGACATTTTATCGTACGTGAGTCGCTTTTCACGAGTTGCTTCGTCAGCATCAGCGTCACTTCGCGTCGATTCGTATCGCTGTGTGCCGATATATGTCCTGGGGCCCTAATCTCTACACTTGGCGAAAAAGTCGGCGAGAAATCTGGCGGCCGTGATTGGCCAATGCCGCACTTGACCTTGGCGCCGGCCAATCAGAGCCGCCGGATTTTTCGCCGACCTTTTCGCCAAGTGTCCAGATTAGGGCCCCTGGTCAAGTTTGGTCATCACCCCAACACTTCGTTCGACCCGTCAGACGTTTTATCGCACGTGGGTCGCTTTTCACGAGCTGCTTCGTCAGCGTCAGCGTCACTTCGCGTCGGCTCAAATCGGTGCGTGCCGATATATGTCCTGGTCAAGTTTCTTTATCGGCCCGCGCGTCTCATTGTTGTGGGTGACCTCAAACGACGCAAGCGAAGCGCGTGAAAAAAGAAAAAAAAAAGAAAAGAAAAAGCCTTATGTGGTTAGAGCTTTAATCTACCGCGGTAGTATGCTTTTTTTTTTTTTTTTTTTGCGATTGGTTGAACGATTCAAATAGCGTGTCGTCGCGTGTGCGTTGTACGTGTGTTGTGTGTGATCTGTGTTCTAATTCCTTGTCTATGTTAAAATGTGTATAATGTGTGCAAATGTGAAATAAGCGTTGTTCGTATGTGAATGTAATAAGCGCGGAAAAGATCTACCCCAGCGATACTAAATTTCTTTACCAACTCTGAATGTGATGTTGACTAGCGCCACCTGGGTGTGTAAGCGCGCAATTTGGTACTAAATAAGGTAAGGGCGCAACATTTAGTCCCAGGGGCCTAAATGCAAGAGTACAAAAGTTACCTCTGGGGGGTTCAACTTTGAGGGACTAACGGTAGGGGAGCAAGGGTTGCTCCCGTCACCATTGCTCCCCTAGGGGAACAATGGTTGTGTCAGTGCATTGGCTCCCTTGAAGGAGCAATTCACGCTCCCTTTTTTCTTAGAGTGTAGTGTGACAAACAAGAAGGTCGGGACGAGTGTGTTCAGATAAGAACGGTCATGGTGGTGTCATGCCTAATTTTGTGCTTTCAATCAAATTTTTATATGAGGTAGCGAAACCTGTCCACTCTACGGGACAGACCTTACTTTTGCAGGATATACTTCTCTGTATTAGTACGAAAATTCACATTCGAGAGAAGGTTGAAAAAACGATTTTCCCAACTGCGCGATGACGCAACTTCGAAGGCCGGGGGAATAGAAAATTCAGCTTTTTACAACGTCAAAAGTTTTTGCGTTTAAAGCACGCATACGTTTCTGTCAGACTTTGTTAATGTTAACTTATATGAGCATATAGTTCAAGCGAAATAAAATGCCGAACTTGGCTTCGGAGCAAATCTTACATTAAAAAAATGATTTTTCTTCGGCGAATTTTTAAGTCGCCTTTAACTTTATATTTTAAAGCTGAAAATTTTTGTGTCGAGTGTTTCATGCTTTGTGGACTTTTAGCAAATTAATTAGCGTTCTACTGTTGAAAGTGGTTTCTGCATTGTGGCCGAAAATTTCGTTGAAATCGAGAAAGTTAAATTTTAACAATTCTTGTGCAGCAATTAAAACAAAATCATTTTCTTTTTTTTTATTTTGTCCGATGTGCCCTTGTTGACCAGTTATTACAAGTCGACAAAGCCATGTTGCATCATTTTGTAAAAAAAAAAAAAATGTGTAACCAGGACGGGGTCGCATCAATTACCGCTGGGGGTTTCTGTCTTAACGACTAGTGGTACACGAGTGACGGATGCCACAGTATCCGTACTTAGTCATATGATTGCTCAAGCACCATGAAGCACTCTAAAAATAACACGTGAAGTTATTTTCATCGCTGATGTGGTTGATATTGCCAATGAATACTGAACTTTACGGCGCGTCCGGTCGTTATCATCACATCCCCCATTCACGCTTAATATGCTTGAATGGGGGATATAATGACGTCGATTTTGTTGCGTGTGCTCGCTCACACCGGCGGCTGCTGGCGCATGGCAAGATAGTGCGTCTCTTATTGTAGACACTAAAATATTTGGTTCAGCATCCCTTTAAAAATTCGTCGAAAAATGCCTCATTATATAAGATTTGCTACAGAAGCCAAGTTGGGCATTTTATTTCGCTTGAAGTATATGCTCATATAAGCCAACTTTAACTAATTGTGACAGAACAGTATGCGTGCATTAAAAGTAAAAAATATTGACGCTGTTAGAAAGCTCCATTCTTTATTCCTCCGACCTTAAAAGTTGCGTCATCGTGCAGTTGGAAAAATCGTTTTTAACCTTCGCTCGAATGTGATTTTTCTTACGAATACAAGAAACTATCTTGCGAAAGTGAAGTCTGTCCCGTTGTGTGGACAGATTTCGCTACCTCATATAAAAAATTAACTGAAAACAAGAAATAGGCATGACAGCACCATGACCATTCTTATTTGAACACACCCGGAGACTGGAATGGAAGTCCCTTACCGTAGGAGCGTTGAAAAATCGGGATAGAAGAAAATCGCCGTTCATGAGGACACGTTTCTTTGCCTCGCAGCAATCTCGAAGGTTGCCGTTGCCATTAGCTGCCACTAAAAATTCTTACGCTTCGCACGTTCCCTCCTTCGGCTCTTTCTTTTTTCTTTTTTTAGTTTGGCATTTGCAGATGCTGCAGCCAATTAGTTTGATGACTACAGTACTGACTGGGCAGCCAAGAAACATTTTGGCTACACACACACACGCACACTTGACAGGCCCGACCCCAAACGAAAACCAACCGTGGCAACACTTCCCCCAGATGAAGTGCCTCGAACAATTGTTCCTCCCGGTGTTGGTGGAGGGGGGTTCAGCCCCCATCGTCTGGGGCTTGGTGGCGGGCAGTTTGCTGACTGATGTGCCGACTCGAACTGCCTTTCCTTGACTATGTACATTTATTTACATAGTCACAGGCATTCCAACTTAGACGACCATCTCGACCCCCCCAAGAGCCTCAGGTCAAGTCATTATTTTCTTCACCCGTTCCTTCTTTCGGCATTTCCAACTCTCTCCCTCTCATTAATAGACAAACCAATCTGTTAAAATCCCCCCTCGTTCACGCGCTCCTATATAAACCAGTCGACGGCGAGGAATATCCGCGACTGCTGTAAACCACAGCAGTGGTCGAAACCTTCAAAGTGGACGCGACGTATCTCGTTGGAGGCGTCATGCCAGCGCTAGCCATATTTCGTCCCAGTGTTCACCGCACTGGGCGAAAAACTACAACATAAAAAAATTAATTTGCTGCAGAAACCACTATTCTTGGTTGCCGAACTGCTCACTGTGAATACAACCCAAGTATTATTTAATGAATGGTTTACGGTAATTGTTGTCGTCTGCGCGCCACTTTGAAATTGAGTAATTGCTTCGTATGGGTTCGGCGCGAATGCATATTACCGCTCCGTTGTGGGCCGCTCGACGTCGTCGCTCTTCGCCAAGTCGGCGCAACGCAATTCAGTGGGCGGCTCACCCTCGTCTGTAAGCTAGACAAGGAGCGCCCCGTCCCACGTCAGTTCTTCTTTGGGCTCCCAGCGGTACTGTAGCCTGACGGCCCAGCTCCGGGTCTCTGCCCAAGCCCGAGGCATTTTCTGGATGGCAGTGAACCCTCACGGCTTGTCTGGTCGATCGCCTGCGGCGGACGACAAAAGTCGAAAGCCACGTCACGTACGTGCAGCGCGGATTTACCTCCTTGCGCCGCAGCCAATCGGGTGGAGAGCACAACCGTTCTCTGCCACCTTCAAGCAGGGTGCGGATGTGGAAAAGTGCTAACTGCCGCTCCGCGTACACGCGGCGCAGATTTACATGCTCTTTTTGTTACGAGGCCAGATACCATATCGCGAAGTCCGGGTGAAGTAGCTAAAGAGTGCTATCACATTAAAAAAAGCAGCAACACGGCAATTGTTGGCAGCCCCCCTCACAGATTACTCGATTCTTGCATCCTGAGGAATCCCGCGCACCGTCTCCCTGTCCAAAGCCGCCTCTATGAGAAGACGTCGCCCCAACTCCACGAGGCCACCTTCCCGCGGCCCGAGGTGCTCCCATGTGGAAAGTCACAAGCCCCACACAAACAGACGTGCACTCCCTAACTTCACTAACGTACCCACACACTCTCCACTTGTCGTGAGTTTCGTTGGGGTTTGGCCCGTTGATGCAAGCGAGTCATTCTCGTTTCAAGGAGAGCGACGGAGCCATTTCGCACGCGTGTTTGGACTCTCGGGATTTGCAAAAACTGGGAGTCTGCAACGCCTGCTGTCCTCGTCTTTCTTTTTTTCCCAGTTCATCCTTTGTCCTTGTGCGACAGCAGACTGTCAATAACGGCACCGTTTTCGTGCAAGGTGTCACCTTGAGGTGCAACCCCACCCTTGGTTAGTGTGATTCTGAACCAACAGATGGCGGTGAGATCACCTTCCAGGCCTGTACATCAATCCGAGAAATCGTCTGTTGTGGCGCTTCGATACAGTGTGGTATTTTTCTATATCCTGAATTTGACATCCCTGGTCCCTTGCTTGTTTTTCTCTGCACGAGCTTTCTTTGGAACGCGCACGGCTGCGCCAGTTCTCGTGCAAGGGCGCCAGTTGCCTACGCTCCGTGCTCAGGTCTCTAGAAAATGTAGGCAGAACAAAACGCGAAAATCGTCCTGAGCCAAATGGCGAGACACATGCAGAACCAAACCACCGACGCGTTGAAATAGATAAAATTGCCTGTGGGCCGTTAACGGAGATTTCAGCGGCCAATTACACATATTTTAATATGATCAGATTTATGTTGACACGAACCAGGGTGACGAGAGGACGAGTAGTCAACTGAAAAATAGAGGTTTAATCGGCGAACTTGTGCCAAACAAAAAAAGTAGTGTTGTGCGAATAGCGGTTCGAATCGAATAGCGCTGCGTCATTCGTAGCCTTGACAGTGCATGGGGAAGCCAAGAAGGCAGGTTCTTTCAAGAGTGCTGAAGCTGGGGATAACGCTGCACTATTCGATTCGAACCGCTATTCGCACACCCTTAAAAAAAAGTAGGGAAAGAGCGTCGAGGCAGCAGAAAAGCAGGCGGCGATTCGGCAGCGTAACGGAAAGCGAGAGCCAGAGTGACTCGACAAGGTCGCTGGCAGCGGCTAATCTACAGTGCGTCACCATCTCGAAAGTTCGGCAAAGAAGGTTCGAGCGTCGCGCGCTCGGGGCGAGGATGAACTGGCACTTTCGAGAACAAGAAAACAGGACGAAAGTTACGTCTGGTGCAAGAATGAACGCGAATCTTCTAGAAGTCCGTGACCGAACGTTGCTTTCTCGGCTCTGCGGGCTGCAATATGACGGGCCGGCCCTCTTGTCGTGCATTTGTTTGGCTCTTTGTGGATTTCCAGGAAAACGAGATGACGGAATGGACTGGGGTTTCCAAAATTCTAGCTTGATAAATTAACTACCTAAAAAAATAAAAAAATAAACTATTTTTTGGGCGGTCAGGTGTCTCATTTAGGTAGCTGGGTGTTTATTTTGACCAAAACCACGAGACTGGAAAACACAAAAAATGGCACTCAGGTTTAGATGTTGAGTTTGGTAAACCCAAAGTAGGGCGGGTGCGGGTTCATAATAAAAAACTGCCGAGGTTAAAAATTAACTCACAGCAATGAATGATAATAATTAATTCTAATACGAAATCAGTGATAAATGCAATGACTGGCCAGGCATAGATTCTTGGTATGTGGATAGTGTTTCCACAGTTTAAGCAATGTACAGGATGTCACAAAACAAAACCAAAATTACAGGGTCTTTTTTTACCGCAAGAATAAACTAGGTGTCGCCGAACGCTCATTTTCCGCCCAAAGGCAGCGCCAGAGGTCACAACCAGATGTCAAAGTTTAGCCCGATCCGATACCTTACAACCTTGTACCTTATTCAAAAGTTATAAGTGATTTTCTGAGAACTTCATTGGGAAAATGGCGGCCGGCGGAGTTTTCGCATACATGGGGCTCTATGGGCACCAGAAACCGAAAACGGGCAAAAACGGGCTTCATTTTCCTATTGAAATTTTCAGAAAATCACTTAAAATGTTTGAATAAGGTGTCCGTTCGGGATGAAACTTTGCCATCTGGTTGTAACCTAGCGCTACTTTTTGGCGGAGAATGAGCGTTAAACGATGCGTATTTTATTTTTGCGGTAAAAAAAAAACATTAAATTTTTTTTGTGACATCTTATGCCAGTCTTAATTTGGCGACTTATGCGCGCAAGTAGCGGTGTGCAAAAATGAAAAAAAAAATAATAAAGATGCAAACGGGTAGAGTTTGACATTGTATAAAATATTTTGTAAGCACTCACATTGTACTTAAGAACGAAACGGCCCTACATTTTACGCTAGCGTTGAGTGTATCGAAAGTTAAGTGTGTATCAAAGGCTAAAGCTTGTACACTTATACTGCTCAGGCCATTATGTTTGAATGCTCATAGTAATTTATTACCCTCAGATTTGGTTTAAGTCCTCTCCTCATTGCTTACAACAGAAAGAAGGAAACAATTTAAGTTTGGATTGATAGAAAAACTCCTGCTGACAGCTACCAATCATCTCGGCGCCGATTATGAGTATTCACCGCATGCCAACGGTCGCGTGCTTAGAACGAGTTTTTCCCACGTGATTTCATACAATCATAATTGTTCTTGACAAACAACAATGTTTACTCAGGCAAGCGGTCATATGTGATGCTTTTAATATTTTGTATTGATTGTGGCACACGTGGCAAGTTGCACAGGCTTTTTTACAATCCGCAAAATAGAATGCTCCTGGGTTACCTTGGTCTCTAATGCATGTAGCACACAAAAAAACACGAACTGAATCGCAGTAGGAAACGAAAACAATTATGATAAACAAGCGTGTAATCACGCAAAAGCTGAGGGCATTGCACATATAAAGAAGATAAGCTTTGTTTCACTAAATACATTACGAGTAAAATATTTGGTTTTACCCCTCGAGCGAATCGGAACATACCAGTGCGAGCATACTGCCCTGAACTATACTTCCAATGAACAAACGCACCATCCAAAGCATCGAGTTCGTTTTTATAGCTCTTTGTACGCTCAAACCTTTGAAAACACAATTATAATAAATTCTATTATTTCAATTATTTTATTAAGTGCGCCTATGTGTTTTTTTTTCTCTGTTCAGTTCACGTGCCATTTTCTTAGTTATATAAAAAATGTAAACAAAAAAAAAAAAAAAAAGAAGAACGCGAACAAGCGAACACACATTAAAAATGCAATGGAACGGCGCAATCAAAATTAGTCGTTTGTTTTTTAGAGAGCAGGAGTTTCGTGAGGCGACATTGTTACCCGTTGAAGGTTATAAAAAGTGCAGTACAACTGTTAGCTCGCGGTCTTTAACGTGCATTACGCAGTATTTGTGGTACATGATCGCACGACGGTAGGATGCAGATGGACGACCGAACCTAGGGTCCCTGCTAAAGCCTCTTGATAAAGGCAGTTTTTAATCGCCAACCATTGCCGTAGAAACGCGCTAGACACGTGCCACGAGCGGTGCTCCACCGTCATTCGCTTTCAAGGGCCAGTCATTTTAGTGCTGCGCCGCCATTTGCCTCCAAGGGCCGCTTGAGACACGGGCCTCGTGCACTGGCACCTTTGAGGTTATTTGAAAGACCGACGCAAACACATCGAGGGGATTTAGTCCCTACTAGGGTGCCTTCATGTGCTCTTTGCTTAGGGTGGTGTAGGGTGCCTTCATGTGCGCTTTGCTTAGGGTGGTGGCATCTCGCCATTTTGTCACACACGTTTATTTTTATTTTTTGTTCAGTAGCGCGTGAAAGAGCGTGTCGCTGCACGCCCTTGTGGTGCTGACTGTGCTATGGCGACATTTTGTTTTCGTCGATTTCTTTGTATTTTTCCCGTGAGCGCGTGCTGTCGGCATCGGGTACTACAAAGGGTGGCATCACCCTAAACAGAAGGACATTGAGGCACCCTAGGGTGGTGGCATCTCGCCATTTTGTCACACACGTTTATTTTTATTTTTTGTTCAGTAGCGCGTGAAAGAGCGTGTCGCTGCACGCCCTTGTGGTGCTGACTGTGCTATGGCGACATTTTGTTTTCGTCGATTTCTTTGTATTTTCCCCGTGAGCGCGTGCTGTCGGCATCGGGTACTACAAAGGGTGGCATCACCCTAAACAGAAGGACATTGAGGCACCCTAGGGTGGTGGCATCTCGCCATTTTGTCACACACGTTTATTTTTATTTTTTGTTCAGTAGCGCGTGAAAGAGCGTGTCGCTGCACGCCCTTGTGGTGCTGACTGTGCTATGGCGACATTTTGTTTTCGTCGATTTCTTTGTATTTTCCCCGTGAGCGCGTGCTGTCGGCATCGGGTACTACAAAGGGTGGCATCACCCTAAACAGAAGGACATTGAGGCACCCTAGGGTGGTGGCATCTCGCCATTTTGTCACACACGTTTATTTTTATTTTTTGTTCAGTAGCGCGTGAAAGAGCGTGTCGCTGCACGCCCTTGTGGTGCTGACTGTGCTATGGCGACATTTTGTTTTCGTCGATTTCTTTGTATTTTTCCCGTGAGCGCGTGCTGTCGGCATCGGGTACTACAAAGGGTGGCATCACCCTAAACAGAAGGACATTGAGGCACCCTAGGGTGGTGGCATCTCGCCATTTTGTCACACACGTTTATTTTTATTTTTTGTTCAGTAGCGCGTGAAAGAGCGTGTCGCTGCACGCCCCTGTGGTGCTGACTGTGCTATGGCGACATTTTGTTTTCGTCGATTTCTTTGTATTTTTCCCGTGAGCGCGTGCTGTCGGCATCGGGTACTACAAAGGGTGGCATCACCCTAAACAGAAGGACATTGAGGCACCCTAGGGTGGTGGCATCTCGCCATTTTGTCACACACGTTTATTTTTATTTTTTGTTCAGTAGCGCGTGAAAGAGCGTGTCGCTGCACGCCCCTGTGGTGCTGACTGTGCTATGGCGACATTTTGTTTTCGTCGATTTCTTTGTATTTTCCCCGTGAGCGCGTGCTGTCGGCATCGGGTACTACAAAGGGTGGCATCACCCTAAACAGAAGGACATTGAGGCACCCTAGGGTGGTGGCATCTCGCCATTTTGTCACACACGTTTATTTTTATTTTTTGTTCAGTAGCGCGTGAAAGAGCGTGTCGCTGCACGCCCTTGTGGTGCTGACTGTGCTATGGCGACATTTTGTTTTCGTCGATTTCTTTGTATTTTTCCCGTGAGCGCGTGCTGTCGGCATCGGGTACTACAAAGGGTGGCATCACCCTAAACAGAAGGACATTGAGGCACCCTAGGGTGGTGGCATCTCGCCATTTTGTCACACACGTTTATTTTTATTTTTTGTTCAGTAGCGCGTGAAAGAGCGTGTCGCTGCACGCCCCTGTGGTGCTGACTGTGCTATGGCGACATTTTGTTTTCGTCGATTTCTTTGTATTTTTCCCGTGAGCGCGTGCTGTCGGCATCGGGTACTACAAAGGGTGGCATCACCCTAAACAGAAGGACATTGAGGCACCCTAGGGTGGTGGCATCTCGCCATTTTGTCACACACGTTTATTTTTATTTTTTGTTCAGTAGCGCGTGAAAGAGCGTGTCGCTGCACGCCCCTGTGGTGCTGACTGTGCTATGGCGACATTTTGTTTTCGTCGATTTCTTTGTATTTTCCCCGTGAGCGCGTGCTGTCGGCATCGGGTACTACAAAGGGTGGCATCACCCTAAACAGAAGGACATTGAGGCACCCTAGGGTGGTGGCATCTCGCCATTTTGTCACACACGTTTATTTTTATTTTTTGTTCAGTAGCGCGTGAAAGAGCGTGTCGCTGCACGCCCTTGTGGTGCTGACTGTGCTATGGCGACATTTTGTTTTCGTCGATTTCTTTGTATTTTTCCCGTGAGCGCGTGCTGTCGGCATCGGGTACTACAAAGGGTGGCATCACCCTAAACAGAAGGACATTGAGGCACCCTAGGGTGGTGGCATCTCGCCATTTTGTCACACACGTTTATTTTTATTTTTTGTTCAGTAGCGCGTGAAAGAGCGTGTCGCTGCACGCCCCTGTGGTGCTGACTGTGCTATGGCGACATTTTGTTTTCGTCGATTTCTTTGTATTTTTCCCGTGAGCGCGTGCTGTCGGCATCGGGTACTACAAAGGGTGGCATCACCCTAAACAGAAGGACATTGAGGCACCCTAGGGTGGTGGCATCTCGCCATTTTGTCCCACGCCTTTATTTTTATTTTTTGTTCAGAAGAGCGTGAAAGAGCGTGTCCCTGCATGCGTTTGTTGCGCTGGCTGTACTATCGCGACATTTTGTTTTCGTCGATTTCTTTGTATTTTCCCCGTGAGCGCGTGCTGTCGGCATCGGGTACTACAAAGGGTGGCATCACCCTAAACAGAAGGACATTGAGGCACCCTAGTCCCTACAGGTTCCGCCAACGTTGGGTTCCGCAGCGTGAGCTCCGGGCTTTGAACGGAGCTCGCGCTCGAGCATTTCTCCACGTGCTCTGATCTGCGGCGTCACTACACACTCGGCCAACGATCCCCCGCCACACTTGGTTTAGCCTGTGAGCTAAACCAAATGAGCTACGCTTAGAGTATCGGAACTTTTTCCCCCGATATTATTGTGGGCGCCGCCATCTTGGTGGTTAGTAACCAATCAAACGCAACTGCCGATCGTCATGATTCAAAAGTGCGACCTCCTCAGCATTAGTTTCGGTGTCAGGCAGCTCGCGTCATATTGCTTTGCTTTGTCGCGAACTGTTTCAACCTTTGTGGAGGACGGAAAGGCGTTCCCTGTGATTTCAAAAGCTTCAGATAACTGACAACCAATATTTTAAGCACCAAGATGTCTATGAAGCGTAGCTTATTTAATTGTTCTAGTTTAGCCCGACCGCATAGGCACAAAAAGAGAACAAACAGCTTGACCTCGTTCTCTTGGCGCTGCTTCATTGGCTTTGTCAGCCCGTAGCGTTGGCTGCGCTCCAAACTAAGGTAAAGCAAAGCAAATATCCAGACCTTCGGGTTTCACAAGCCAAACCAACAAAAATCACTTAACGCAACCGAAATCTCAGATTGGCCTCCGTCGGATTGAGGGCACCTCGGCCGATATTTAAACCCGACAAATCTGGATTCATGGGTCATCGCGTTGGTTCAGAGACACTGAGACGATTTAATGTTTTGTGCTTTGTTTTAATATCATTGCCACTTAAGATCCACCGAGGTGGTTTCTGAAACAAAGTATAGTCAAACCACTCTGACAACCATAATTTGATTGCGAAAATGGTGTTTCCAAGTTATAAAAAACATTAAAATATTTTAGCATACGTGGCGGAATCTGAAATGGCAGAATGCATTTCATGGCGCCCATTTCATTTGGATCGCGTCGGGAATGTGTACCGACGCACAGTAGAACGCGCGCAAAAGTAGCTGCGTTGCACCCGCAGCTTAGCGCTTGTGTTTCTGACATCTCTGGCTCGCTCACTGCGGGTATCCAGGCGTCTGACACCCTGACATCAGGCGCTTTTTCTGTCTTTCGCGTGGCGTTCCAAGCGGCACACGACGGAAGATGCACATCAAGCTGTTCTTGAACACGTGTCGCCATCTGTACTTTATATTAAGAAACTACAATTTGCCGTAACTGAATGGGAAAACTTTGAGGTCTTATAACATTTTTAACGTGTAATATATCAATATGGAAGTTCTAGAAAATTAGTATCGAAGGATGCTTCATAATTTAATGTCTCGTTATTTTGATTAGTTGACGTGATTCCGTTTTTATATCGCCATAAAATAATACCATTTTAAACTTTATTTTTTATTTTAAAATATACATTATCTGTACAGTTTGTTGCTTACTTTTTTAATTCATTACATCCAACCAAACTCTCACGTAAATTATCGTGGGCAATGGAGCGTTATAACTCGAAAAATAAGTTTTTCAACATTAAAACTGTGGTCTATTAAAAGATAAACAATTAACTAACAACTAAAAATAATCGTAATTTTGAGACATTAAACGATCGTCGAAAAACAGTTCTTTAATTTGACATTAACTTTATTATTGTAAGATACATAGAACGAAAGTTATAAGCCGTCAAAAAAGCACCAAAACGTCATGCACGGTGGGGTTGCACCTTAAACGGGAGAAAGATTCACTGGATAGTGTGGCCCGTGATGCTGTGCGGGCACCGCCGTCTACGGTGATGTAAATAGA
The DNA here is from genome assembly GCF_016920785.2 of Ixodes scapularis. Lineage (NCBI taxonomy): Eukaryota > Metazoa > Arthropoda > Arachnida > Ixodida > Ixodidae > Ixodes > Ixodes scapularis. The sequence goes on from NW_024609880.1 coordinate 94,064,386, forward strand.
GATACAAATATACGGTGATGTAAATAGAGTGCACCGCTCGCTATAGCGAGCGGTGCACTCTGGCATTTATTCAAGGCTATATATAGCCTTGAGTGAATGCATTCTATATGTTACATGTTGTTCAAAGTAGTCTCCTTGTCCATAGCTGATCCAGCCTTCAGTCTCTTTTTTTATTGCCAGTAAAAATGGTGTCTGTTAGTATTGTTTGTGCCTTTCCTATCTTTTGTCATTTATGTAACAATATATCATCTGTTCCTCACATTTATAATCGGTGCAGCCCTGGTCAAGCAGGAATTGCTGAGTGAACTCATAGTATGAGTTCCCTGAGACCACAACACCGACATCACCTACAGTACCGTGGTTCAGGCTTCATGGCAGATATCATATAGGAGTTCATAGTAAGTTGCCCTATCTATTTAGCAGTGCTGGAAGTAACTCACTTGAGCGTTCATTACTGTTTTTACTGGCAGTTTGTTGCCTTAAGTCCTATTCTATTAAAATTGATGCATCCTTCATGCTTCTGCGGTTTAGTGCAATTCGAAGGCATATGTCGATCATCGTCGAAACTGCGTGGCTCAGGGTTGAATGCCGAGTTTCGCTTGACAGCTGTTTGGCCACTTCGGTCGCTCTAAAACATTATTTGCCATCCCAGGTACGGGCGTCTCGTCTGATCGGTTGGACAGTCACTGAGTTGACCCGATGTCAGCAGCCGTCGTCGTCAGGACCTGGTTCTTGTGCTGCCACAACGTTTTTGGTGGTGGCGTTGTTGTCACGCCAATGCTTACGCTCCCCGTGTTCCCATTCAAGATAGTGGGTGGTATTCACGTAGAGGGCTCGCTGCTTCAGGTGCTGCCGTGCAGCTCTGGCTCGTGCTGGCGCCACCACCATCACCTGTGCTCCCTATGAACCCAGTCGAAGTGGGGACAAGGAGTCTGGGAGGGCTCACTGTCACTGGTGCTGCCACGGACTCTTGCTCGGGGAGGGGGGGGGGGGGGGGGGGGGGGTGCCGTTGCTACTGACAAAGCTTGTGCTCCCCCTCGTCCCTCGTCCCTGTCGAACGGCGACTGGAATTTGGAGAGAGTGCGCTGCCGCAGCCGGTCGGTTCAGGCTCCGCACGTTCTGTCGTAGCCCTTCTTGGGAATTCGTTCCCTCCGTGTTGAGGTTCTAGTAGAAAAAATCCACTGCTGTTGGGTTACATGTTTCCACAGCAGTAAATCCGCAGAGGGCCATGGCCACGTGATCACACTTCTGAAATGTTAGAGCCTTGTTGTGGACATGGCGGCCGGTCAGAGAGAGATGTAACGTGCGTCTGGCACATCTTCCCAGCAAAATAACTCATGGGTGTGCCACGTAGATGGTTGGACGCACTGTGCGAGTCTATCCTTTTCAGAACGGTGCTAATAATAGATAAAATGTCTGAATAGTTTCGTCTTACATAGGTGATACTTTCTAGGCACAATGTGTTTGTAGATAGCTACGGTGTTATTGCATAACTCGGAACAAGATACAAAGTATGAGACATTCTTAAGCCAGGCAAAGAAGTTCTGCTCACTTTAATCTTGAAAAGCTCCTAGAGCTGTACATCATCGAGCAATCCTGAAGGCGATGTACCACACGTAATTACACTATTTTGGTTCTTAGTATACCAGAAAGGTGTCCAAGAAATTTTAGCCAGTGTTAGTTGTTCAGAAGAACGGTGTATTTTGCATTCATTTTGCACCTTGGCACTCCATTCACCGTTTTGGGATCAGGTGCTTCATTCTTGTGCATCCTTAAAGGAGCCCTGCAACAACGTTTTGACTGGTTTTTAATATGCACCAATCCTCAGCGCACTGAACGTAGTAACTGAATGAAACTTTTCTTTTCTCAAATTTCGCTTTATTTTAAAAGTTGTAGGCAAATTAGAATTACAAAACAAGCAAGAAATAACCTGCCTTCATGACGTCTTAGGTCCTGGCTTGAGCGGCCGTCAACTAGAGGAGGGGTAGTGAGCTCATCGAGCGTCACGGCTGCCGCACTCCGTGTAGACGGCTCGAGAGGGCGCCACTAAAGCACGTGTTAGATAGGCTGCATGAAGCGGGTGGCCAGGTCGGCTCGCGTTGCATTTGCTGCGCGATTAAAGACTAATTCGGCATAACACTTCATTGGCCACAAATGACAGCAAACACGGGGATAATATCAGTTCAGAACGGGAGCCACTTCGCGCTGCCATACCGCCAAATGGCAAAATAGCCGGCCAAGCCCGCGCCGAAAGCCTTCGGAACGCTCAGGAACCGGTCGGATCCTCCAGTCCATATGACCGCAGCGCCGCCGCGTACATCCGGGACCTTTCTACGCTCGCCGCTCGTCGGTGCCTGATCCCATTACACCTTTCTAGTATGCGCCGCCTTTTCCACCGCGTGGTGGCGGGTATGTCGACGGGTAATTTCTTGTTTCCGTACTTTCTAAACTGCCTTTGTTTCTTTTCTGATCTGAAATAGTGAACAAAAACTACTTTTATACATAATTGAAAGGGTTCGCGTTAATTATATTTTGTATCTCGACTAAAAGAAAAAGATTTTAGCGGTTCTGACCAGTAGTAAGCGCAGGACCAAAGATGTCACATATCGCGCGCTTTCGGCAACGTGGGTCGCCCTCGTAAATGGAGGAGGTTTCCGCGTCGTCCGGTTAAAATATGACGCACTGATATTAAGTTACTCTCTCCATGCCCGCTGGCTTGCCCGAACCCCAAGAGACGTGGAAACCGCAAAAAAGGTAGACACTTAAATATGATTGCAGGGCCCCTTTAATTGGCTGTCTCCTTAGCCATGAGAGGTGTTGCAGGTTTATTTGATATGATGTTTAGGGGAACCATGTGAAATAATTATCTGTCATGTTTTTCTTCTTTTTTTTTTATTGCTGAAAGCTGTTTAAAGTGAGACTTTTGCCCACCTAAGAGCATAATGATCGGGACCTTCACTCAAGTGTGTTTTGTGGCATACACCTCAAAGCATGATTGAAAGCATCGATGCATACCATCGATACAGAGATTGGGGCCTCAAAAGTGATCAGTGAGACCTTCCTATTTTTATTTCCATTGATTATTTGGGATTCTAGATCTTTTTTGTAAACTTTCTGGGTCATAGTATCAGGTAGTCCTGTAATTATCATATACTTCATGCATTTTTCATTAGTCTCTTCTGAAGTTTTTACGGGTTCTTGGCCGACACATTTGGTTCTGCTTTGATTTGGAGGGTAAATATTGTCGAGCCACAGATCTAGCAAACTTAATAAATCCCGCACTTTAAAATGTCCTCGTAGACGTAATTAGGCAATAGGTTCCTTTTCCGTGTGTGCATTTACCTAGATTGAAAAGCCGAAACACTTTTAATGATCGGCCACATGCACAATAAGAACATTGTGCTGCTTACAGTGGGAAAGAACGTATGGGGGTTCACATGCCAAAGCAAACGAAAGCAGTGTGAGTACAGCTCCAGGACTTCTAAGCGGGGTTAGTGAGGAACTTGAAGTGTCAGCAAAGATATATGCTGCTCACACATCCAGCAAGATATGATTGGGTTTGTTTTAACAAACTATTAGGATGTTTGTAAAGCTGCTATAGAGCCCCACATGGAGTCACCCTGCATGCACTGATGTAGACTGCTCGTTCCACATATGTTTTTGTGACCAAATTGATCCAACTCGGTTCCTTTCATTTGTAATTTTGTATATTATTCATTTTACTTAGGGACCCAGCAAAAGGTTGGCGTGTCACCGAGTCAACACGCCATCACGCCATTGTACAGTGTGCTTCACTCTAAGACATGATTCATGAGCAGTGGCCAAAACTGATAACAGCTGCCTAATGAGGAAATTGATGATACTGTAAGAACTAAAGCGGATCTTCCCGGAACTGTTGCCGCTCCCTGATACAATTATCGCATTACTTCCTCGTTTCTTTCTTTGTGGCCCTCAGTTTCAATTTCTATGGTATTTTTGTTACTCAGTTTATTAATTTGACTAGGACTGCATTGCTGTTATCCAGAGAATTTTTTTTTTGTATCGCTGAAACATTTATTGGTAGCCTTGTTGAAACGGGGAGTGTAACGCAAGAAAAGAACTGCGGTGTAGCCTTCCAGACTGCGCCTTCAGATGATGCATAGACCATGGAACAAAAGTGCAGGATTAGCTTTTGTTTGGGGTGATTTTTGTGTGATGACATGAAAATGTGGTCATCACCATGAAAACGGTTTGTTGTCTGCATGTTTTGTACTTGAGTGACATAGCCACTGAAAATCCGCTTCACTGGTACTAAATTGAACTGCTTGACAAGTTGCTTCAACAATAGTGATACACCAATGGCAGTACAGGGACAAGTTGAAGAACCACAATTAGTGCTTGTCTTGTTGCATCTTCGACTTGTTGTCCATAGCACTATTTGTGTTTTGCTCCTCCTCAATGCTCTTCATCTGCTTCTTAAAGAGCAAATAAATAAGGCTGCCTAATAAAATGACACCCGTCAAATTAGTAAACACTTATCTGTAAAACGTATTGCCTTGGCCAAGTCTCGTCGTCACGATGAGTCGCATAGTGAATCGGCTAAGCAATGGTTGATTAACAGAATGCACGGTAGTTCTACTAAATCAGCAGCACACTTCAATCTCTCTTCTGCATGAAGCCCATGTTTCGAAGCGGATAGCATAGGGTTTTCTCGACAGTGGAGGGGCTTGAAGCAGGTGCTTAATGCTTGTGAGCCTCCATTATTGAAATCTTAACTTGTCACTTACCCTAGAACTTGAAAATCTAGTAATGGCAGAGTCTACAATGTTTGCGGAGCCTGTGTCAGGTTCATCTTAATTGGGAGAGGTTTGTAGGACTAGAAAAATAATGACTGAGTGCGACATCACATACTGTTTTCTGTAATAGACGGAGGGTGGCCAAGCAACTGTCGCTGGTTTAGGTGTCGCTCATGTGAGGCAGCTTTTGTATGGTGTTAAAACCTGTATTTTGTTGTTCTGTTATGTCTCAGAATCTCGTGTTGTATTCCTGTGCTTTTTGGTTGTGTCTCAAGTCCTGAAGGGGACTACAGGCTTACCATACGACACAGTGTTTCGGTGAGTGTACTCCTTTTTTACTGGCTGGCCAGTAGAATTGAGTGGCTCGGCAGAAATATAAGCTCTACAGTTTGTGGGATTCTACTTTACCCCAAAGTCCTCAGTGAGGCAAATACCCACTCCGTAACTCGTCGGTTGCAAAAGGTTGGTTTCGACTTACCTTGCTGATCACTGTGCGGCAACACCCACTCCGTAATCCGCTGCTGTGGCGGCTACGGCCGGGTCTGTCCGTTGACTGACCCGGCCGTAGCCGCCACAGCAGCGGATTACGGAGTGGGTGTTGCCGCACAGTGATCACGACAACTTAATTGTCGTGAATTCAGACCACGTGATCCGGTTCTTGGTCGTCGAAACCCAACACCTGCCTGGGTGTGCAACGATAAATGCTATCGCATCCATTGATAATCACTTTTGTGATTTTTACAATCTTTTTTTCTTCTTCTTTTAGTCTCGTGCGCCACTATATGTGTAAGAAGATACTTTAGAGCACATTTGTTTTATGAACCTCCCGGGTGACCCTCGAGACAACAGGTGACGTGTCTCCAATGAACTCAGACTCTAAGAAGCTACTATCTGGCGCCGTCGCAATTAGGACCCCCAATAGATTAGATCGGAAGGTCATCCTCTGCACCGTCTTGGGTTAAGTATTTGTGAATTCCACTTGTAGATCCGGAGCGCTTTCCAGAATCCGCGAGGGAGGAAAAATTGCGCTCCGTGGGACCCCCTCCAAATACGGTATCCACACGAAGGAGAAATCCGCCACCTTCCTCCGCAGATCGCGCAGGCTCGTGAGACATACATCATCCATTTTTGACGCCTCGCGGCGCCAAAAATGGCCACGGGGGCCACCGCGTTTTTTTGGCGCTTTCGGAATCGCCTGCGCCATTACTGTTATAGTAGCGCGGTGGTAGAACGGCAAAGATGAATGGCGACGCTGATAGGCACACGCGGGCCAGGGGTGCTATGTTGCGCTTTTTGCACTCCCAGGAGACTTGGAAGAGGGAAGTGACGTCAAAGATACAGCAAACGCAGATTGGATGTTGACAGAAGAAAACAAAATCAACATCGAATCTGCATTTGCTGCGTTGTTGACGTCACTTCCCTCTCCCTAGTCTCCTGGGAGTGCAAAAAGCGCAACATAGCCAGCCCCCCAGTAGTTCGACGAAGACGTCATGGGGCACCCGAAGGAGTCGTCGATACTCCACGGAGTCGCTTTCTAGCAGCTCTTCGTACAACTGGTTCCGTATACCAAGTTATTTTTTCTCCATCCATCCTTTCACCCGGAACCTTCTTTTTGTCAAGAATGTCGTCGTCGTCCCTTTAGCAGCGTTGCTGCCATAACGGCATACCGCCGCTTCATCTGCGCTTTCATTTTCCTACTCTCGACTACGGCGCGCGCACTCTCTTCAGCATGCTCCGAGCGTTGTTGTCGAGAGTGCGACCGCTAAAATCGGCTGGTAACAATGATATTCCCCACGGCTGCCCGCCATCCGTGTGAATGCTAGAGCCGATGACGGAGTTTCCCGGGTCGCTGACGTCACGACATCCGTCCGCGAAGTTCCCCTTTGAGTGGATACCCCTAAATCGACGAGCGGAAGATTAACTTGCATTTATAACCCCCCCGCCCCGAGACGGTGGGCCGATCAAGATGGCCGCTGCTAGAACTTGACAAGCCGACCAACGCCTCAGCCGACTCAGCTTTCCTACGACCAGGCACAATTGTCACTGTTCAGCTGCAGGAAAAACACGCGGCACTGGCCCGCCGTGCCACAAATAATGAGGAATTCGTCCGCGTTCGCCACCGTCCCATTAAATCCCCTCTGTCCTGGGAAAAGTGGCGCCATTCATTGTTCTGGTAATGCTCGAGACACGTGCCGCGCACAAATTCTGGGAAGAACATGGCGTCTAAAATCTGGCTCAGTGCTGCGCTGTGCCGCCATGATCTTCCCAAGGGCTGCACGTTGGAAGTGCCTCGTGCATCGACGCATCTTGCGCTAATTTTATAACATGAAGGGGCTTTACGTCACATACCTTTCGGCCGCCTCGCAGTGCCGGGGCACGCACAGCGATTGCCAATGTTGGAATTCAGGTTGCTGCTAAGACTTTAATAAACACAAAGAGGTAACAAACCATCACTTGCGCGGTCGTTGCCTAACCTGTTTTTGCTTTATTGCACGAGAAAACGCCGGCGGCATGCAGTGTAAAAAGGTAAACACTGCAAAATGTACAGGCCTAACCTTTACTCTCAGAAAAAGGGGGTGTATAGAGGTCCGGCCCCCCTTTGTCCGATATGTAACACCCCAAAACTACATTTCGGCGTTCAGTCCACTGACGTCGAGTTGGCGATACCAACTTTTACGAGCTTCTTGATAGCTGCTAGATATATCGTACTAAATAGCTAATGTGCGTATCAAAGACTACAAAAAGAAAAGAAAAACACTGAGGTCTTGCGATAGGGCCAAAGAAAACTTCGATAGTCTTACTGGACCCTTTAATGCGTACATTAACTATTTTAATATTTTGTATCCCTCGACTACCAAGCCGCTCGTGAAAGTTAGTATCGTCGGTTCAGCGTGGGTGGATTGAACGTCGAATCGTTGTTTTGTGGTGTTACATATGGGACAAAAGGGTGTACCGCCTACACCCCCTATTTCTGAGAGTGTTGCGTCAGCCTCCTTCGGATTTTCGGACGTTCTTTTTCTCGTCCTTCCTCTCACGATCACAGATGTCAGCGCTTACGCTTTACCACGCTTCTACAACCGACGCATCTGAACAGATCCGACTAGACTGCCCGGCCGGTCCGGCGACTGCGGCGACCTCGCCAACCTCACCGCGCATGCGCACCGTCAAGTTAGACAAAATGACGTAGCGCGCTTCTGTCAACTTCCGCCAAGCTCCCTGAAATCCCGCGGATCAAGTTTGGCGGTGTTAAAGGTGCTTCACGGGGCGGGCGCTGCCAGACATCTATCGAGCGGAAGATGACCAACTGGAGGCAGATCTGCGAGAGGAATATTCGCGCTCCAACGCTTTTTGAGCGCTCGAGATCTGCGAGCAGAATTCACCATGAGTCTGTCATGTATGACAAGGGTGTAAAGGCGTACATCTGAACATATCGGCCGTCTTCCAGGCCTGGTGTGCCACCGAAGACTTTGCCGTCCTCTTGGGACTCTCACAGAACGTGTTATCAATGAATCAGTTTCTACGAAGTGTCTATTGCAAGAGACATGATGTTGACTGCAGACATGATGATAGAATTATCTCTGGACGCGCCTCAAGCATCTTCGAAGCATGTTTGATTCAGACATGCTTTTAACATGTCTGCAGACAGTTTTTTTTAAGATTAATGTAACAATGATCTGCATGTACGGTGTATTAGCAGTGTAGCTGCGGCTTAATTTAGACTCCTCGGGGAGGGTGGCCCTTCGTTCCCATGTCCTTTTCTTTAAGTATCTGCAGCTTCTGTGCTTTCTTGAGACATCCACTGGTTTGGCCTTTGTGAAACCTGATCACTTTATTCTTTCAGGTGAATCGGGACGTTCAGGATTAAGCTTATATTGACTTCTTATCACCTGATTATAATTTTTCTTTTTCGCTGGTAGCCCCTATTTTTGTAGCAGTATGTGTTTGTTTGTGTTTTTGTCGCAAAGTTTGTTTCATTTAAGAGTGAACAGAAATTGCAACTGATTTATTTATTGTCGGATCATCTTGGGGCAAAAGGCTGTCCTCGAATGAACTTTGTAATCATGTCCAACGACACATCCGGTTGATCGTGAACAACTAAGTGTCCAGCATTTCTCACCAGTACCTCGGTTAAATTACCCACCTGTCGGACGTAGCCAGACACATCTTGCCCGTTCGGAGACAGCCAAATCTTCCGCTGTGCGTTCCTGAATGCTTCCGCACCCGACCACTTGATGGTTGAGATCATGTTGACGGTAAGTGGATACGGGACGATGAGGTCTAGTTGGCCGTTGTAAATCAGCACCTTGTACTCTTCCATCAAAGTAGCTAGCCAGGGCTTTACGGATTTCGCTATGTCCTCATACAGATGCGCCCTAACGATCAACGATCTAGAGCTAAATGAAATGTTCCCAACGTGGATCGCATTTCGAACTTTAGGAGTTTGCAGAAACTCTACGTAGTAGCCCAGCTCTTTTGGCCAATTTGCTCGTAAGTAATTAAAAATGTTGTTGAACCCGGTGACTTGTTTTAAGTAGCATGTCGTATTGCCACCACATAGAATAACATGATCGAATATCTCTGCAGCGTCGGCGTAGCGTTTGTGTTCGATGTAGTACCTGGCTTTGTCGCACCACTGGCGAACTATTTCGGCCTGGTTGTAGTCTACAAGCCCGAGCTGGTAGAGGTAGTCTGCATAGTCCAGCATGGATTCCAGCTCCACCACACCGTTACCGATGGCGATGCCCTTGAGGTTGATTCGGATTCTGGGCTGGACGGCCGTGTGAATAGCGTATGCCACGGCTGGGACGTATTTTCCTGTAAGAATAAAAGAGAAGGAAAATTTGCGAATTAAGTAAGAAGAAGAAAATCACAAAACGGCTTGACTTCTAATTTGAAAGTATGAGAGTTATAATCACGAAGTATTCTACCTATAATTATACTCAACTGAAGAAATGCAAGGCTAACCACAAGCATCCAATTAGCGCTTCACATAAAATGAGACTGCGTGCGGCATTAGCCGACAAGAACACAAGCAAGAAGCGCGTGACCATAAAGACCACTGTGCACCCCTTCAGGGAATGAAGGGTTGCACAGCGGTCTTCACTAGGGCTGGGCGTCGGTTAAAAGTTTTAGCCAAATTAATAGTCGACTTTTAATCGATAAATTAATCGAATAACCGGTATCGTTCATTTTCATGCACAATGTCCTAAAACAGTTTTTATCTTTTTTTTGCAGTTGAAGATGTGATAAACGGTGCAATATAGAATTTCGATTATGAATCGACCTCGACGTGTAGTGGAGAACAGTTCAAGGACACTCACACTCACATATTCTTACTGCAGCTGGGTGAGACAGAGGTTCGTTGATATTCTCCGGCAATAGAGCGATCTCCTTTCATTGTTCACAATGGTCTATGGTGCGCTAAATGGACACTCGCACGGCATTGAAGTGCCCGTGACACATGAAACCTGCATTTGTCTGAAGTTACAAACATCGCCCCTACAGCTGACGTTAGGTTAGAAGTTTCCCTAAGGTTTGCCCTTCACACAGGTGTACTCGCGTTCACGTCTGCGTGATGAAAGCGTTTAATGTTTTTTACTTTATTAAAGCGAAAGCCTTATATCTCTCATCGTTCAATCGACCTTCAAAGTCCTTGAGTAAAAACGTGTCGACGACACGAAAGGTACCGAAACGTTTACGTGACCACTCAGGCGAATTAGAGGAAATCAAATTAAGAAGGATGACATAGCGAATTAAGAGTAATCAAAGCTAATTAAGAGGAATGAAAGTGAATTAAGAGTAATTAAAGAGAAGTAAGAGTAATCAATGGGGAATTAAGAAGGGCTATAAAGCGAATTAAGAGCAACCAAAGTGATTTAAGAGCAATCAAAGGGAATTAAGATAAATTAAAGTGAATTAAAAGGAATTAAAGAAAAGTAAGAGGACTACGAGGAATTGTGTGCGTGAAAATCTCTAAATAACATATGAAGCAAATAAAGAGAATGTAAAAAAAAAAAATGTGAAAAAAGAGAACACGAAACAAAGTAAATCATGTGTCTGTCTTTAATGTATCGGCGCTCGGGCTTTCGCCTTCAAATCGTCTTAGGGATAACTTATGAGACCCCGTAAATTTTTTTGGTTCGTCAAAAGTTTACCAATTAACCGGTTAAAAATATTGATCGCAATTAAAACATTCATTGATCAATCGGTAGGGTAATTCATAAATTGCCCAGTCCTAGTCTTCACCAGATATCACAAAGCAAAGCGAACGGTAATAAACGGCAAGTGCAACGAGACGTGAAAGTTAATGAGTATGCCAGGCACTAAACCTCAGGTCATGGCGGAAGGAAGACAAACAGGAAAGGGGGGGGGGGGGGCAAACGTGCTTCTGGGTACCAACGTGTTCGGCACTAATAACCATGGCTTTTAGAGCGCAGCTCTTAGGGGCCCGTTCCCGGCTTGAGCGGCGTCGGCGTCGCCGTCGGCGTCGGCGTCGTCGTAACCAAGGTCATCCCAAGGTCACGTGGCCCCCAAGGTCATCCCAAGGTCGCCCCAAGGTCACGAGACCCCCAAGGTCACCCCAAGGTCACGTGACCCCTCCCCCAGGGTCACGTGACCCCCAAGGTCACGTGACCCCCAAGGTCCTGCGACACCCAAAGTCACGTGACCCCCCTGAAGTCACGTGACCCCCCGAGGTCACGTGACCCCCCCCGCCCGGTCACGTGACCCCCGCCGAGGTCACGTGACCTCCCCGATGACGTCATCGTCACTGATGACGTCACCGGCATCCGCATCGTCATCGTCATCATCACTGATGACGTCATCAGTGATGATGACGATGACGATGCGGATGCCGGTGAGGTCATCAGTGACGTCACTGATGACGTGATCAGTGATGATGACGATGACGATGCGGATGCCAGTGACGTCATCAGTGACGTCACTGATGACGTCATCAGTGATGATTACGATGACGATGCGGATGCCGGTGAGGTCATCAGTGACGTCACTGATGACGTCATCAGTGATGATAACGATGCGGATGCCGGTGACGTCATCAGTGACGATGACGTCATCGGGAAGGTCACGTGACCCTGGGGGTGGTCACGTGACCTGGGGGTGTCACGTGACTTCGGGGGGGGGAGCATCCGCATCGTCATCATCACAGATGACGTCATCAGTGACGTCACTGATGACGTCACCGACATCCGTATCGTCATCGTCATCATCGCTGATGACGTCATCGGAGTCCGCATCGTCATCGTCACTGATGACGTCATCAGTGACGTCACTGATGACATCATCGGCATCGTCACGTGACCCCCCAAGGTCACGTGACCCCCCCAGGTCACTTCACCCCCCCAGTACCCTTCCCTCCTCCTCCTCAAGAGCTGCGCTCTAATTCGGTGTTACAGGGAGTTGTAAACGGCTTTTACTTTTAGAGCGCAGCTCTTAGGGGCCCGTTCCCGGCTTGAGCGGCGGCGCCGTCGGCGTCGGCGTAACCAAGGTCATCCCAAGGTCACGTGACCCCCCAAGGTCACGTGACCCCTCCCAAGGTCATCTCAAGGTCACGTGACCCCCTGAAGGTCACGTGACCCCTTCCAAGGTCATCTCAAGGTCACGTGACCCCAAGATGACCCCACGTGACCCTTTGAAGGTCACGTGACCCCCAAGTCACGTGACCCCTCTGATGTCACGTGACCCCCGAGGTCACGTGGTCGCCTCCCCAAGGTCACGTGACCCCCGAGGTCACATGACCCCCAAGGTCACGTGACCCCTTCCAAGGTCATCTCAAGGTCACGTGACCCCACGTGACCCCCAGGTCACGTGACCCCTCTGAGGTCACGTGACCCCCGAGGTCACGTGACCCCTCCAGGTCACGTGACCCCCAAGGTCACGTGGGGGTCACCTTTGGGGTCACGTGGCCTTGAGGTCACCCCCAGGTCACGCCTCCCCGAGGTCACGTGACCCCCTCCCCGAAGTCACGTGACACCCCCCCCGGAGCATATTAAAGAATGAGGGGAGGAGGAGAAGGGGGAGGGGTCTACCCTCCCCTCAGTACCCTTCACTCCTCCTCCTCAAGAGCTGCGCTCCAATTCGGCGTTACAGGGATTTGTAAACGGCTTTCACTTTTTGTTTTGTTTTCTAATGTTGATTTTAGAGCGCAGCTCTTAGGGGCCCGTTTCCGGCTTGAGCGGCGTCGCCGTTGGCGTCGCCGTCGGCGTCGCCGTCGGCGTCGGCGTAACCAAGGTCACCCCAAGGTCACGCGACCCCCCAAGGTCATCCCAAGGTCACGTGGTCCCCAAGGTCACCCCAAGGTCACCTGACCCCCAGAGGTCACGTGACCCCTTCCCCAGGGTCACGTGACCCCAAGGTCACGTGATACCCAGTCACGTGACCCCCGAGGTCACGTGACCCCCCCGAGGTCACGTGATACCCCCTAGGGTCACGTGACCCCCCTCGCCGACGTCACGTGACCTCCCCGATGACGTCATCGTCACTGATGACGTCACCGGCATCCACATCGTCATCATCATCATCACTGATGACGTCATCAGTGACGTCACTGATGACCTCACCGGCATCCGCATCGTCATCGTCATCATCACTGATGACGTCCTCAGTTACGTCACTGATGACGTCACCGGCATCCGCATCGTCATCGTCATCATCGCGGATTACGTCATCAGTGACGCCACTGATGACGTCATCGACATCCGCATCGTCATCGTCATCATCGCTGACGACGTCATCGGAGTCCGCATCGTCATCGTCACTGATGACGTCATCAGTGACGTCACTGATGACGTCACCGGCATTCGCATCGTCATCATCACTGATGATGTCATCAGTGACGTCACTGATGACGTCACCGGCATCCGCATCGTCATCATCACGGATGACGTCATCAGTGACGTCACCGGCATCCGCATCGTCATCATCACGGATGACGTCATCAGTGACGTCACTGATGACATCATCGGCATCGTCACGTGACCCCCCCCAGGTCACTTCACCCCCAGTACCCTTCCCTCCTCCTCCTCAAGAGCTGCGCTCTAATTCGGTGTTACAGGGAGTTGTAAACGGCTTTCACTTTTTTTGTTTTGTTTTCTCATGTTGATTCTCTGACGCAGGTTCTTTTCTGTTACGCCTATCGCCTCTGCGCAAATCTCCGCCGCACAAATGAGAAAAAAAAATCTAGGTTTCCGCAAAATTTTTACGAATGCATTTCTGTAGTCACGTGACTTTAAGAGGGGGCGCACCTCAGAGCCCCATAGAAAATACATGAGGTTTTTCACCAAATTAAAAAAATGCTCACATAATAAAGGCTGCGCGGATCTTCTTGAAAATTTCGGCTTTAAAGACATTGAGTCATTATCGAGACACTAAGCGCAAAAATGTTTCATCATAAATTTAATTATATTCTTTAAAAAATCGTGAAAATGGTCAAAATTGGCTAATTCGGCACTCTAGCGTTCGGGGCGAATTTACAAAATTATATAAATTCAAACATAAGAGGTATTGCGCTTGGTGTCTTCTAAATTTATTACGGAATCGAATAATATTCAAATTATTCATGTAAGTCGATTTGTTCCGTAACTACAGCAAATATAAAGAACCAAGGTGTCGGTGCTTGTTTTCGTCGTTTTTAAGGTACCTCTCTCTCCCGTGCGGTGGCGTTCGCTGTCCACGAAATGCGAAATCGTCCGTTCGGAGATCGGCCGGACCGGCACTGTGCGAGGTGTTCTTCCGCGGCCGTATTCCGCGCCCGTATCCTGTTTCATTCTGCACGCCGAGGCGTCAGTGTGCGTGTCTTGCTTTCCTGGTTCTCGCTGGGTAGGTCTCCGTGTTTTCGCAAGTGGCAAATTCACCTTGGAGCTATGGGTCGAAGACAACCGTCCTATGGGAAGCGGACCGCGAGGTGTTCCACAGCCTCGCGGTCCGTCAACGCGTTGTGCTTGTTTCTACTTTTTTTTTTCTTTTAAAAACGGGCTTTTTTTTTTTTTTGACGCAAAGTTTTATTTTATTGTTATCCTTCACACAAACGTCCTTCGGCCTTGGGGTTGTGGAAATCGGGGATGAAGCGTGCACAGAGTAGATCGTTGTTTGCCTCCTTTTTATTTTTCACGGACGTCCTGTGACCTCCGTACGGTTCGTGGTCACCGCAATCTAACGCGGGGAAAAACGGGTCGCCTGCTCTGTAGTCAGGGTATTCCTAGGGGAGGGTGATAACTCGCTGTTCTTCTGGAAATTCACATATCACCCAAAAAGGTGACATGGGTAATGATTACGGTATGTTTTTTCCGGTGTTTATTTTTGAGCGAAAATGGGTGCATGTTTTTCGGTGCTTATTTTTTTATCACCAGTGTATTTTGGGTTGAACGTCTTGTGATGACGCTAAAAAGCGTTGATAACCAAAGAAAAATGCGATTGGACAAGAACATTTCAAATTTCCAATTCTATTCACATATCCATTACACTCTTCTCGTGGGAGAATCTATCCTGACAAAAAATGCCTAAGTCATTGAGCTGTGAACGCATACTCAGTGTAAAATCTTTCGGCCTAGAGAGGTGCTTGGGCTGTAAAGCGCGTTCGAGCGTGCGCAATGCACGCTCGAACGCGCTTTACAGCCCAGTAGACGAAGTTGGTGGCACCCAGAAGGCGAGTTTTTGAATGGTCTGTACTAGGCAAAAGAAACAAATAACAATCAACGCATATCAGCTCTTCAAGCGAAGAGGCGCGTTTCTAAGGTCAATGGTTCCGGACGGCACTAATGTTGTTGGCGTTGTCGTAAGGTGACGTCAGTTCATACGAACTGATGTCATCTTACGTGATCACGTGACACAAACACGTCATCTTACATGATCTCGTTACATGAAATGACGTGATCTTACGTGATCACGCTGCACGAAATGACGCCATCTTACGTGACCACGTAACACGTCATCTTGTAAGTCAACCTCTCCCCACAGCAGCGCGCTCCGCACTTTCCGGGCCCGTGCAGTGCTGTAATCGAAAGCAAGCTCCCTATGGCAAGCGAAAGCTTCTGAAGTCTCACATTGAGAATACTCGCAAGCGACCGTCTGTGGAAGCTTCGCACGTTGAGGTTTTTGTTGAGATCGAGCCATCGTGTTCCATTAACTATAGTTGAAGTTATCGTTCAATAAAGCCCTAAAAAATATGAATGTAGTTGGTGTAGACATCAAGATCTAATCAAAAATGCGGTTTGACGTCGTTTAATTAACGTGTATATACAAGTGTAGAAAAAAATGAGTTATTTGTGCATAGATGTTTAAAAAAGTGTTTATTATTCGACACAGGACTTTGGGAGAAGGATGTGTTCAGATTTTTCTTCATGGGCGCAAATATACCTGACGCAATAAATAGTGACGATTTCATCGTCCCAGTGGTGAGCAGGTGATTTCTTGCACGAAACAATGATGCCATTTCATAAACCAAGTTCTGTGACATATGCTTTTCCAATACCTGGTCACTATTTTGTAAACCTTTCAGTCCAAACGAGTATACTTCTGTTTGTTTTTGTTAGCTTAGGAGGGGGTCACATAGCCTATTTTTTTGTCTTCCTCTAGGACAGACGTACAGAGTTATACCGCAACACGCATCTGTGGAGCACACAGAGCTATCGCTCTCCTGTTGGCGGTACAGTAGCAGACGACACAACGCAGCTCCGTAGTTTATCGAGGGCACGGCTAGCCGCAGCCCGTAGCGCGACCGTTCAGACTAGGGAAATGGTTTTGAAGAACCGAGAAATGGTATCTTGTGTACAATAATCACATGTCGTTAGTATACTAGTATTCTACTTGCTAAGCCAAACAAATGTTTGCAGCTTGTAAGAATATGTTTGCGTGACGATTTACCGTTCACACTCCTGACGGATGTTAGCGAATCCTTCATGTTCGTGGCTCGCAGTTATCGGTACCCCCCTCGGAGTGACTTCACCATATATATTTTTTTCTTGCTTGCAGGACATCATAAAAATCACAAACACGCGAGAAAAAAAAATCTTATGAGTACGCGTGATTTTGAGCTTCGCAGCTCTAAAGATGCCCGGTAAATGTCGTCCAGCTTGGGAAGAAACTAATCCTTTTTGTTGGAGTTTGACTATCGTATGCCGGCAGCTCGTTTCCGGTCTGTTTTGTCTATACTCCGTTTCACCGTAATTTGGCAACCCTCAGTCAGAGCTGCTGTGAGGGAATCACAGTCGCGGAGCAAAGCACGTGACAGCTACTTTTAGGAGCTGTACTATGGCACCTGCAGCGCGTCTCCGACTGGTGTGTTTAGCCTCTTATGCTGGCCATACATCAAAAGTGGTCCCGAAGTGCAACAAATGACGTCACAGAAGACGGAGTGTCACGCTGTTGCATCTCGCGATCCTGGCAATTCATCGTAGAAATGCTGGCGAAAACCACGAGGGAACACGAGTGTCGCTGTCGTCATGGCGTCCCAACGAAAAGCAATTATACAATTTCGATGTTTTTGTAATTCGGTAATTTAAATTACTGTATACAATTTTTAAGAAAGTAAAGACATCATAACCAAACAGGAATAAAACATGCAGTGCGAAGTGAAGACAACTACTATCTTTTTTTTTTCTTGATGTCCACAAAAAAAAAAAAAAGGCTATGCAGCATCGATCCTACCGTTTTTTTTCGCACATTATGTGATGTCCTCTAACACGAAAGTACCGACGTAAAAGCGCTGTAGAGACGATATAAAAACAAAAATTTAAGTGAATCGAGCTTTGTAGTGGAACGGAAAAAAATAAATAATTAATGACTTTTTACGGTAAACACTTCACCTCTAAGTAGAACTTCAAAAAAGTGACGGTTACGCGCTTTCATGCCCATTTCGACAAAGTTGGAGAACGATGTATTGCATCTTGTGAATAGACATGTGGAGCAGCATGTTTATGTTAGAGGCATTGTGTGTAATCGCTGCGCAGTACCCGCCAAAAGAAGATATTATTTGGGCACAGTGTCAACCGTTTCCGTCTGTGTGTGCTACGAATACAGCAACTCTTTTCGTAGAAGTAGTGATGAGAAAATGGCGTGCCCTTGATGATACGATTGTGATTATGAAATAAAATTTTTAATAAAAATTTAAGCCAATAATTGCGACCTGTCCGGTCGCCTGGAACCCCGACAACAACTATCGTTCTCTGGAAAGTTCATTCTAATATTTACACGTTTTGTGGAGTTCATCGAGCGAGTAAGAATGTTCCAACAATGAGCTAAACCTACACGAGTTCACGAATCCAACACGGCGCTTTTGAATTTTAGCGCCTTAGATAGTTCTGATAATCGTCTAACAGTTTTGCAACGTTGGAAAGCATCGGAATGATTCAGAATCACTGCGGAGTTGATACTCGGGAAGATAAGACGGGCACTTGGGAGAAACGGACCGTGGCATTTGAGACAGGGGCACAACCGGGGGACAAACGTGCTACAATCGCATACCCTTCCAAGGTCATCGCTTGGGCGACCGCGCGCGCGCCCAAGAAACCTTTTTTTTCTTCTTTTTAGGGGTGGTGGTGGGGGGGGAGGGGGGGGGGGGGGGGAGGCGAGTGGTGTAGGCGCTGATTGTCTTCCTCCTTTGTGGCTTTTGACAGACGCACAACGAGACTGGCAGAACAAGCGCATGATTCATTTCTTTGGATGGAGGCGTTCTGTCTGTGTATGTGAACATGATTTTTTTCCCCTTTTAATAGTTAGTTGTTCTTGCCTTGACTCGGGTCCCAGTGGGTGCGTTGTCGTTGTATGCCCACTATTTTTTATTTTTTTTTTAGTTTATGGTAGTTTTTGCGCTGATGGGGTATCAAGGTAGACAAAAATAAAACAATAATAAAATAGCGCCTCGACAAAAAAAAAAAAAAAAAAAAAAAAAAGTTGTTGCGATCAGGAACGTTTTCAAAGCGATTTTAGGAGCCTGCAGCGTTACCACAGGTGCAGGATTGAGAGCGTAACCTACGCACTTGAAAAGAAGGGGAAGCTCTCGTCTTATAGGAACTCTCTTTTATGGGTTTCCACGTCGCGATTGTCCTTCAAAATCAACTGTCATTTATTTCTCGCTCGTGGCTTCCAAGTACTGGAAGCCACGACTCGAGCCACAATAGTTTTGCGAAATCAAGGTTTCGCTGAAATGGATAACTCTCACGTACAGTTCGACGCGCAATACCTTTGCCGTATTGACTCGCGAGAGATGCCCCCAGCACGGCTGAGTATGGCGGTTCTCCAGACCTAACATCTAAATTTTGTTGCCTTACCTGTTACTATTTCGCGCGCATTTTGAGCCATATCAAAATGAAAGCGCATGATGAAATAAAAATGACACTCGTTTTCCGCTCGATGGAAATTTCACGCCAGCTCGCTGTCTTTGCTGGTACCTTGAGCGTTTACCAGCAATGCAGAGAGTTAAAAAAAAAAAAAACACGTACGATGGCATCCCTCCTCGTATCCTTTTGTTTTTCTTTCATGCTACTAATTTCTTTGTGGGCGGCATTACGGCTGTTACGACGCTAAGTCTGTCTGCCCTTCGAATTTGAACTTAGGCTCAGATCAGGGACGAACCAGTTTAAATCGGGAAAATATAATTAACACTGTAGGAAAGTAAATCTATCATATCGATCGGAAATACGATTTAGCACATTCCATCTGAACACATATTGTGCACAGCGAATGCAATAGCGAGTCAGCGTGCAAAACGCCGCCACACTGAGCTACCATAACATGTCAGCGATTTTTGCATAGCACCGAGCACGGAAAAGAGAAAACAGTTATTCATTCACATAAACGAAGCAAATTTATTTAAAGCCCGGACGTCCAATCTAGCTAAGGTTGAAAAAACGGATAAAAGACGTTGGCAAAAATGATTAGACTGAATAAGTGAATCTAACGCACGTATTTTACCAACCGGCGGTCGCGCGCCTTCAATACTCTTTCCAATTGTCATTGCGCACCTTGGACACAGTTTGGGGAGCAATGCATATTTACATCGCCGCCCGAGGTCTCCATTGAACGTGTAGTGCTGACCCAAATAAAATGCTAACCTGACTCTCAATCGCTCACCGCAAAGGACGATTTCGAACAGGCGGTACTGTAGGTCACTTGAGATAATAAAAAAAAAAAAGAAAAACAAGCTATAGAAACGAGCGTCGTAAAAAAAGGGACCGGCATTTTTATTTCTACCTCCGAACAGAAACGAGCGCCACCCACTGCATCACACAGCGCAGAGGCCGGACTCGGCCACCGCGCGTACATACCAAGCGCGCGCGAGGGAAGGAGAAACTTCCTCCGCCGGGAGAACACGGCACATTTCGGGATCTATTTCACGCAGCGGATAACGCGGGCCTTTTCACACCTCGATACTGGCGCCATCTAGAAGTTGCGCGTTCAACCACGTTTCGAGCCGCGCGCCATCTGGTGGCTGAAACGGACGAATAAATAGAGGTACCGCGCAGTCATTGGATGTCACGCGTTCGATGGTCAAATATCACATACTATACGGTCACGTAATGTTACATCTCAAATCACGTCCAAAACCAGCCCCACCCCGCAGCCAAAAACCGTACCAAGTTAAAATGTTTCCAACGTGTTATGGTCATCTCTCACAACACGGGAAGGTACTTAAGGCCCATACGCACATTCGCGTTTGAGCGCGGTGCGTTCCATAGCGGCAAGCGGACGCGTTGCGTTGCGAAGAGCGCTTGCGCCAAACGTGTACGCACAGTTGCGTTGACACGCAGTCAACCGCAGTCAAGAGCCAATAAGAACGTTGCTATCGTCGCTGGCGGCTCACCAATAGTAAACGAAATCCAAGGCAACATGGCGGCGCACAGCGACAGCGTCGAAGCGTTCGATCTTGGTACAATCCCGCCGGCTTCCCCGACGTTTTGTCAAGCTTGAACCATCGCAGCCTTGGAAAATACAGTCCCCACCTCTCCCCAAACCGAAAAAGCAAGCACTGCGGGCGGAGAACCGGATACGTCTCGCCGAGTCGGCCGGGTGGGGCGAGCGAACACGTCACCCCCTCTCTTCTTTCGGCTGCTGATTGGTCGAACGCACCGCAACGCTTCGGAAAGTTGAACGAGTCTCTACTCGCTTGCGACGCGCTACGGAGCGTTGCGGGTAGGCGCGCGTCGCACCGCAAGCGACCGCTCCTGGGCGCAAGGACGCCGCAACGCACTCAAACGCGTTCAAACGCGAATGTGCGTATGGGCCTTTACGTTTTGTCCTTAAAGGGGTTATGACACGCCAAAGATAAAATATGAGATAACTATGCTGCTAGGACCCATTGTATGTTCCTATAATCCTACTAAATTTGTTTTGAAAATGGCGCGGTAGTTTTGTGGAGAAATCGATTTACATGGGGGTTTATCGGGTCCGCCCCATTTGAAAAGGCCGCCGTGGCTGGGAGGCTGGTGACGTAGCCCGCCTCCCGAGCGACGTCCCTTGCATGAACTCACAGACTTGGCTCTCTTGGCGTCTCGAGATTCAGCTTCCTCGTTTACCATCCGGGTTTCAAGCATGCGGTCTGTGACGATTACTTCTACGGCATCGCTCGCCTTGTCAGAGTGTTCGACATTGATCGCGGCAGCGATGAGAGGGATTGCTATCAAGAGATGTTGGAAGCTATTCATTTTGACTGCGACCCGCTGGCGACCAGTTCCAGTGACGGCGAGTTATGGACGAACTCGCCGTGGTCACCGTCGTCCGGGAATATCGCGCAGGCGCATGCAGGGTGGAATGTCAACGGGCCGGGGGCGAGAGCGAGAACAGCGTTCGGGTTACCGAGTTGCGTGAGGGGTTTTGATCGTACCGCAGCGAGGAGAGCTTGGGCGATCGTGGGGGCGCCTAGAATGAGAGAGCGTCGATGATCACGTGGTTTAGGGAAACCAAGCTGTGACTAACTTGGGCAGTGTTGCCTGGTCGCTTGAGGAAAATCATAAAAATTCGTAAATTGATTATTTTAATTACCAGAGCTGTAAAAATCGCGAAACTTGGTGTATATACTAAGAAGCCCATGGGTATCCCATTTCAAGAGTAATCTATCCGTTTAATTTTCGTGTCATAACCCCTTTAAGGTCCGTTCTCACACTGGCGACCGACTACGATTCACTGAGATAAGACCGGTGTTTAAGAATCCTACGACGGCTTGCAACCGGATGCGCTGCTTCGTAGTCGGTCGCAAGCCGTCGCAAGAGGCGTAAGAACCGGTCTTGTCTCAGTTGGTCATAGGAAAACACAAGTTTGTGAACGGCCCGTTCACACCCTTCCGTTTGTCTACGACCAACTACGACCGACTTTGACGCGACCGGTTTTTAAGTCTCTTCTGACGGCATAGAACCGTCTGCACTGTTGCGGAGCCGGTCGTAAGCCGTCCCGAAAGGCTTAAAAACAGGTTTTTATCCTCCCCGGTCCTAAGAAGTCCCAAGTGTGTGAACGGAACTTTAAAGGCTGGTTCACGCGTTTGCAACCGACTACGACCGAGTCCGACCAAACCGGTTTTTAAGCCTCTTCTGAAAGCTTACGACCGAGGCGCGCAGCGGCAATGGCGGTCATGAGCGGCTTAAAACCCTGTTTTGTTGGACTCGGTCGTAGTCGGTTGCAACGGTTTTTGCCAGCCATTAAGCGCCGTTCACGCACTTGCAACCAAGTACGACCGAGAGAGACAAGACCGGTTTTTCCTACTCGGTTGCTAGCGTGTGAACGAGCCTTTACACTCTCGCTAGAAACCTGCCCTGTGAGCCCAAGGGCATATTCTGCGTGAAAATCAGTCGCTTTAGGAGGCGCGACTCTCCGCATGACCCGTTGTACAACTAGATCCGCCTGTCGAACGTTCCACGAAGA
The DNA here is from genome assembly GCF_016920785.2 of Ixodes scapularis. Lineage (NCBI taxonomy): Eukaryota > Metazoa > Arthropoda > Arachnida > Ixodida > Ixodidae > Ixodes > Ixodes scapularis. Next base: position 94,087,029 of record NW_024609880.1, read on the forward strand.
TTCGATGGAAGAAGAGGTCGATAAAACGAAAATATTTAGCCCAATGTCCCAAAGAAACGAAGAAAGCAATACATCTGTGGGATGATTAAAAGAGCATGTGTTTTGTTTAAGTATCGTCACAAATATTAGGCGCTGGAGAAGATCAGCCATCTGCGTCAAGTCCTTATTTTGAACTTGTTTTTTCTCGTTCTGCTCATTGAAAAGCACGGTAAGAGACTCCAAGAACGCAGATGATACAGCGCCGCTTTCCGCAGATGAAGTGCGTCTGCCGTTGTCACCGAATCCATTGCGTCAGTTAGAACTCAGCCTACCCCTATCTTGTTCTAACTAATGTATTCTGGCACTTGTAATGCACCTACACCGTACTCCAATCGGCAATCTTACCGGCATATGACTCTCCGGCGACATAAAACTCGTTCTCGGCGAGCTCGTGGAAGAGCGTGAAGAACTGCTGCAGGGCTTCAAGCAAGTTCCGGCCCACGTCCGTCTCGTTCCTCGCGTAGCCCTGTTCCTTCCCGGTGAAGCTGAACCCCGCGCCCACCGGGTTGTCGACGTAGAGCACAGAAAAGCTTCTGGTCCAGGTGGACTCCCGAAGCTTAGGAATTCCAGTGTCAGTGATGACAAACGGACCACTTTCAGTGAAGAGTCCCATCATGGACGAACTTCCCGGACCCCCCTGAAGCCAGAGGATCACAGGAGCAGTTTCTGGGCTCTCCTGCAAAGAGCAAGCGCTTCTTCAGATAACAGAGAACCGCTGCTCAAATCTCCATACAAAAGTGTAAAGTAATGAGAGAACTGAAGTTTGTCATAACCAAGGAAGACCTTTCCACCCTCCGTGGCATGGGCGCTGCCATCCTGAAAGCACGTGACGCGGCCCCCGTAGCTCGTCGCTCCGCGCTCGATTTCCCCACTGCGCCTTGGCCAATGTGTTGTATTCTTGTTCTTCGTCGCGTTTCATTGACTTTCTTCGTCCGATATTTATCCTTTGATACCATGCCATCATGTGCACAACTTCTGCCACTATGTTATTTCATCACCTTTTGACTATTTTTGTCGTCGGCGTACCGGTTAGGTGTGAAAATGAGGAAGGCACATGAATAGTGCGTTTAGAATCGTGACAAAAATAGTCGGCACTACAGGTTCGCGCCTTCGCAGGTTGTCGTCATATTTCTGCGGAGCGGCGCTGCTTTTAAGGTCAGAGCAGAGCCGTATATTAGGAGAGTTTGGGCAATGGGCGGAGCAGAGGCCGCCGCCAGCGCCGAATATTCCCCCCGCGGTTAGAGCGAAAACTAAAGGTGCGACACAGCGTCGACCAATCAGCAGACCGCGTCGTAAGAATATTGGAAACGACATTTAAAGCGTGAAAATGAAGCGTTCAATCTTGGGCTCTCGGTGACAGTTTGCTCTCGGCCGGCTTGATAGAACAGCGTCTCAGCTGAGACTGGCTGAAAGAAAACAGTGAAAAGGGAGTGGCGCGCGAGCGTCTTCTGACGCAAAGTCCCGCTCGGCTCGTGCGCTGGCTTTGGCAGTGCTTTCTTTCCCCGTCTCAGCTGAAACGTTGTTTCTAGCTAGTCGTCCCTGGTTTGGAGCGCACGTTCGTTTATTCTACCTTTGAATATGGGCGCGACGAAAACCTCACATGCGCCAAGTTTTTAGTTACCAATAGTTATACCTTTTTACTGGAGCGACGCTAAAACGGCTTAAATTAGTCGAGTCGCGTTTTTAGAGCTCATGATCACCGCTACAGGCTCTTTCGCGGCCTGTGGTTGGCTCCGAGGTGGTCGGCTATGCAAACCAATGTTTGGCCAAACCCTCCCAATAGAGGGCTCGGGGTCAGAGTGCGTAACGACATTTGCTTTATTCTTTTTAAATATTGTTTTGGTGCCTTTTCGAGCAAAAGATTGGTGTCACCTTAGTGTGGCCGGAACGTGGTTGACATGTAGACAATAAAATAGGCGCTAGAATTTCGTTGCAGTATCCAAAAGGGGTAAAGATCTACGGGAAGTTCGGAGACGTTTTAAAGTTTCCCGGCACATCAGGGAGAAGGAGAAAAAAGGAACCAACTACTAATTGGTGCCGAGGAGTGCATGAATGCATCTAAAGATTTCACAATTTCCAACCTTGAAAGTTATTTTTCTTTCCTGTTGCTGGAGACTCGTTCCTTTACTTGAGAGTAAGAACCGTGTTACACCTTTTCCATTGCGCAATAAAGAGAGACACTGCATGCTGGTAGGACAGCCAGATACCTTTGCCGGAAAGAGCCAGAAGAACATGTTGCTGCCCATGTCTTTATTGACGGTGAGGAATCCTGCGTAGCTCGCCACGTCCTCCACGTCCCCCAAGGATCCCACGCGACTCAGGGTCTTGGCTTCTTCCAGACGGCCGTCCTCAATGAAAGGTGTCACGAACAAGGGCTTGTTTTCCGTGTCCGATCTAGTGTTTCGGAAAGCAAGTTTCCATCGAATCAGTGCGTAATCATGCAATGTAGTCTGGGGAAGAGCAAACGCTTTTAATCCCTGTGGAGAAACTTACCGCGGGTATCATCAGCAATATCACTAGCGACAACAAAAACAACTCGTACCGACGAACCAAGCTCTTGGGGTTTGTTTTGAAACCAATTTTATTTTTATTCTTTCAAATCCGTCTATAGACCTTTTTCCCAAGGGCGCCGCCATCTTGAATTGTCGTCACTTCCAGTATGGGCAAAAACATTGTTTAGCCGTCGCCACGCCAATAGAAGGCATTTAAGACGTAAACGTAACCGGCACACATTCTCGTTTTGCCTCCCCTCTATTTTTTTTATATTATTTGCAGGTTGAAACGTTCTGATATTTTTTCGTCGCCCATACCGGATAGGCCTACTTGGCGGTCGGGGGCGAGAGTAAGCGGAAAAGGTCTATATGCTCAAATCAAAATGGGCCTTTTTGAATATGTGGAGATATGTTTTTTTTTATGTTTGTGTCTTGCAATTAATGTAGGGAGGTATTATAAAAGTTTGGCGCTAGCATCGTGGAACACACGTGTATAAGCGCTAACATCGTGGAACAAAACACAAAAGGGAAATGAAGACGCGGAAAAGATCAAAACTTCTCTGAGAACCCAGATTCCTCCTAGAGGTCTATTTCACAGCTGTGTCTAACTATACGTTAGGAAGATACTGAAAGAAAAGCGTTCAAAATCAATCGCTGAGGGTATTCACAGTCGTTCGGCTACGCGTTTTGTGCGCGTCGTGTCCAGGCACTTTAGATTGTCCACTTCTCACCTTTCATTGTCTCTCCCCAAGCTGGCTTCTCTGCGTTATTCACGTGCTTCGGAGCAAAAAAAATATATATATATATATTGAAGGCAAAATTGATTGAGCGCTCCCACCCGATAAGGCAGGCGTGTAAGACTAAACTAATAAATTATGAGACTTAAACGCGAAACACATGCACGACGAAACCTTCCAATCCGACGTGCGGACTGCCGGAATGACGTTGGGGGGCGAAGGTTTTTGTAGCATCGGAGAGCGTTGAAAACCCTCGCCTCCGACCGTCCTATTGCGTGGTCGGACGACGAAACCGTCCGATCCGACGTACGACCAGGCAATACGACGGTCGGAAGCGAGTGTTTTCAACGCTCTCCGGTGCTACGAAAACCCTCGCTCCCCAAGGTCATACCGGCAGTCCGCACGTCGGATCGGACGGTTTCGTCGTACATGTGTTTCGCGCTTTAGACAGAACCAACGCAGCTTTATATTTGATAGTTCCTTGTTCTATTATACCCTGTTTTATTATTTCGTGGTCATCCTTCAATGGTCTTGTTCGTCTGATCATTGTCCTATAGACATCATAGGAAACAGAGCGAAAAACACACGAGGACGAAGAAGAAACCACGGGACGAGCGCTTGTCCCATGTGTTTCTCCTTCGTCTTCGTGTGTTTTACGCGCTGTTTCCTACGACGAATCCCCACCAACAGATGCCTTTCGAAATTCGCGTGCCGATTATTGGAAGGTCGGAGCTACTGCACAAGGCGGAACAACTGGCATCGTGGAACATGCAAGTCATTCCATCAGATAGCGAACGTCGGAGTGCAGCCAACGCTAGGAGCCGACGACGAGCCAACTAAACAGCGTTGAAATTGCAAAGTCACTGTGCTCATCACCTTTTTCTGTGGTGGCTGCGTTTTTGCCATCTAATCCAACCAAACGCATGACGTGGGCCATGACGTTGCGGTTTTAGACCGCCATTTTGCAGGGATTGCACTGCTGGGAACAGAGGGTAGTATTTCGAAAGGGGTCTATTATATCCAATCTGGATATTTCCCTGAGCCATTTCAGTCATCTCTTGAACCTTTTACCGGGGTTCGGTAATAGTACAGGGGCCCTAAACTCGTGAAACACGAAGTTGGAGCCGAAGTTGAGGGAGCGCACCGATTGGACAATCACGACGATGACTTGGCGCTTTTGTCGCCAACATCCAATCGGCGCGCTCCGCGAACTTTCGGCCCGAACTTTGTGTTCCACGAGTTTAGGGCCCTAGGCCTTCATCCCTTGCGTCACGTTGTGCTATACTTGCTTGTTTAATAAAAACTTAACAGTCGAGTTGTTCGTTATTATGGCTGAAGTTAGAGATTGTTCCGGAAAATTGAATATCAGTTGAATATCAGCAGAAAGAACATAGTGAGGCAGTCTTCTTAATACCAAAGACAGGCATTTGACGTTTTTACGAGGTTGTCGAATCGAACTCAAACCCAAGCCGAAAACCGGACCAAAACCGTTATTTTGACCACACCGGAACAAGACCGAATTATAAATTGAACATTTGCTAATGAATCCGAACCAAAAATAAACACGAATCTTATGCGGCGGTTTTAGCTTGATTGGGAAACGATTTGGCGAAACGCAAAGCGAGTCAATTATTCGAATCCTTACTTCTGCTCAGAAAATGCTAATAGAACTGGACCATCGTGCATGTCACGCTCACTACAGCAGTGTATAGCTGATAGCGCAGCGGACCGCTTCATATATACCAACCGGCAACGGCCAGGCGGCGCCAGTAGGGTGAGAGCGCACGGTTATACCCTGTCTCGTTGTAACTTGGCAAAAGGTAAACGATAAGTCCACATTGCGTGCCGAAGGCTTCGAAATGCGCGACGTATACGAGCGCAACACACACATATTGGAGCATGACGCAGCGAAAAGCCTGATACTTCTCCGGAGTTGAGGCGCGCTCCGGTGATAGGCAGCCACGTTCCGATTGACCCGCCAGGGCCGTTGCTTCCTCTCTACTGGCACGTTACGCGATCAGGACTTCCTGGGATACCCAGTATTTCTTGCTTCAGACACTAGGCTAAACGGCGCCACCAGAGTAAAAGCTCACGTTTGAACAATGCAGCCGCCACTCCCAGGGGTACCCAATATTTCTTGTTTCAATCACTAGATGGCGACAAACCAAACCGCATTGCAGGTTGCCTATAGACCAGTGTCCGATATCCTAACCCCCAGCGATAAAAATGGGAAATAATAATCTCAAACGCAGGCTCTTGTAAAGAGGGGGGGCGCGCATAAAACAACATTTTTGCTTTTTACAACGCTCTTGGCGTCGGTGCGGTTCTTGGAGCTTCGTGACTGTGCATTTCTTACCTTCTTGCACTATACTTCGTTTCACCTTTTGTCCGAGCGCGGCCGATGTTATGAGCCGAAGGGCCAATCAAACAGCGCACAAAGCGCAACGTCATGGCGTGCTCCCTGCGCTTGATAGGACTAGCCGGCAGGGGAGCACGCAAAGAGGGACGGCGAATACCGGCTATTCCTATCAACTGCAGAGAGCACACCATGACGTTGTGCCTTTTTCGCTGTTCGATTGGCCCTTCGGCTCATAACATCGGCCGCGCTCGGGCAATACCACCTAGACAGAAGGCCTCCACACGCGTCATCATAGTCAGATCGATCGAGGCGAGAGATTGGGCACGAGTCCTGTGTCAGTGTTCGGCTGCGGCTCGTGGCCAATCAGCGCGTCGAAAGTCGGGCTCGGGTCCAATAGCCGACCGAGCGCGATCCGACTGTGATGACGTTTCATAGAGGAAGAGGAAACCATGCGGAGGCCTTCTGTCTAGGTGGTGTTGGCTCGGGCCTAGGCTGAAACGAAGTATACGATATGGGCAAAGGTTTCTAAAAGAAACTGAGCCTTTCAAAAAACGCAGCCCCCTTCTGTGTCATGACGTCAGCATAAACGAAAATGGCGGCGCCCATGGAACAGAGCAGACACTGGTCTATAGCCGAGCCGGCCGCACAGAATAGCAATGCGGGCAGCGTAAGATAGCGGAGTGGGCCGCATCGCATAGCTGAGCGGGACGCGGCGAATATCGGAGTGGGCCGCACAGGATGGCTGCAAGGGGGCCATAGCGCATAACGAAGCGGGCCACATATGGATAGCGGAGCGTGTCGCACAGGGGTGTTAGAGCGGACCGCATCGGATGGAAAAGCTGACGTAACATCGTCTGAAAACTTTCGTCGCAGCATATAAAGGGATACCACGGTGTCTTTCAGAAGGACGCCATCGCGTGCGTCATACGGTAACTGCGACACATCTTGTAAACTTCGTCGCGCTGTCCGCATTAGTGCGAATACGTTTGCATACGGGCCGTTTGCGCGATAGATCAAAGGAGCACCTTCAAATTCTCAAATCTGTATATTTTAAATCTGCCGCATTTCTTGGTGTTTGGAGAATTGTGTTTGTCCTTTGTTCTTCTTGCTCCCCTTTTCCAGGGATTATTTTCGTCACTGATTCCTGACTGCCATCGAACGAGCATCCAGCCGCACCGACTCTGTTACGATCTATTAAATAAAGTATTTAACACACACCAGTTCCGTTTCCCCGCTAAATTTGGCAAAGAAATATTCTTTGTGTCACCCCAATTTCTCTCCTCCCTCCTCTCTCCCGATCTTCCTCCTCACCCTCCTCTGCTGCGCTCTCCCCTCCCCATTGACTTCCTTCCCCTCTCAGCCCTTCCCGCTCCCCATCTGCATTGCTTCCCCTCCCTCTTTCTCTCTCCCACGCCCTCTCCTCTCCCCATTCTTCCCCCCTCCTACAGTGCCCTTTCCCCCTCCTCCCTCCCCACTTGACGTTCTTCCCCTTCCCCCCTCCCCGGTCACGTGGCACACCAATTCAGTCTCCTCAAAATTTATACAAATATATAGGTTCATCACTACCGCAACAACTGTTTAGTTCCTTCCAAACAACTGAAACAGCATTTCATGCATCATAGAAGTTTGAAAGTTGAAACCGTTGTAAATTTTTTGCATCGTTTCTTTTAGTACGCGATGATAAATACAGCGCCTGAATATACAAGCAGGTCCTAATTTGGATAATTCGCTCGCACGCCTGCTTGCCAGCATCTTCAAATCGTCCTTTAGCCTAGTAATGTCATATTGCTTGCACGCTGGGCAGTATTTTGTGGCACATTAAGCATTCAGTGAAATAGTTTTGGCCACCGCATTTTGTTTGCGCGGAGAATGAGTTCACACCATCTCTCTATATCAGTAGGGGATAGAGTTGTCATTGTCCATCGTCGGTGTGGCTTACTGTCTACTGACAGGACCAAACATGACTCGGCTAATTTGAGATACAAAACAAGAAATATTCCGGGAAAACCCGTTTAAAGAAAATTCGACCAGTTTCAAAAGTAGCGTAAACTCACTTGAAGGGTTTCGTACCGGTGCATATCGACGTGCTTTCGGCCAAAAGTAGCCATATCACTGCAGTAGACTTCATCCCAATACCTCCGTCCTTCACGTACTGTATTGCCTAGAAGCTGACGACCTCCTTGTGTCAAGAGAATAATATCAAGACTGAACCTCGACCGATAATATTATCCGCCCCGCAAGCCAGTCTCTAATGGAAAATTTTCCTGGCCGCTTGTTTGAACAATCGTACTGCATTGATAAGATTGCATATCCAGCGCTATAAGCCTGGATAAAATTGTATCTCTCAAGCCATAGGCTCGTCCATACCCCTGGCAGATCGCCTCGAGAAGCGGCCGCCGAAATGAAAAAGGTAGAGCGGCAGAAAACGGATGAGAGGAACGCAAGGGGGTTATATATAACAACTTCTGGAGTGGAAGTGGTGCCCCGTAGCTGACGCCAAAAACGCCGACCGTCGCCATCTTACTCTGGGCAGAAAACGGATCTACGCAGCAACGTTACTCTTGCGCGCAGTCTGGGGCGTAGTATACGACTGAGGTGGTTTCTGATGTGATGTGCTGCGTTTCATTGAGAAGCCACTGCAGCCGTTCCCGAAGGCGATGGTGGGCTCCTGCGTCGCTTTCGGCTGCGTAAATCGCGTAAAAGCACAGAAAAAAAAAATAATTTGCGTGTGTAACCATGCAGCAAGCACGTTGCAACTTGCAACGAATCTCACTCGCTCTCTATAGACAATTGCAAGGATGGCGCCACAAGTGGTGCCCCATGCGTGCAAGCGCGAAAAACGCGCGGGTGAACGTAGCTTTGGCAAGCTCGTAATCGCACGGGCGTGCCTGCTCGAGCAGAGACATGGCGGCGGCCAGTCGCCCAGCTTGCAATCGTCTATAGCTTACTACTTATTGTACGTGAGCAGGCTTACGGGAGAAAGTTCGTTGATTATGTGCATTTGAACGGCAAAATAAAGCCTTAAGGCCACGGTCCCACTGAATGTGGCAGTTTAGGTACTTTTTGGCAGGTCATTACTCATCTCCTTATTAATACTGTTTTGTGGGATTGATGTCATTCGAAAGGTAATGCAATCCTCTTTCATTTGATATTATGTATCTGTTGGTTTTTACTGTTCATGCGCGTTTGTAGCGTTGCGAATATGATGGCGCGGACCCTCACTTGCTCCGCTAGTTCATGTTTTATGAACGATCCATTAAAGATAGCACGGTTCCAATATAGCAGTTTTGTTAAGATGATGCCGGAGCAAAAGGTAACGATACACTTTTTTGGTATTTGCACTACTTTGTTTTTTTCATCCCTCCAAATATTGCCCTAAAATTGACATTTTTCAACACAAATATGTTTTTATTGACAAGCGCTAGGGCAATGAAATTAGCTACAGATGTAGTGCTTATAATTGGTAATATGCAGAAAAAAAAATTTAATGTTGTGTAAAAATTTGTTGTTTAGATATTTTATATCAAACGTAGCACTTTTTTGTACTTTGAGTCATCGTACTTCAAGTGCCGCTGAGGAAATAATTACACTATGATAAAATATTTTATAAAATTTAGATCTACAATGGTTGCCCAAGAGGTGGACGATGGCTTTTTTTCATTTTCAAAGTCATAACGTTCCAGGAGCCCTTCAAACTTACCTGTTTTTGACGCATATCTTTTTGGACATCAAACAGATTTATTGGCATCTAATTACATTTATTGTTTGGAAGAGACATACATTGCGATGTATTATATTTTCACAATGATCTTGCTTTGGTTTCATAATAGGTGTAGAGCTTAGCTAATTTTAAAAACAATTAAAAACTGTTTGGGTGTTTTGTTGCGCCACCTGGCGGATGGCAGACAAAGTGCTGATTTCTAGTGTTCGAAAAATTTCCGAGGGCGGCGTTGGCGTCTGTATCATCATCAATCGCCGTGTCTTTTTACCTTCACATGTAAAAAATATATTGGATGATTTACTATCGATAAATGAATGGTTTAAGTACTGGGTCAGGCTAATAAATTTAAGACAAATAATTACACACGCGTAGCGTGATATAATGTGTTAATTATTCGATATGATTGAAATCAATAAACAATAAAGACGAAGAGGAAAATAACACACCCGAGTTCACTTCATGCCTAGAGTCACTGAATGAGCTTTAAAGTATCGGCACTCCGTTCCCCAAAATTAATTTGGGCGCCGCCATTTTGGGTCCTGTTCAGTGCAAACGCAACTGCCGATCGTCATGATCCAAAAGCACGACTTCCTCAGCATTAGATGCGGTGCTAGGAAGCTGATGCAATATTGCAATGCTCTGTCGCGGGTTGTTTAAACATTTGTGGGGGACGGAAAAGCGTTTCCTGTGATTTTAAATAAAGCTTCAGGTAACTGGCAACCATGATTTTAAGCCACTATATGGCCAAGTGTCGTTACTCTGAACCGTAGCTATACTTCGTTTCACCTTATCTGCGAGCGAGGCTAAAGCTAGAAGCGCGAGACCAGCGCTTTTTGCGTTTCTCCCCAGCTCGCGCGCTCGAGCAAAGCCTGAACGCACGGAGCTTTCGTGCTCGCGCTTCCAGCTTGGCCTTCGCTCGCACATAAGGGCTATGTTCCAAATCTTACCCGAGTTATCCCGAGTAACCTGTCTCCTACGTCAGCAGGTAATACCACGTGACATCGCGAGTAAACGATCCGCGACTCGATTTTGGAACGGCCAGGATAATCACCTGGATACTACGCGGATTGGCTTCGTCTTGGGCGACGGCAAAAAGAAAACACAGCAGCGATGGCCGAAAATAGCAGACGATCCTTTCTCCTGCGATCATGGAGAAAGCACCCGAAGAACGGTAATGTTAATGACGACGCGGTGTTTTTTGAGGTGGATCCACCAGCTCCTTTTACTCACCTTCGTTTTGAGCTTATATTGAGATCAAAATTACTTACTCCTTACAGCTAGACATAAAAAAATGTGTTTTTATTAATCAGCGCGATCGCTGCAATTCTAGCCACGGTGCCCTAAACGCATATATTCCACGCCGATTATGTTTTGCAGGAATATATTCCACACGGTGTAGCGGTACAGCGCGAGGGTGCTTTCTCCAGAATGATATGAAACTCACGTTCGCTTTGACGCGAATGTGATTACAGTGAAATTTTCGAAGCATTCACTGCTTTACAAACCTTATCCTCTCGTTACACACACTCTGAAGGAAACAAAAATACTACATTATCATGTACCGAGTTCAAACATTTTCGGCCTTGAACGTGAGAATACGGCATTCCCCCAACGCCGAGGACGAGGATGCGGAGAAGCTCCTGTTTACGCTCGCACTCAGATAAATAACAAGTACACGTTCCCGGGGAACGTGGGCGGTGTGGATGTAATGCAGTCAATTCCTGCGTTGACAACAGCAAATCGCAATAACCACACATGCTGCACCTAATTCTTCGTCATTTCGAACGTCCGCCACCAAAACCAACGAAGCAAGCGAGCTTTGACGGCTGTCGGCGCAGAAAGCAGACGACGAACAGATCACGTGACGTATTTACTCGATTTGATCCGACTTTACCCCCCGATCGAGGAGGGTAGCGCGAGTAATTACTCCGGAGTAAACAACCCGCTTCTGGAACGCGAGTTCTGACGTCATCGAGTAAGCTCGAGTAAGTTTTGGAACGCCACGGTACGAAACTTTTACTCCGGAGTCGGATCGAGTAAATTTTGGAACACAGCCAAGGTGAAACGAAGTATAATTTACTGGCACAAGCGGGAACAATGAAGAAGAGGCAGGTGTCAAAAGGTAGTGGCTTGTGGAATCCACGGGGCTTACGTCTTGGCCCCTCCAGGTATTACAAGCCTCATGAACAAGAGCATGAATAGTGTCATTAAATAAGCTACGCGTCAGAGTAGCGACACTTGGCCATATTGTGGCTTAAAATCATGGTTGCCAGTTATTTGAAGCTTCATCTGAAATCACAAGAAACGCTTTTCCGTCCTCCACTTTAAACAGTGTGCGACAAAGCGAAGCAACATTACATGAGCTTCCTAACACCGAATCTAATGCTGAGGATGTCGCACTTTTGAATCATGACGATAGGCAGTTGCGCCTGCTCTGCACAAGCACCAAAATGGCGGCCTTCACAACACTGTCGGGGAAGAGAGTGCCGATACTCTCAGCGCAGCTAATTTATTTGCTCTAGTTCCCGCGAAACTCCTTTCCCCTGACTCAAACTGAAAGGAAATATGAATAATACACCAGCATTATAGCTTATTTAGTTATAACCAACTACACATAATGAGAGGAGGAAGCGGCCGGGTAGGAGAAACGCGGGTTTTATGTGCGACCGTTCTAACCGTCTCAAAAGAGAGAACGCGCGAGCTTGCGCTGGTTTAAAAAAAAAGGCATCCAAAGAAAAGAGGCGGCACGCTGTGCTCTTTGTTATTATGCGTCTAATTGCAAATTGTTGTGTGTATGTTTATACAGCCGGAAGTTAGTCCGCCTCAGTGGGCGTCTGACTCTCAGCTGTAGATGAGCAATTTAGCCAGTGCGGTACAACCGCAAACCTGGTGTCTTCAACGTGCACCACGCAGTAGTGATACACAACCGCACGCCGGTAGGATGCTCTTCCAGATCGAAACGGGCAGGGGCGGGGTGGCTTCTGCAGCGCGAGCTTTCGCTCCAAGTGCTCCGAGCTGGTGTGCGCTAGACCATGCACTTGGCCACCGACCCCCCCCCCCGCTTGTGCGTCTAATTTATATACAGGTATAAGTATTTACAGATCGACGATGGACGTCGATCGTCTCGAGGTAATGTAACATAATAACATTATATAAATAATAAACTTGTTGAAGAACTCAACGACTCAATTTTTTAATTCTTGGATTGTAATATGGCGGTAGCCTATTGTACTTGCTGTTGGTGAAGAGCAATATGAGGTGACGAGGTAATGATTAAATGATGAGGCTCCATAAGGACGACGACATTAGTGAGTGTCGAACCACAACGTACAGTGCCATACTTGTTTCAAGTATCGTGTACCCAAAGACTTTCTTCACCCGCAACAGAATATGGTAGAATCAATGAGAATGCTACTTTACAACTGTACGTGGAACAGGAAAACTGCACTGTGCAGAAGTGCTGCTTATTCGTTAATAGGAGGGACGGATTTCTAGCAGCATTCCCTGATTGATTACTTAGAACAAATGGCCTCATTGACGTAAAGTGTCCCCGTTACAAAGGATTCTTGAAGCATACTTAAACCGCAAAGGAGTATGAGGCGAAAAATAAGCAAAAGGAGCCTGGTGTGAAAGGTACAAATCACCACCATAGCTTCTACTATCAAGTACAAGGGCAGTTACACAATACACAAAGAGAGTTTTGTGATTTAGTTATATTTACACTCAAGGGCGTTGATATCCAACGTATACAGAGAGATGACACCTTCTGGTCAACCAACATAGAGCCTTTTCTACTCAAGTTTTACATGGAAGGCCCGACTTCCGCTGAAATTCCTTACGTAGACGAGTTGTCCGACCGAATAAACTGCAATTACTCCCGATCTGGGAATTACTCGATCTTCGTTTGTAAACCATAGTATCATGAGATCGAGGGGTGTGGCTCTTCGTCCACGGAATATTTCTTCGGCGGGTGTTTTTACCGTGTAAGAAGAGACCGTCGCCGTGCTGCTGGAACAACAACCTGGCGATTCTTCACTGAACTGCTTCTTCCGTAAGCTTCGAAAGGGCTTTTTTTTTTGTTTCGCACACCATCTGTTCCGCATGCCCGTTAGTTGCAGGATGGTATGGTGCACTAATGTGATGCCTGATGCCGGTTTTTTTCTTCAAAAACTTGTTTATTTTGTTTGAAGCAAGATTTGGCGCGTTATCAGAGAAAAGTATTTTCGGTAGGGCAAAAGTAGGTAAAAGAGACCGTAGAACGTCAATGACATGTTTGGACGTCGTGGCAGGCATCGCGTAAACTTCCAGCCACTTAGAGTACGCATCGCCCATGACTCTGCAGATGCGGATACGTTTCGCCACCCACCGATTGAATAGTGGATCGTTTTCAGTTACTGTTCATGATGGCGTTGGACTCAAGAAGACTTCGAGTCTTTCCAGAAAGTTAACCTAGGTGCCAGGACTTTTGTCGAAAGCGGTAAGTGTTCGAAACGTCGACAACGTCGGTAGCCACGTGTTGTGCTTGACACTGGACACTTAGCATTCGCTGAGACGAAAGTTGCTTCTTCGTCTGCCACGAGTCGTCCGATATCAGGTCGTCACCGCAACACCATTTCACGACAAAAACGCATGTCCATAGTTAGCAAGCAATCACGTGAACTTATAAATTCCTGAACGCTCATAACTTGCCGTCGCTAAACGCCATTCATTCATAGCGTCATCATTGCAAATAAACGCCTCCCTATTTCTTCTAATGGTTTTCATAATATTCCTCCTAAGCTGTACTTACAACATTATGTGTGTCGGTACTTCCGAAAATATTGCAACGGCGTTTGTTTTCTGGGAACCCCCCCCCCCCCTCCCCCCCTGTGATGTAACAACCTTTACAACATCTTCCGAATCCCATGAAACACAATATATCGTGACGTTATTTTAGTCGTCATTAAAATGGTGAGGTAAGTACCGTAAATCGCGAAGCCGTTCACTAGACGTCCGCTTCCACGGTGTCATGGAAGATTGAGTCTACTGAGCGTGCATTCCAGCAGAAGAAATTTTCATTGATAGAATATTGACACGTCAATCAACATATGATTCCTTCTTGGTAAGATTTATTGCGAAAGCCCGTTACAACCGCCGAACACCATCTTCCTATACCAGAGAACAATTTATACCCAGCCTGACATTCTCAGATACATCCGTTTGATGGGCCACGATATACTTGAGCTATACTTCGTTTCAGCTTCGGTCCAGACGCAGCCGATGCTACAAGCGCGAGCATGTGGCCCAGAACAGTGTTTGCACTGCACGAGCGCGCGTGCTTGGCAGTGATGCTGAAAGCCCGGAGCTCGCGCTTGTAGCTTTGGCTGCGTCTGGACCGAAGCTGAAACTAAGTATAGCTGAGCACAGCTGGCAGCGGCGCGAGCAAGGCCACGAGGGGAACGTGATGGTGCTCGAGCCAGCCCACTGTTAACCAATGTTTCGGCCACCCCACGGGTACGTGTCGCCATCTATTGGTTGAACTAACGCCTTGTTCAAGATGGCTGCCGTGGGACCGCAGCCTTAAGCATGTTTGCACGTCACAGGTTTCCCAAAGACCACACTCGGCGTGCCGCGTGGGAGCGTGCGCTCGGCGGGGGAATGGTTGGTCGCCTAATACTTACGTTCTTTGTTCGGTATACTTCGATGATGACTGCTTTGATGCAAGCGGTCAAATGAGAAGACTTTGACTGGGTAGCAGTCCGTCTGTGCTCCTTGCATTTCCAGCATACCTGCGGAAAGCAGTGAGTATCGTAGCGATTGTGAACGCTTATTTTGTATTTTAGTGACTTGCATCTAAAACACGAGACGGTGCACCTATAACAGACGTGCATTTGCAGAACAAGTACTATAAACGACTTTATTTTCGCGAGCTTGATATTTCTCTAATTTCTCGAAGTGCTGGTTTCGGCGATAGTTCACGTGCATAATTTTCGCGAACGTAAGAGATATGCCGTGTATTCATTGCGAAACCCTCAAATAGGCTGAATACAACTGGATAGCGAGTTGCTGCCAAGATAAAGCAGTTTGCATCGGTTTATTTGAGTGTTTTATAACTGTTCTGTGAAAAAAAAAATTCAGTACTTTTTCACTGATTTTGCCTCTGTCAGCAGCCTGCCGGGGAGCAATGACTCTTTCAGCTTAGTTAATTTACTGTATTCAACTCATCATCGTGAGCGTTATGTTTTTTGTAAGAGCTGTAACTCCCCCCCCCCCCCCCCCCCCCCCCCCCCCCCCGCGAAAAAAATTCCTGGCTACGGCACTGGTTAGTGTATAGGTCGCATGAAGTCGAGGAAGAATTAAAAAAGTTCTTATCCATTCCCAAGTCGGTAGATGCACGCAAATTACTCGCATCGTTTCATAGAGTTATCTCAAAACTCTCCGGGTCTGGTCAAGATTAGCTCGCACCATGACACAAATCAAACCAATAGGAAGACAGACTCGTTCCAATTATGCCGATGGGATCATCTATGCTTATTGCCTTCAGGTAACTCAAATCATGGAAGTGTAATGCCGCAGACGAGCTAGTCGAAGTTCAGTTGGTGTACTGAGCGTTGCAACTGGGTCAAAATAACTGGTGGGATATAAGACAGAAAAAAAATATATAAACCAACGCACTGTCTCCTAACAAGCAGACACGAAGTCTGGGCAAACGCGCAGTTCCAACGCGATGTGCAGGGCACTGCGTGCGAGCAGGAAACAGATTCGCGTAAAGCGTCTGTGCATGCGCCCTGCCAATGTGGAGCGCAAGTTCGTCTGCCTCTTTTGGAGCGGTTGTGGTGACGTCAGAACGCCGAGCTCCGATTGGCTCCGATGGAAGGGTAGTGAAGAGCCAATCAGGGCACGGCTTTCTGACGTCCTCCCCACGACCACTCCAAAAGAAGCAAGCGAACTTGCGCTCCGTATAGCACTGCCACCGCAGCGGTGTATATATCAGTGTTGGACAAGATACTCGACTGTATTATTTAAGATAGGTTACTACATACCGTTTTCCTGAAGTATTTGGAGTGCTATACTCAAGTTACTCTTTTTTGCAAAGTGTCTCGAGTGGAGTACGAATACTTAGAAATGTAATTCAATTCTTTTCGAAGATACTTTCGCATTGCGTAATTTGTATTTGACTTCAGTGACACCGGAATACTTTATTTTCAAGCAACAGAAGCAAACAAAACAAAATTGCAGTGAAATGTTATGCGGGCCCAGTGGAAAGGGGTAGCATCCCGGGTGCATGTTACAAGGTAAAAGATTTTATAAGACAAATGAACAAAAAGAGGTCATTCTATCTAGTCACACAGCTAAAAATCACATCTTCTAGTGGTTTTTGAATTCACACATTGGACGCACCGCTTCACTAAGCGCCGTAGTCGCTACCATCTTGAGTTTTATATTTGCAAAAGAATGAATAGGGATAACAGGAATGACCCAAATATAGTAGGCACGGCACTCGCCGCGCCTTTTTCAGGTACCCAGAGCTGCATTCAGATCTGACTGAATTTCAAAAAGAAAGGTAGAAGGGGGACGCAGGGAAGGGCTGATGGCTTTCTCGCGCCATTCGACTTGTTTATTCTTTTCGCCATACTATGTTCTTTTGTCTGCATTTTGAGAGCTCATCCTGCTCGTAGCTTCTTTCCTACCTTGGTGTTAAAATCTCTGTCCTTGTGAAGGGTCGGGTTATCACGGTTTTCAAACAGACAGTCCCCAAAAGTAACTGACGTTCGTATTTTAGTAAAATCAAACATCAAATAACAAAAAAAAAAAAGCTCAGTTTTTTTCTTTTTTTCTTTCGTCTTTTTTTTTTTTCGCATCTCCTTTTGTTTTCATTTTGAGTCTGCATTTTCCGTCTTGGCTTGTTTCCTGCAGTGTTCGGCCGTTTCCGCTTCAAGTTTGTGATCGGTTTAATGACTCTGCGCTTGGGTGTTTCCGTAAAATATTCCCGCGACACGTTGTTTCTTCAAATATTGAAAAATGTATTTGAGATAATGAATGCGATATACTGAGAAGTGTAGTCAAGATAGAGTAGTAAATACTCTAGATCAAATGCATTTGCAAGATACCAAATTACAAACCTGATTGAAATGCAGTATCTTGAGTAGAGTATTTGAGATAGGCACAGGTCTGGAATGTATATAGGGTGTTTGATTTTAATTCGAACAAACATACATACAGGGTGTTTTGTTTTAAGCTTAACAGATTTCTTTAAAAAAAAAAGCTGCGAAAGCCACACTTATGCGGTTTGTTCGGGTGAGTTATTCGGTCAGGGGGACATAGTATATGGGGCTAATCACAACAATCAGTCGGCAAATTAACTAAAATTTGTTAATTAACTTTTTAATTAGGGAATATAGACCTATAGTTCCGATTAAGAACTTGCTGGGCGTTATCGAAAACCACTAAATCAGTCGTTTTCAGAAAGACTTTGAGCGTTTGAGAAGCGTAGTAGTGCACTAAAGTTATCACTCGTAGAGCAGGTACAAGGCTAGCGCCTGCTGTAAGGCGCCGGCGTGATTTTTCCGTCTCTTATCTAGCCTCAGCCTTGTACCTGCTCCACGAGTGGTAACTTTAGCGCACTGCAGCGCTTCTCACGCACTCAAAGTCTTTCTGAAAATTACTGATTTAGGGGGTTTGGACGTCGCTCAGCAAATTTCTAATTGGAACCATATGTCTAATTTCACTAATTAAAAAGTTAATTAACAAAATTTTAATTAATTATCCGACTGATCGTAATGAATATGCCCTATACTATGTCCCCCTGGCCGTGTAACTGACCTGAACAGACCGCATAAGTGTAGATTTCCCAGCTTTTTTTTTAAGCAAATCTGTTAAGCTTAAGAAACACCCTATATATATATACAGGGTGCTTCACAAAACGTGGACAAGTTCGACATTGCGAAAACTATTGTCGCAACAAAAAAGGCTTTTGTCGGTTTGGTCCTGGGCCAGGGGCCTATTTAGAAAAATTATTAAAGTCCGGGATAATTAGATTGTAATTATTTTTGAGTAATTAACTTTTTTTAAATTTTGTTTAATGGCATGGTTTCAATTAGAAAATTGCTCAGCACCATCAAAAAGCATTAAATCAACAAATTGCAGAACAATAGAAGGCACGCGAAGCATTTAACGGCTTCCTAAAAAAACGCACAAATTCGACGGGTTTTTAAGTTTCGGTCTGCTATCGGAGCGCATCTCGGCCCCGGTGGCGCCGCGCCCCGTGGAGAGAAAGTGCAACCAACCTCTGCTGCGTTGTCATCGCGCAACGCAGCAGAGGCTGGTTGCTCTAATGTGACATGCGGAATCGCCGGATGCCAGATTATTCACGCGAAGTTTTGTGGTGTAACGAGCTTGGGTAATTTCGCTGAGGCCGCTCAAGTAGTCAGACATTACCAGGAGACGTAGAATCAACAATTCGAACGCGAAAAAGGACAGGGGAACTCACTTTCACGCCGACAACATCGCATTTCAATGGTTTGTTTGTGGGCGATGGTGAGCTTCTTGCACACACTCCAACGCGCATGCGCGGCGCCGGTGATGTCCGATAGGGGCGCTCCGGTTTGTTTGTAGACATGAGTTGGTGTATACTCGACAGTTGAAAAGTCATGGGCCATTTATTACCTCAAGAATAAAGAAGACTATAAATGTTGCTTTTTTCTTTTTTTTTTTCGTGAATATTATACATAAAATAATTTCTTTAGGTGTGGGGAATTTATCTCCTAGTTAAATGTACCGCTAAGAATTTTCTGCCTCAAGCGGGATGTTGTCGTTTAGTCGCACTGCACACCAGCACCATTTTCCGCACCCTTAATTTATGCACCCTTCTACAAGTAGTGGATAGGCATTATGCACCATCACGTTACAATATATATTAATCGGCTTAAAGGTGTTTTAACGTGAATATTCATGAAACGCCCTTTAAATATGCAGTGTGAAAAAAATATCAGTTAAGAATATCTCAGGTGGCTCTCAAGATGACAGCGCATACTTCCGGAACGAGCGTAGCCTTCAAGATATTAGGCACATTTCCGAAGTGTTGACTCAGCACAAGTATCCCGAGGGCATTATTCCTTATCAAGTTTATAACACTTGGTTTCTGTACTATACAAGCTTTAACAGATTTAGTGATCGGAAGTTGGTCACGGGTCAAAGGCCTCTCCTCGAACAAACCTCGTAATCATGTCCAAGGCCACCTCCGGTTGATCGTAAGGAACGAAGTGGCCTGCATTTCTCACTAAAACCTCGGTAAACTGTCCAACCTGTCTGACAAAGCCAGCGACGTCTTGCCCATTAGGAGACAGCCAAATCTGCCTTGGCACATTGCTGAATGCCTCAGCGCCCGACCATGAGACGGTCGAGATCATGTTCACTGTAAGTGGGTACGGTACGATGATGTCCAGTTGACCGTTGTAGATCAACACCTTGTACTCTTCCATAAGAGCAGCGAGCCAGAGCTTCACAGATTTCGCTAGATCGACAAAAAGATTCGTCACTACCATCTTTGATTCCTCGCTAAAAGTAAGATTCCCAACGTGGATCGCATCTCGAACGACAGGCGTTTGCACAAACTCGACGAAGTTGTTCCAGTCCTTGGGCATCTTGGCTTGCAAGAAATTGAAGTAGTTGTCGAAACCCGTAACGTTTCTAAAGTAGCACGTAGAATTGGCGCCACATATAAGAATAGAATTGAATGTTTTGACAGCGTCGGCGTAGCGCTCGTTTTGGATGAAGCGCTTGACTTCGTCGCACCGCTGTCGAAGTACTACGGCTTGGTTGCGGTCCACAAGGCCTATCTGGTAGAGGTAGTCCGCATAGTCCAGCATGGATTCCGGGTCCACCAAACCATTGCCGATTGCGATGCCCTTGAGGTTGAATTGGACTCTCGGCTGCACGGCCGTGTGGATAGCGTATGCAACGGCCGGGACGTATTTGCCTGTGTTCAATGGGAGCAATAAAGGAGAGTTAAACAAATCAATAACTGACACCAAAGCGCGAAAGTTGGCCTTCTAACTTGTAATTTGACAATTTATAATTGATAAGTGTATATGAAGATAATTGTGTTCTAGATTATTAATTTAAATTATTGATAGTGTTAATCAGTCTTCCCGTTTTCACGGGAGAAAAAGATGAGTTGTAAGCATACAAAACGTGCACATGTGATATGACTAGGTACACACCTATAAACAACGTCATTCGATAAATCACAAACGATTCATACATCAGAAATAAGAATTAAACAACCCTTAATTGTATATTTTACAACGAAAGAGCATTCTTTTTCGCGTTATTTGAGAAAATATTAAAAAAATGAAATTAAATGCACTCCGAAAATATTTTGTAAAAAACTACGCCCCCCCCCCCAAAAAAAAAAAAAAAAAAAGTATAATACAAAGCTACTACCGTAATCTATAATATGCAGGAATGCCAGGCTTCTATTAAAACACAGTACATGTGATATGGTTGACGAATTGAGCAAGCTGGTCTGAAACCGTCAAGGCATTTCCAATCTATCACAGCCTGGTGGAGGTTCGCCCAGTTTGAAGTCGTTCTGGGAAAAAATAATATAGGAAAGTATCCTTGTTTGTTATTTCTCCCATTGGCTGTGCAGTGTGAGATTTCCTGTGAGGCCTGTATTGATCGGGCAATTAATGCGTGAGTGCCTTTGTACTACATATATATATTTATTCAATAACAAAGGAAACATTTAGCCTAGCAATCTTTTACCGGCACGAGGGAAGGTAAAGACAATTCGGCAAGCATACGCGTGATTTTGAAAGAAACTGTTCTGTTCCACCTAGCAAAAATGACTTTTTTTACACTTTTCAAGTTTTTAGTATCTTTAATGGTTCCTATTGAAATGATCTATACTCAATGGTTCGTCGCTTTCACATTTTATAACTAATTTCTCTTGCTTCAACAGGAGGCGGCCTAATGTTGCGCGTTAGAATCAGAAGTATTTCATTACGATCTAGCATAGATTATAAGCGCGTCTAGCTAAACTGAAGTGACGCCTAAGTATTTCAGCGGTGAACTTCACCTCAAGTAGAATCTTCAAATTCGTGGGCACATATGACAATTTGCTGATCGTTATAATACTGGTATATTGCAATTTATTTTAATTTTTCATCCTCCGCCTTTTCCCAGTAATCTTTAGAGATAAGTTTAGTTATGATAATTAAAAACACTTGATTATCTTTGGTACAATTTTAAGCATCACGAATTTCTATAAAAATTAGGCTATTTCATGCCCGTATTACCTAAAAAGACGCCTTTGAAGTTGTGAACTTCAGACCACGCTTCTCCGCGGGAGCGGGAGAGGGAAGTAAAAGAGAAGGAAAAACATGACGTCACGAAAGGTGCTTCACGCGTGCCCCTCGGCTCGCACGACGCTGGCTCGCAGAGCCAGCGTTGAGCTAGTTGGTGATTCGTGCTTCTGAACGATGCCAGATGAACGTAGGAAGATAAACGAAAAGAGAGAGAGAGAGAGAAAGAGATAAAGAAAAGAGGAGATACACACTGATGGACTAGCAACGATTTGCTGAAGATATTTTACACTCATTAGTTTCATATCTCGGAACTAATGGTGTGAAAAAAGACGAGGTTTATCTTATAGGAAATACTTCCTATACTTTGTTTCACCCTAAGTTCGAGCGTGGCCGATGTTATGAGCCGAACGGCCAATCAAACAGTGCAAGAAGCGCCACGTCATGGCGTACTCTCTACGCTCAATAGGTTGAGCCGGCGGAGGAGCACGCATAGAAAGACGGCGAACACAGCCTGGTCCTAACAACTGCGGAGAGCACGCCATGACGTTGTGCCTTTTTTGCTGTTTGATTGGCCCTTCGGCTCATAATATCGACCGCGCTCGGACCTAAGCTGAAACCAAGTATAGTCCAGGGTCTCTAAACTCGTCAAACAAAGAGTAGGGGACGAAGTTCACGGAGCGCACCGATTGGACTATGTCGACGATGACTTAGCGCTTTTGTCGCCGGCGTCCAATCGGCGCGCTCTTCGAACTTTCGGCTCCAACTTTTTGCTTGACGAGTTTAGGGCCCCAGGGGCCCTAAACTCGTCGAACACAAAGTTGGAGCCCAAAGTTCGCGGAGCGCGCCGATTGGACGCCGCCGAAAAAAGCGCCAAGTCATCGTCGGGATCGTCCAATCGGTGCGTTCCGTGAACTTCGGCCCAAACTTTGTGTTCGACGAGTTTAGCACCCCAGGGGCCTTAAACTCGTGAAACACAAAGTTGGAGCCGAAGTTGGCAAAGTGCGCCGATTGGACAACCACGACGATGACTTGGCGCTTTTCTCGTCGACGTCCCATCGCTGCGCTCCGCGAACTTTCGGCTACAACTTTCTGTTTGACGAGTTTAGGGCTCCAGGGCCTCTAAACTCGTCAAACAGAAAGTTAGGGCCGAAGTTGAAGGAGCGCACCGATTGGACTATCACGACGATGACTTCGCACTTTTTTCGTTGACGTCCAATCGCCGCGCTCCGCCAACTTTTGGCTCCAACTTTGTGTTTGACGAGTTTAGGGCCCCTGGGTTCCTAAACTCGTCAAACACGAAGTTGTAACCGAAAGTTCGCGGAGCGTGCCGATTGGACGTCGGCGAAAAAATCGCGAAGTCATGGTCGTGATTGTCCAATCGGCGCGCTCCGTCAACTTCGGTTCCAACTTTGTATTTGACGAGTTTGGGGCCCCTGCAGGTCCGAGCATCTTTCTACAGAGAAGGCAAACATCACAGCGAATCGAGGAGCTTACCCGAAGCGGAGACGAAACAAGGTAAGGATTGCGTTTGACCGTTGTTGGAAAGGGGGAATTAGAATCGCCTCTGGTCATTTTATGACGTCATGTCTCGACGAACCAATGACATTCGACGGCAACAAACGGCTGCATGTTTTTTTTTTTTTTATTTTCCTTTTTTTAACGTTTAGTAGGGAGATTGGTGGCCGAGTGAGCTAGCGTACCCCAGGGGCCTTGGCGAAAAGGTCGGCGAGAAATCCGGCGGTTGTGATTGGTCAACGCCTCACTTGACCTTGGCGCCGGCCAATCATAGCCGCAAGATTTTAGCTGACTTTTTCGTCAAATCTCCAGAGTAGTCCCCAGCTCTTAGCACATGAAGCGAAAGCTCGCTCTGCAAAACCCAGGGCATATCCATGCAGAGATGCGGGGCTCAATCCCCACCGCTGCCCGTTTCGATCTGGATGTGCACCGTGGCGGCGTGCGGCCGCGTATCACCACTGCGTGGTGCATGTTAAAGACCTTAGGATAGCGATTGTACTGCATTGGCTAAATTGACCATCTAAAGCTGAGAGACAAGTCGCCCGTTGAGGCAGACTAACTTCAGGCTGTATAAACATGCATACAACACAATGTAATTTTAATGCTTTAACATTAAACGCTCGTTTTCAAGAAAACTCGCATATTATCAGTCTGTAGGTCTGTTCGCCAGCGCCATGCATGAAGTCGCGAGGAGAGTGGGGTGGTGAGGAGGTGTTTATAGCAGCAAGGTAGTGCGCAGTCTTTCATTACCTTAAGGTGTTTACAGATTTAATGTTTCGCCACGGCGGTGGGGAGAGAGAAAGAGGATGGCGCGTGCTAACTTCAGCGCTTCGAACCAATACGAGCGTCGCACAGCTGGTGCGGAGCCAGAGACGAACAGGCGCCGCACCGCTTTGAATCGCGGTCCAGCTCAGTTGCCGCTCCGGCGATGTATGTGGCTCTTTCCACGAGGAATGGGTCATATACAATTCGAAAGGTGTCATAAAGGAATGGAAAGGGGTAATAAACGACAGGACAGCGGTGATAAACGAATGCAAGGGGTCTTAAACGAATGGAGAAAGGTGAAAAGTGGGTGAGAAAGAACCAATGCCAGCGCTTTTTCATCGAACAAATCCCATTGATCGTCGAAGATTATTTTTTTTTTCACATTTAGTGTCGTTTTGAGGACAAATGGGGGTGGTATTTAGGTTCTCCAGGAAAAACTGCGCCAGAGAGAGCATTAACTTATTTAGGAAAAGAACGTCTCAGCTTCCCTTTATTTCAGCCAACATGTCTCTTAAGAGCGATTAAAATGGTACCACTTGAATTTCCGTTCGGTGCGCAGTGTTTGAGGGAAACATGTAGCCGAGGATCGGTGAAACAGCCTTCTGAAGTTCAGTGTTTGTTTTATGATGCAATATCGAATTGAATTGCTTGCTATATGATAGAACTTTTCAGCCAACAACCGACTAGTAACCCATCTGAAATGTGTAATTAGAACGCTCTAGGGCCGATTAGGCAGCATGTTACTTGCTCTGAATTTTATTTCTGCGTGAGTTCTGTACCATTGACTTTATTCGCTAGGGTACAACATCTTACCGGCATATGATTCTCCGATGAGGTAGAAGTCGTTGCCGGCAAGCTCGTGGAAGAGTGTGAAGAACTGCTGCAGGGCTTCGAGCATGTCCCGGCCTACGTCCGTCTGGTTCCTCGCGTAGCCACGGTCTCCCGTAAAACTGAATCCCGTGCCCACTGGGCTGTCGACGTAAAGCATCGAGAAGCGACTGGTCCAGGTGAACTCTCGAAGTTTAGGAATGCCACCATCGGCGACAACGAACGGACCATGTTCGGAGAAGATGCCAACCATACACGAACTTCCGGGACCACCTTGAAGCCAAAGGATTACGGGCGCACTGTCTGGGTTTTCCTGCAAGGACAACGAAGCCATTCTCCTGACAATAAAAGAACGGACCTCGAACCTTACTTGGCAGGAAACGAATGTAAGTAAAGGATTGAAATGAGCTCTACCAATGAACAAGTAATCTTCCAGACAGATAATACTGTGGAATTCTAGTGACATGTAAAACACAAAGGAAACGTCGCGGACACCTCCGGCTGTTGCAGCAATTAACACTGAGGTAAGGGGAGAAAGTACAGCACATACACTTTTGTGGCATTGGCTCTTTGAATACGTTTTCAAAGTCTAAACGTTCCTGTTTTTTCTTTTTTTTTTTTTGCGTGTGTCAGCAGGTTAAAATGTTATGAGGTATACTGCGCTGTGAAGTTACTCTTATTAACACATAAACACGTAAACTCTCAGACGATGTCGACGGCAGATAATAACAGTACGTACTCATGAAAGCGCAGATTAACAACTGTTTATTTTTCGTCTCTTCTTTTTATCGTCTCATAGTTCACGCGTTTATGTGTTAAGTGTAACTTTGAAGCGCAGTATACTTCATAATGTCTAACCAACTAGCCCAAATCCAAGCATTGTTAGGTTATAACATTTTTCACTAATTGGACTCTGGAATTGTTCTGATTGCGGAATAGGAAAACATTGAGTGCTGGAGGGACAGTCAGGTACCTTTGCTGGAAAGAACCAGAAGAACATGTTGCTGCCCATGTCCCGTTGGACGGTAAGGAACCCTGCATAGCTTAGCACGTCCTCCACGTCTCCCAGGGGTCCGACGCGGCTCAAGGACTTGGCTTCATTTATTCGGCCAGCCTCAATGAGAGGTGTCAGGAACAAGGGCTGGTTACCGGGATTGCCTTGCTGATCTTCAGTGTGGTCAATTGGGCTGGTTGAGCTGAAATTTGGATATGCAGGCTCGCATTAAATAGGTCTAGTAGAGTGGAGGCAAGAACAAACGCTTGTCGTCCGGGAGGGCAATGTTACCGTACGTACACCACAGTCTAAGAAATTTAAAGAGTCTACTTTCCTGCAAAGCCCTTGTGAGAGCCAATCTCTGCAATCTACGGAGAAAACTCGGCGAATGGCGAGGCTGACACTATGTCTAGACCTAAAAACAACAGTGTGCGCGCTGTGGCACTGAGCATGGCGAATTGTCGTGAAAAGTGTCACAGCGTAGACTGTTAACGTGAAATGTTCTTTGGCTAGGTCTTCGGCATTTTGTGAAGCTTAAAAACGAAGCCTGGATAAAAGCGTGGCCGCGAGCCTCGACACTGATTTGTTGACGGGCAGGAGAGGAGGTGTGAGGTGCTCGACGCTGATTTGTTAACGGAGAGGTGAAGTGAACAGAGATGAAGGGAGGAGGAGAGGTAGGTAAGGAGGCGAGATGGGAGAGGAGGAATTGGTTAAAAGTTTCTGGAATATCACCAGGGTTATCATTTCAAGTTTATCGCTTCATGCCACGCGTTCAGTTCTTCGATAAATAGCACCGTTAACGCGTGCGTCTGGCTGAATAGGCTAGATGTGCTGCTACACAGTTAATAAACGTTTGTGAATCTAAAACGTTTGAAGTGTGCAACACAATTAATTGCCTAGCCATTTGCCATAAATTCTTTGCTTTGGGTCTACACGTATTTCCTGCCTCGTCATTCGCCGGGCGTGTTCCACAGATCGAAACGATTGGCCCTTCCGAGTGCTTTGCGGAAAAGTGGACGCTCCAGATTTCTTAAGATTCTAAAGGCTGTTTCACATGCTGCAATTCTCGTCCGCAATCGGTGCGATTTCCAGTAAATGTGAGATTAAAATCGCAGACGCACTGTCGCAGCCGCTCTGCGACAGGTTTCCACCAAGTTGGTATTTTGTCGCAGAGTCGGTGCGATCACTTCATCGTCAACCAGCCGTTCATTAGCCAGCTTTCATCCGGGATAGTTGCGTATTCGAAAATAAATTGAGACAGCTTAAAACTTTTGGTTTAACGCTTATTTAATAAAAAAAATTCTAGTTACATATTGTATTCGTAAAACATTTGTGTTTATTAAGACTTTTTGTTGTATTTTAGGCAAAGCCAAACACGTCACGTCCGTGTCCGAACAGCCAGTCGCGCCGACAGAAATCACACGGTTGTTGGAGCATGTGAAACCAAACATTGTGATCGCACTCGTTGCGTCGGCTGTCGCACCGATTTTTTTCGTAACAGTCGCTGCACGTGAAACAGGCTTAAGAGACATGACAACAGTCATATCGCGCGCAATAAGAAAGTGAATTGACCAACCGCTGAAAACTTGCGATTTTACAATTTTTTCGTTCCTTTCAGACAGTGCTGGTATACCTTTAGCATCATGACCGGTGCCCTTCACGTAGACACCGGTTACTCGGTCAATAATAAAGAAATGACTATGATCGGTATCAGTTCTTAAAAAGCGCGGGGCGCGGCGAGTTGCGGGCATCTCATTACCGCACATCCGCCAATAAAAGTGTGGCATCAACCAGTCACAACGGCGAACAATGATGCGACAGACGTGACGATAATCCGCTACGCTCTGCGTTCTTTAATGGCTGTACGTTTCATTAAAGTGCGTCGCTTGCGGTCGTGCTTCGTAATATTAGGCAGTGTTGGGTAAAGTGCATAAAAAATACTTGAGGTAAAGTACAAAATAAATTAGAGGTTATGCGCTTGAAGTGAAATAGTAAGTATACGCCGGCCGCGATCTACTCGAAGTAATGTACAGGGAGTTCCCGAGAAAAGAGAACCAAGTTTTTTGGCCCATGTAAATCAACTATGCGAATCGCAGAATGCTCAAATTCAGTGAGATTGTGGCGCTAGCAGTTGGGAGAGAACGCTAATCTTTGAGAACGTGACGCAACCTCGGAATCAAACGGTAATTGAGAAAAACGAAGTTTCTCTATGGGCCGACGTCCACGTAATCCTAATATCGTGAAAACAAGAAAGGATGGTGTGGGTGTTTGTAACATTTATTTCAGTGAAAAACAAAATGGTCAGCTAAAAAGAAAACAATCTCCTATTTCTTGCTCACAAGTTTTTTTTCCCACTGAAATAGATGCTACAGACCAGGCATGTACCAGGATTTTGTTTCGAAGGGGGGGGGGGGGGGGGGGGGGGGGGAGAGAGAGAGAGAGAGAGAGGAGGTCCCAGCAAAATTAAAGATTTCGGGAAAAATTAGGAAGGCCCCCCCCCCCCCTGGCTACGTGCCTGCTACAGACGCCCGTGGTCTCATTTCTTGTTATGACGATATATGGCTTAGGGGAACGTCGGCTCATAGAGAAATTTTGTTTTTCCTCTATTAGCTTTTGATCCAAGTAACGTCATATGTTCTCACACTTTCGCGTTCTATCCCAGCCGACCATTCTCACGGAGTTTTAGCTTTCTGCGATGCATACAGTTTACTTACCCGGGCCGAAAAACACGGTTCTCTTTTCTCGTAAACACCCTGTACTATAGATATAAAGTCTACTTTCATAATAAACTAGAAATAGTGTTTAACACATTCTTTCATGATGCCCTTTCACTTCCTTATACAGATCTTCTTCTTTTCTTTTTTTTTCAAGGGCAATCTTTTTTTTTTTTCGTGCAAACTCGAAAATATATAAAGTTTTTTTTTTTTTTTGTGGAAATGGCGGTGAATATTGGAGAAAGCCAAAAGGCCACAATCAACTTACAAGGGACTTATTTGTTGACAAAGCGCAATTTTGTGATACAAATTCAACACGACAAAATTTGGGACATGTATAGTACTTTGAAGTCGGCAGTTGCACTTTCCTCGAAAAGTACCAAAAAAAAAAAAGTAAGTAGAAGAACAGGCTCAGAGAGGGGTGTGCTTCAGATAATAACACGTTTTTTAAGCCTGTCTGGGGAGTAGTATTTTAAGTACAATGTGCTTAAATTACTTCCCAACATAGATAATAGTTTTTTCGGGGTGTCATCCACGCCATTGTTATAATTTTAACTTGACAGAACCTATGTTGCGTGAGAGGAGTAACGAACTACTAATTACGTGAATAAAACAGTTTTTTTTTTTTCATTTGAGGCATGACGCAAATACTTGGAATTTGATTAATCCGATCACTGTATATGACGTACCGAGCCTAGAGAAACTCAATATAATATAATCCCATACATGAACTCCACAACATTCCCGGTTATGTAACTATCCTTTGCTCCTGTATGACATATTGCCCGCCGAAATAACCATACATGACGCTTCTAATTTAAAAAAAAAATTAAGAAAACGCTTTTTAAACATTAGTTTTTATCAATTTAAAACAGAAGCTAACAGCCCACCTGAGAGGTTCCTTTCCTGTGCACGTTTCTTTGACAATGAACATCCATAGGGCTACAATTACCCTCATACTAATATTATTGACGTTTAAGTTCTGTACGAACTAGGTGCCTTATGCTTCTTGTAGGTCAGACAACGACACTGACAATGACCGAAAACCCCCACGTCTTTTCTTTTTTTTCCTCCTCGAATCGCGACGCGCTCTGAACTTCTGCTGACGGTATGTTTGAAGACTGCTCACGTCTTGGAATGTGTATTTACTTTGGTCTCCTATCTGCAGCACTTCAAAAACTCAGCAAGCGAGTGCGTCTGCATCCTACTCAGGCAGAGTCTGAAGGAGTGAACCCTTTTCTGTATCGCAAACTGCATGGAAAGTATACATATGTATATCATTTCTTGGTTTTCCCAGTGAGGTAATTCTGTTTCCACTGTGACTTCGTTCTCTTACGATTGGGGTTATATTGTTTTGTCCGCGTTAAGACTCGATTTTTTTTTTATTTGAATTCTTACTGAAAAGAAGACCGCCTTTTTTTTTTCTCTTTTGGCGCATCGAATGTTGACGTCTTTTCTGTTCTGAATGCACAAATATAAAAGCCGAGAGGCTTGCGGAAGTGCTACCAAAAGCAAAAGTGCTAGCAAGTGTTTGTAGTCATGTGAACCTTCATTAGCCTTGCGATGCGAACATGCAATAAAAATTGTTTGGAGAATGTAGTTTATAATTTGCTCTAAACGGTTAACAAATTTCAATGTACACCTTTCTTTAACTAGAGAATTCAATCGTCTTTCTTCTCCCCGATTCCCATTGTAACCATAGCACGTTTTAGAAATTTTATTAGACCACATTTTTATCTTTTTGTTAAGCTTGGCCTGCATCCGCACGTGCGACAATGGGCTGCAAGCACGGTGTAAGATACACTCTTTAGGTGAGGACACGGCGGGCCTGAACGCGCGGCGCGAGGAATCACTAATAATAATAATAATAATAATAATAATAATAATAATAATAATAATAATAATAATTTTATTGCTAATGAACATAACGTATGTTAAGTCTGACCTGCCTAAGCCACATTGGGCTTGACTGGCAGCGTCTTAAAATCAGATAGTGTTCGTTCGACGGGCATCCGAAAGGCTGCATCATTCCGCTGCCACCGTGCCCGCGGCTGACAGTGTCGCCGGCGGCTAAACGGCGAAACTTTGTGAGAGCGAAAAAAATTATCTCGTTGCCATGACACCCCGGTACACCGTGGTCTTTCTTTCTGCACGTGCGACAACCTCGCTGGAGCTTTGCGCGTGTGGGGCATGATGCGGCACGAGCCGTCTTGTACGTGCCCACGGGTCGACGAGTCGCCTGCCGGCGCCACTTGAAACCATGCATATTAAGAGAGGGTGAAGAGCGAACTTTATCAGGCACGTCGCGAGGAGCGCGCTGTCCTCACCTAAAAAGTATTTATTATCTTACACCGTGGCTGCAAGGTGCCCAGCCCCCGTGCCCTGCACCAACGCCGCGTGCTCCCTGACTCTGGCATTAATGCGGGTGCAGGCCACGTTTTAGCCGCGTTTTCATTCTTAAAAGACACAGAAATGCCTTTGCGCGCAAGATTTTCGAGGCCCTGGCCATTGAGGAAAGCGCCGATGACTGCGCAAGCATGCCCACCATCACGGTCGGCAAGAAAGAAAGGCAGTTAGTGAGTGCGGCACGGCCCCGTGAAAGGGAATAAGGGGATATCTTTGTCGGCGGTGGTTTGGGGGTTGAGTCAGGGAGGTGTTAGTGACAAAATTTTATAATTTAATTTATTTTCATTCAATTTATTCTCATATATTTTAATTTAGTAGTGTAATGTAAAGATTTAGGGTGATTTGTTGGCGGTACTTTATGTGGGAATCTTTGGGTTAAAGTGATGAAGAACTATAAGGTCTCAGTCAGCGGTGTGTATATATCTCTGTTTCTCCCTGTCTATGTTCTGTCTCTATCGTTCTAAATGACCATATACCTTGGCATTATGTGCAAACTAGCTCAACTTCCGCCTGTTATGAAGCATCGAAAGCAGACGCCGGTAAAGCAGACGCCGGTACGGCGTCTGCTTTCAATGCGAGCTGCGCTGCTTTCCCCCGGCGCTGCGCTTCCGTAGAACTTTCGCCGTGTCCACACGCCGGGTTTCAAAAATCTGCTTCGTCGAACAACTTCAATCAAGCACAGAATATCCCCCACGGTACAGTGTAGTAGAACTACGGCTATTTTTATGGCAGCCTGCCGCCATAGCGCTGTCCGCCATATTACTGATGGCTAGAGTTAACATATAACTCTACCAAAAAGATGGCCGACCGTGGTCACATTCCCGTCCATAGGCGGAGTTGCTCAAACGCGATCCAGCAAAGAGACATAGAGATCAGTGCTCGGTACGTAACATTGACGACGATGATGCCCCCCCCCCCCCCCCCCCCCCCACACACACACACACACAAAAAAAATATATTAAACGTTTCCGCGTTACCACGGCTACGGTGGGTGCTCACGGGCTCTGGGCACCGATGAGTTAGGACCGAAAGGAAGGTGCGTCGATTTTTTCTATTAATTTTTTAATATCAAGTAACCGCTAACCTTGTTCGCCGAATAAGATGGCCGGCTCGTTTGCTCGCTCTGGTTGCGCTGGTATTGCGTTTTAAACTCTACGCCTCAGACGCTAAGCCTAACACTTGACTTCGATGTGTTTCGAGGACAGAGCGAGAGACGAGACAGCGAGGAGCAAGTCACGCACCGCTCGAAACGAAGGAAAGAACTTTAATAAAAACAAACCATTGTCGCCGCAGGCCGGGAACGTGGATTGAGGAACTCACACGAGTACGAACGCTACACCGTACGCGCTTCGCTTCGACCTCCATATTGGGGATCGCGACTGCTGCGCCGCGACTCGGTTCTGAAACGAAGCTTGGGAGTTTCGGTACTCTGGGAACGTTCAGTGACTCTAGCCCTGCCTTTCTCATTCTTTCGGTGATTACAGCCAATATCAAACTCAAAGAAAAGGTCGTCCCCTTTTTCGACCAAACCTCACCGTTAGTGGTTCCCCGCCCCGCCTGAAGTGACAAACAGACCGAAGCTTGACCA
This sequence comes from Ixodes scapularis, assembly GCF_016920785.2. Taxonomy (NCBI): domain Eukaryota; kingdom Metazoa; phylum Arthropoda; class Arachnida; order Ixodida; family Ixodidae; genus Ixodes; species Ixodes scapularis. The sequence goes on from NW_024609880.1 coordinate 94,119,477, forward strand.
GAGGAACCGCAAAGTGGCGACGCCACGATGGACGCCTCCGCCGCTTTGCGGCTACTCCCGTCAAGCTTCAGCCTCTTTCCCATTCCCCGCCCCAAGCAACAAACAAACCGAAGCTTGACGAGGATAGCCACGAAGCGGCAACACGACGACAGACGCGTGCGCCGCTTTGCGGCATGCAGCGACGCCAGGACCGACGCGTCCGCCGGTTTGCGGCTACTCACTTCGAGCTTCAACTTGTTTCCCGCGCGGGGGCGGATCGGAGATCCGATCCAATAACGATGACGTCGTCGTGCGTGGGCCTTATCTTCTAGGTGCTATTGATGTCGCCCACTCTATTCGCCAGTGAACATAATTGGCAAGTGATTGGTTCGCTCGTCGAAAGAGCGCGGGACGAAAACCTGTCTGCGAATAAACTTTGTCATCATGTCCAAGGCCACTTCCGGTTGATCTTGGGGAACCAAGTGTCCGGCATTTCTCACCAATATTTCCGTAAAATTGCCGACCTGTCTGACGTAGCCAGAGACGTTCTGCTGGTTTGGAGACCACCAAATCTTCCGCGGCGCATCGTTGAATTCCTCGGCGCCCGACCACGAGATGGTTGAGATCATGTTGGCCGTAAGTGGATACGGGATGATGATGTCCAGTTGGCCGTTGTAGATGAGCACCTTGTACTCCTCCATCAGGGTAGACAGCCAGGGCTTGACGGATTTTGCTAGGTCCTCAAAGAGATGAAACGCAACGATTGATGCCGAGTGAAAAGGAAGGCTCCCAACGTGGATAGCACCACGAACCACGGGGGTTTGCACAAACTCTACAAAGTTTTCGTTTGACTTGGACGTCACGGTGTGCAAGAAGTTAAAGTCGCTCTGGAAACCGGTAACTTTCCTGAAGTAGCACGTCGTATTTCTATAACACGGAAGTATAGAATCGAATTTCTTGACAGCGTCGGCGTAACGCTCGTTTTCGATGTCGTGCTTGACTTCGTCGCATAGATGGCGAAATATTGCAGCTTGGTTGCGGTCTACGAGACCGATCTGGTAGAAGTAGTCCGCATAGTCCAGCATGGATTCCATCTCCACCAGACCATCCCCGATTGTGATGCCCTTCAGGTGTATTCGTACTCTGGGCTGGACGGCCGTGTGAATTGCGTACGCAACGGTGACGGCAAACTTTCCTGGGTGGAATAGAAAAAAACAACATATAAACAACGAGCAGGAGAAAGTTAACAAAAACAAAATACTAAAACAAAAGCCTAAAATGCCTGCTGTCTAAGTAAAGACTGTAAAGCGGCCGTCACACCGCTCATGCATCATCCAAGAGACACGCTGTTCGTTGCAGACATGACGATAAAATTATCATAAAAGGTTGCGTTAAAATAATTGTACTTTACTTCAAGTACATTTAAACGAGTGTACTTACTACTTTACTTGAAGTACATCACGTCTCATTTACTTTGTACTTCAAGTACCTTTTAGATGTACTTTACCCAACACTGCCTAGTAACGTTATTTGAATGCGGCTCGTAGACTGGACCCGAGCATTGCGTGACCACTCGATTTGGGCTCGTGATACTCGGTAGCTCGTCAAGCATTCGGGTGTCCAATCGCTGCAAATAACTGAACCATAACAATGCCTGAAACTCGACGCATGGCATGTGCTTTTCCAACCCCAGCGTGTGGCTAGGACGAACATTGGCAGCACATAATCGTCAACACGTGCCGCTTGTTCTCGCGGCTCGTTTTTTTTTTTTTTTTTTTAATATTTTCTGCAACTTTTATTTCATGAGGTGAAAAATGAACGCCTGTTTTATAGGTCATAAACGTCAGGGATTGGTTATAAGCTGTATTTGAACAAAGTACAAAAATCGATGCACCGCACCTTTAAAGAGATACTGAACCGAAATTTGGAACTCACAAAGCAAGGCTGGAGTGATAGGCGGGACGCTGCCAAGCCCTAAAGCATCATTCATACAGCGATATTTCTAACGGATGGTTGTATTTTTGGAAAATAAGTGCGCAATTGAACACGGCCGACGAGGCCGACGAGACATCCTACATAACGATTCTCATTCCCTCTCATTTTCGCTTCGTCTCCTCGAGCTTTTGAACCGAAGCGAGAAGGAGGGACGCGAGGACGCTTATCCTCGTTCTCGGCTGGTCTGGGAGGATCGTGACGACATAGTCCTCGTTTGATCGCGCCCTTCTTTTCTAAAAGACGGTCATTCGTTTGAGATATCGATGTATGAGAGATGGTTTGGAGTTCTTAGCATCCCGTTCAACACTTCTACGGCCTTATTCGCGAAATTCAAATTTCGGTTCAGCATCTCTTTAACGGCTATAAAGCTGTACAGCATTTGTTTAACGAAAAAATAAATCACCGACGACTGAGCTGTTTCAACTCTCGGTCAACTATTAGGGTGAAACTTACAATTAAACCGCAACGCGTTGTCAATTAACCTGCTCTTTCTTGCTATGAGTCGTATTTCTGCGTGGGCTCCGCATCACAGGACTAGCTATAGGATTCAAGATCTCACCGCCGAAAGAGTCTCCGCAGACATAAAACTCGTTGTCCGCGAGTTCGTGGAAGAGCGTGAAGAACTGCTGTAGGGCTTCATGCATGTCGCGGCCCACGTCCGTCTGGTTATTTGCATAGCCCTGGTCCTTCTCAGTGAAGCTGTATCCCGTGCCCACTGGGTTGTCTACATAGAGCACCGAGAAGCTTCTAGTCCACGTGAGTTCCCGAAGTTTTGGATTGCCATCATCGTCCACGAAGAACGGGCCATGTTCCGTGAAGAGACCATACATGGACGAACTTCCGGGACCACCAGAGAGCCAAAGGATCACAGGAGCAATCTCCAAGCTCTCCTGCAAAAAAAAAAAAAAAAAAAAAAAAAAAAAAAAAAAGTCACTTTTTTAAGAATTGGAGATTCTAATATATTCCAATTTTTCTAAATGCACAATCCATTATTGATTACTTTAATTGGAAAGAAAAACAAAGAAAGGAAAGGATGAAGGTTTACTGTACCAAGAGACATGACTTCCGCGACTATACTGTGCAATATTACCGTATAGGTTTCTAGGTATGTGCTAGTTCGTGCGAAAAAATGGCACACGCTGGTAACTGTTGCAACATCTGATGTATTTTTGTCTTAGTTTTCAAAAAGGAAAATAGTCTAATGGAGCACTACACTACCTCGCGTTAGTTCTATTGATGGCATAAATACGTCGCGATTGTGCATACATTTCCGTGCCTAGAGGACTTTCCTTTCTTTTCTTGCAGTGAACTTGTTCGTTTATTGAAGAATCAGAAGGGTGGTACACATTTTCAGGAACGCGAAATGAGAGGACGTTGGATAGTGGCAGGAAAGTAAGGTATACCTTGGCCGGGAAGAACCAGAAGAACATGTTGCTTCCCATGTCAGATTGGACGGTGAGGAATCCTGCGTAGCTCGGCACATCGTCCACGTCCCCCAGGGGTCCCACTCGGCTCAAGGACTTGGCTTCGTCCAGACGGCCGGCCTCGATGAGAGGTGTCAAAAACAAGGGCTGGTTCTCCGGGTCACCTGGTTGATCTCCAGTGTTGTTTACTGACCTGCATGGGCCAGCTCGTTGGAAGTTTGGGTTGGAGTTGCAATGTGCACGATCGCCTAAAATTGGTGCTTATTTAGTTATGACGATATTGAGCAGGAGATCGAACCCCCTTGTTATCCCCATCCTCGGTGTTTACTCAACACAAGGCCTGCGGACATGCCAACAGGCCTTATGGGCATGTCCATGTCATCTTCTACAATAGAGCGCGGGACACAGTGTAAAGTAAAAAGTACTAACAATCGACGAAGCGACGTTAAAGGGAAGATAGGGTACTTCTACATTTGAGAAAAAACGCTTGAATTGCGTTCATTTGGCCTTTAGAATAACAGATATCAAAATTATATTTCAATGCGACGCGCCGGAGAGCCACAAGAGCAATTTCAAAATAGGGCTGAAGCCCTGCCCCCCTAGCCTTGGGCAGCCAAAAGATCCGTCGATGACGTCACGGACAGCGACTGTCGCGTTTTTCTCGCGTTTAGCAATACTTACGCAGCAAATGGTTTGGGTATTCGGGTTCACGGGGTAAAAATACACTAGAATTCACTTCTAAGTCATTTTTTCCAAGAAGCTCCGTAGCTTCCCTTTAAGTGACGGATGTATCCTCAGAGAATGCGAGCTTGACCCGCTTCGGCCTTTGTGCGGAGCTGGGACCGTGTATGCTGCATTGTTCATGCAGGCCGAGGTGGAAACAAAAGAGCCCTCCTCCCCTCCACCGGAGAACACGAACTCCAGCCGAACGCTGACGCCGCGTTCGGTTATGTCGGCCGAGCGCTGAATCATTGTATTTGTTCATCAGATAAAAGATAATGTTGTACACTACAGGATGATATATAACACATAATTTTAGCAAGCTTGAACACGCCACGATCGCATTTCGAAAACGTGCTGAAAGCGTCATATGTCATGGCCGCCGTGGGACCGCAGCCTTAAGTTAACCGCTTGGAGCGTCACGGTCGCTCCTCCTCCCCAATATCTCCGTGGCACCCTCTTACGGTTCCTACCCGTGATGTTACGACCAAAATTATCAGCTGCGAGCGACAAGAGACCCTTTCCAAAGGCCGCTACGATAGCCCATCGAGTAACATTGGCGGTCGCCATTTCTTTGGGGGGTAATCAAATTGGCGAAGGAAAGAAATCATATTTTTGGTTATTTATTTCTAGGCTAGGTGGCGCAAGCTACCGCCCGTTATGAATGGTAAAGCCGCTAGCATCCATTCATCCTTGGGCAAGAAGCGTGTGATTGGACCCGAGTCCTCACCGAACGCTAACGCGGCACTCATTCCTGATAAGAGCTGGGCCGAGTTCATGCCGAACGCTGACGAAGTTCTCGTGTACAAAAGATGCCCAGAGTCCATGCCCATGCAATGGCGAACTCGAGTACAATGGACCTTTCTGGCGGAGTCCCTTATGTACACCGCGTGGGTTTCTGGAACATTTGGACATTCGGAACTCGATCAGACGACAATGTTATCGAACTTACGAGAACGCAAAGTTGAAAGAATGAATGAAAGAACATTCCGCTGACTGGGATCGAACCTAGACCTTCCGCGCGATAGTCAAGAGCGGTAACCATCCGACCACGCACGCGCTCGCTCGGCGACGCGCCTGGCAATATCACATATGGTGGGAGCTGGAGAAAAAGCTGGCAAAGCAGCTTGACGGGCCTTCAGCCCCCACAACTAGTACACAGCGGGGTCCAAGTTTCATACAAAGCAAGGAAAAAGTAAAAGCAAAATAGACGGAAACCACCACAAAACGCTAATAAAACAAAAAGAGGTATAGTGGTAAAACAAAAAGAGATTAGATAAAAAGAGGCAACAGGTATGCGGGGTAGACCATTTCAGCTCACATTCTTACACTCTTTCACATTCGCACCCTCTTCGAGGGACCTGCACGACCTTGACGTCGTCCTAGAGGTCCTTGAGGTCGTCTTAGAATTCGTCCTAAACGTCATCCTTGAGGTCATCTTAGAGTTCGTTTTTAAAGGGACAGTGACACCCCAAAGAATGTATTTCATTTTTTGCCGGGCGATTTGTTATGGTGTCGGAAAACTACCCAATTAATATTTTGCAACAGAGTTACGTATATTTTTATGAAAGCCAAAAAACGCAACTGCTCGAAACCGAAACTGAAACACGCGCACGCAGGTCGGAGAAGTGGAGAGGAGCGAGTGAGTGGTGGAAGCGAAACTGGCTACACCCGACCGCGCGCTTTTTTTTTTCTCCTCCAATTAATTTTTTTTTTTTTGTGCGCAGCAGACGACATGCGTTGCGGGAACTGTTTGCCATGCGATTGATTCCTTTGCAGTTATGTTTGTTCCGCTCATTGTTGAGATGAGCAGTGAGTGCCCGTAGTGAATTTTCGTGATCGGCTCCGTGAAGAATACCCCTAATATGTTGCGTGAAGAGCTGCCTCACATATACTGCGTCCGAAAAAAAAGTGGCATTGTGCGGCAGAGTTTGCACAAGTTTCCGAAAGATCAACGGAATCGGGACCAATGGTTGGCTGCAATTCCTGTAGAACATTTACGGGTGCACCTCGGAAGGCGGACGCTACCTGATTTATATGCTCCTTGCATTTTGTGGAAAGTGATTACATTGAGTTCGCAGGTGTCAAAAGGAAATCTCATACCATTTAGCTCAGCAACGTTTCGTCCACATCATTTTTTTTTTCAGTGATACTTGTTAAAAAATTAATGTAAATATCGCAAAATGTAAAAAAAAAAAAAAAAAAAAAAAAAAACACGAAAAAACGACACTTTAACACTGGGCGTCTAACACGGTTCCTCCACATGTGAAGCGGGCATCTTTCCACGGGGAAATCTTTCATCAGTTATAATGCAGCGGGTCAACTGTAGGTTGGAAAGTTTGCAGCCGATTTTCTTCCAGCAACATGACTCCCTGGTCGAAGTCGGGCAGCACTACGCATTGGCCACTTTCGCGTAAGAAATCGTACGCGTGCATGTTCAACTCGAAGTACGCACTTCGTGATTGACGTTTTCGCGAGTGATGTCTTCAGCAACGAGAAGGGGGTGACGGCCCGGCGACGTCTTCGTGCAAATCGGCTTGGTGGTCGGGCCTATCGTGCGGGATGAATACCAATTTTTTTATCCGTCCGAATTCATCTTTCAAAGGCAGGCAGAATTCGCCGGTACCGTGAACGACAGTTCTGAAGTAGAGGTTCCACGCCCGTCGTCTGCTGCCATCGCCGTCCCCGCGATTCGCGAAACGACGCCATGTTGAGAATTACGCAGCGAGCGCACAGAATGCTTCCGGTTCTCTGTGCAACTTTTTTTTTTCTTCAATCAACCTATTATCAGATTTTTAGAAGCCACAAAAAAAATGGGGTTTCATCTTTTTTTCTATTCTTAATATTGAATGTGTGCCTTGAATGACCCATGACTTTGATTAAATTTGGTGGTTGTGTTTATACCTTAGAAAACGGCCCGTGACCACGGAGAAGAGAATGAGCGCGACTCAAATCGGCCAGTTCTTGATCGGAGGTTTTCGGGCGGAAAGAAACCGAATTTTGAGCCGCAAACTCTGTTTTGGGTAGTTGGGCTCTCATATATCACGTATAGACCAACTCAACTCTCTGACGTCACGCCGCTGCGGTGGCGCTGCTGTCGGCACTGGGCATGCGCAGGTGATCCGCCGAGGCCGAATCTGGTTTCTGCGCGCGCGCAGTGCCCTCGCCTGGTGGGCAAACGCGAGCTTGTTTGTAAACAATGTGTTGGTCGATAACTACAAACCTCGGCGAGCATAAATACCCTGTCAGTGTCCCTTTGAGATCGCCCTAGAGGTCGTTCTAGACGCCGTCCGTAAAGTCTTCTTTGAGATCGCCCTAACGGTCGTCCTTGAGGTCATTCTAGATGTCCTGGATGTTGTCCTCGACCTCGTCTTAGACGTCTTCCTCGAGGTTGTCCTAGACGAATTCTATCGCAATCGATAGACAACCCACAATAGTGGTTTCTGCAGCAAATTCTTATCTGCTGGCTTTCTTGTTTGCTCGCTTCAACGCGACGCAGTCCCGTCTGATAGAAACGACGATAGACGTCGCTCCGGCAGCTGTGATTCCTCAATCTTCGCTCATCGCTCTGGACAGCGGTAGAGCGGCTGGGCTCGCGTCCTTGGCGGCAAGGGTTCACGCGACCCTGAAGCGCCACTCGGCAAAGCACTAACCTCCTCTCCCCCTCTCACATTTCTTGTGCCGCCCACACGTAGTTCTACGGACCGTTAAGCAGCATAGTACGCCTACACACCGAGCAATTTTGTAAGAAAACGATGCTTCTGTTAAAACACGTCGCCCACAAAAAAAAGAAAAAAAAAACTGGCAGCGATTTTTGTTTATAAGGTTTCAGTGATCGGCAAAGAGCGTGCATGCGGCATGCGACGTCAATTTCCCCGCTAAATCTAGTGGGGAAACTAAACTGGTGTATAGCATTAAAACGTGGGTTTGGGTTAGTTGGTCCATTACTGAATAAAAGGTTAAGAAGCGCGAACAAACGAGGGCCATAAAGTAACACGGACGACAGTCCTGTCGTCCGTGTTTCTTTATTGTCCTCGTTTGTTTGCGCTTTTTAACCTTTTATTCAGTGGTGTATAGGACACGGGATGTCGATTTTCCTGCTAGATTTAGTGGGAAGCATTTGAATTGATTTATATGTCGTGTCGAGACGAGTGACGTCAATTGAACCGCTAAATTTGTCGGGAAAAGTAAATGAATGTTTAGGTTCTCGGAGAGACGCCGCGAGCGGCAGACACAATTCCGTCTCGGCGTCGCCACGTTGCTAGCGTCGCGCACGTTGTGAGACGGGTGCGTTGTTCCGAAGCGGCCGAAGTGGATCAGACCTTTCCCTCTGGATTGATATACATCCTAATTTTAGACACTCAAAGAAAAGAAAACTTATTGAGCATGCATTTTCAAAACCGGCGAATCAACTCACTTGAAAGGTTGCATTCGGGTACACGTTTCTTTGGCGAGCAATAGACATAATGTGACGACCACCTTCATTCTGATAGTTTTGTAGCTCACGTTCTGTGTGTGCTAGTTTTTGTTTTTCTGGAGCTTCCTTCTAGCCGGGCAACTACCCTGAGACTATACGTCGACTGATCGCGTGTTTTTCTTCCCGGCCTCAAATCACTGCGTAATCTGAACTTGTGCTGACGGCTTGCGAGAAGCCCAAAGGACGTTACTCGGGCATCTATACTGGAACTCAGCACAGCGAACGCGCCTCACACTAGCAAGCGAGATAGTGGAGGTTTTACTTCGTTTAATTTATATCAAAGGCATCTGACGATGCATTGCATAAAGGTGACAGCAAGAAAGATGAAGTCGAGGTATCCATAATAACTTGCACCATAGAACAAAAAATAAAATAAAAAAAAAATAAAAAAAACGGAGCACTCTGCAGGAGTGAAACCAACCATATGTTTTTACCAAGCGTTTTATATATAGGAAAGCGCACGCATTTGTTTTACTAAGCCTAGGCATTTAATCATTTTTGACCAATTTTCTACATTTTTAGTTATTCGTTTAAAGGGGCGATGCAACAATTTTTTGTATTTTGCGCAAATACCGTTAAGAAGGGATCCCTGACGTTAATGACTTATGAAACACGCGTTCGTTTTTCACCCCACGCCATAGAACTCCCCAAAAAATTCAAGAAAAACGAGCAGTTTTCGCCCCCTCAACTCGCAGCCAAAACAAGCGGCCACGTGAGCAATTATATGCCGCCAATGCTGATCACAGCCACACGCTCGGTTTGGCAAAGCACAGGACACGCGCTGAGTTCCAGACATTGTTATGGCTCGGCTAGTGACGACGTTGCAGTGATTGGACACGGGCCACTACCCGAATGCTTCTCGAGCTTGTAATTATAACGAGCCCAAATCGAGTGCCCACGCAATGCTCAGGACTAATCTATGAATCACATTCAAATATCGTCATTGGGGTGTACTGCGATCCCGACGTTGCGTCATCAAATTTTGCAAAGGAGAGATTGAATGAAAATTATTGCTTTTGTCCTTGCAATTACAGTGCAACAAAGGAGTTTCTTGGCCAGTGGCGTTGCGTGCGAGTATCCTTGAGTCCCACTAGTGCCAGTAAGCTCGTATAAAAAGAAAAACATTCCAATTGAATATTGTTGCATCGCCTCTTAAAGGTCTACGTGTGAATCGAAAAATTATAGAGCGCGTTAAGAAACACCCAAACCAGGTGTTTGCTGCATGATACGCTTTGGGCGTCTGCAAACGCCTCCGCTTTCTGCCTCGACAACGCAGCGCATGCGCACTTGCGATCAATCTCAGCAGAAAGCGTCCGCCATTAAATTGCAAACGCTCCTTATGGTTTAAGATGGACCCTCTGTGCAATCTAGGCTCTCTACCCTGGAGTCTGCAGGCAAGAAGCTCGCCGTCGCCCATGAACAAACCATTGAAATGCGATGTTGTCGGCGTCGGTGGCCCTTCTTCGCGTTCAAATTGTTGATTCTACGTCTTCCTGGGCAATGCCTGAGTACTTGAGCGGCCTCAGCGAAATTATCAAGGCTCGTTAAGGGCTGCCCACAACTAACGAGAAAACGCGCGTGGCACGCCGATCGCGGGAAGTAACAAAAAGTCGCCATAGCACAGTCAGCGCCACGAGCGCGTGCAGACACACACCCTTTATCTTCCCGCTCAACCGATTTTGCGGAACGCGTTTTCAACGTGATCGGCGCGCCGCGCGCGTTTTCTCGCTAGTGTGGGCGGCCCCTTACATGGCAAAACTTTGCGTTAATAATGTGACATGCGGCGTTTCATTCCGCGTGAACACCGCAGAATGTACGCTAAAGTCTGATTCGCATGCTGAGATTTCGCTCGCAGTTTTCAGTCGTGACGTCGCTCGGGCTGCAAAAGCGTGATCCATGGCTGAGATGGTCGACGTCGATCCTGAAAATCGCAAGCAGAATCGGATCAAGTGAATCAGGCATAACGTATGTCGGTGATGGCCACTGGTAACAATGATCAACATCTCCTTGTATCTACTGTTCACATCGAGCCTCATTTTTAGCAACAGTGCCTTCTGCCGTCAATGCTTCGGCGGAGACGTGGGCTTCTGGCGGTCCCTAAAAACGCGCGTTGCTGCTCACCGGACGCCTGAGGGTCTTGTGAAGACATCCTCGCGGTTGGAGTCGCCGCTGCCTCGGCCTCTTCCTCATTCATTACGAGGTTTCTGTCCTAGCTGTCGGTGGTCTTGATGGCAGGGTCTCGAGCGTACAACCGTACGCAATCCGAGACCTCATGCCCGAAGGCTCGACACTCCTCGCACCTCAGCACTCTACAGTCGCGCCGTATATATGTGCCCCGTGCGTCGACAGCGGAGGCACACCGGTGCGCGTCCGGGGACAATAACCAGACAACCTGCAGCGTGCCTCCGTAAAGGCGGAGCTGATGCGGCAGGGACTCCGGTGTTAAGTCTTCATGGAGCACCATGCTTACAATGACGGTAGTGGAATCCACGTCTGCCAGGCCCTCGATTCTCCACTTCTCGCGCGTGACACCCTTCATCTCCCCTATGACTCGAAGGCCCGTCAAAGGCCGTCTGCAGATTCGTCGAATGCCACCCAGTGGACATTTACCCTCAGCCCTCGTTTCTCTGAATCAATGACCAGGCATTGTTGCCTTTTCACCAGCATGGTGAAAGGGCAACCTTTAAAGTACAAATTATTTTTAAAAAAAATTAAAGGTAACACGTGTTTTTGACTTGTATACACGGGCAATCCAGAAATATAAAGATAGCATTTATTATAATAACAAATCATTTCTTCACTTAGCTTCGCGGGATAAAAACTCTTCGTTTTATCATACGCGTAGTCCAGAGCACTGGAGAGTGCCGCATCCCAGAACCAATTCCGGATTTGAAAAGCTCCATTGCGCTGTACCATCCAACCATTAATGAACCTTTTAAAAACTATATTCACCTAGAAAATATGTTCAATATCCAAATCAGACAATTGTATTGTAACAACAAATAATATTTTAAAAGTGCTCTACTGCTCATGATATAAAAAGCTCTATCATGTTCTGTATGTTTTTTTCTTGTTTTTTGTAAGTGCCGACTTATCTGCCCAACGCTGTATGGGACGCAGGGATCTGTCAAGCTACGCAATGTAGCTTTTTTCCCTGTCTCCTTCTGCAAACTGGAGTCAATAAAATGAATTGAATTGAATTGGTCCCCTCTCGCAGAAGCTTCTCTTTGGCGGAGGTGGTGTGCAGCTTCAGCAGCCAGACGTGTCCCATTTGAAGCGCGCCAAGTCCTGCTACGTCTTCCCGAACTCCCGCCTGGTTCGGAAGCCCTACGAAGTCTTGAGCACGGTATAGCCGCCCCGGGTATCAGCATGCAGCACAAGGCTGCATTTCATGGCTTCACCTGTCGGCAGAGTAGGCAGTATCACTGCGAAGTCATTTGGAACATTGCCGCGTACGGCATCACCGCGGCTCGGAGCCGCCGTCATCGAGCTCAGAGCAGAGCGTTCCATTCCACGTCCGCACGCGCGTTCGAAATTGGAATCACTCGACCACCGATCCCGGTCCCGGTCCATTGTTCTCAAACTACTCTGCCTCACCTATATATATATATATATATATATATATATATATATATATATATATATATATATATATATATATATATATATATATATATATATATAAACGAATATGTGCAGATGAATGAACCGTACTTAATCCAATGGGCACGGGGCACGGGAGATTTTTTGCGAATGCCACGCCCGACCCCACTATGTTCCACTTGTTACAGCTCCCGCTCGCATGCGTGATCTTCGGCTGCATCCTTCCTTCGACTGCCGTCAGCAACACCACGGATCTTGGCCCTGTCATCGTTACGCCACCAAGTTATCCACGGGAGCTGTTTCCACCGCCGCTGCAGTGCACAAGCCATCTGCATTTCCGCACCGTCACTACCCCTGAAGCGGATGTGTCGTCATCGGGCTGCGCAGTGGCCTGCCTACAAATACTGAGCGCCGGCCGTCGTCGCGTCAGTGGGCACGGGAGATTTTTTGCGAATGCCACGCCCGACCCCGCTATGTTCCACTTGTTGCAGGTGTGTAAACGCTATTCCTTGTATTCTAAGAAATCTAGCAACCTGTGCCTCCTAGTGCTCCCGTGCCCAAGTGTGCTTTGCTGTATAATATGTGACTCCTTGAGCTTGATTCGTGCACTGTTACAGCTCTCTGGCGATGTTGAATCCAATCCAGGCCCAGATACTAAGAAACAACCCAACTAAACGAAATTCTTGCAATCGTAAAAAAAAATTGAGGCCAATTCTTCTAAACTTGAAGAAGGTCAGAACTCGATTAGGTGCGATGTCAAAACCCTTCTTGAGAAGCAGGCCCAGTTGGAGGGCTCACTTTTTGCCATTAAAACGAAAATTACAGCAATTGAGGCTGAGCTTGAAACCCTTTCCGAGACTAGAGCCGAGGTAACTAGCATTCGGAGTACACTCGCTGATCAAGCCACGGCTACAGCGTCATTGCTATCTCGGAGTAACGACTTGGAAAACCGATCCCGCCGCTGAAATTTGCTTTTTCGCGGCATAACCGACGTCCGAGGAGAGTCATGGGCGATATCTGAACAAAAAGTACTCAAATTCGCCGAAGAGAACCTTGGTATTACTTTACAAACTTCTGACATTGAGCGTGCGCATAGGATTGGCACATTTCAAGAAGGGAGAAACGGACCCATAATAACGTGTTTTTCGTCTTTCAAAACTAAAAGTCAGTTACAACAGAATGGCTCTCGCCTCAAGGGCAGCTTATTTTCTATTTCAGAAGACTTTTGTGAAAATACACGGACCGCGCGCCAAAACCTTGTTATTTTTGCCAAACGTCAGTTGGCAAAAATAACCTTTCAAGCTTCGACTAGATAAGCTTCACATTGGCACTAAGACATTCATATATGATGCCCAGACAGAAACCGTAATAGAAATGTTGAGATAAGGGGACGCGGGGAGTGCTACTGATATCGCGGGTTCCGAAAGTTTAATCAGTGTTTTGTATGCTAACGCACGTAGCGTCATACCCAAACGTGATGATCTGTCGTCTGTTATTACCTCATGTGATGCTAACGTTGTTTTGCTGTCAGAAACGTGGCTTCACTCTGACGTCCATGATGGTGAAATAATGCCAGTCCATCCCCATTTCAATATTTATCGACATGACAGAGCAAACCGTCGAGGTGGCGGAGTCCTTATCGCTGTAGACAGAAGAATCACAAGTCAAAAGGTTTTGTCTCACAGTGCTCTCGAGATTGTTTGGGTTTCTTTAACTTGTTGTTTTGGGTCCTTTTTGATTGGCGCATGTTACCGTCCTCCCGACGCTTCCCCCGAATTTAGTAACTTGCTTCGTGATGAACTGTCTATGTTGTCACTGAGTCACACCAACAAACCTATTTTTCTTTTTGGTGATTTTAATTTTCCTTGTATAGACTGGAATGCTCAGACTACGAGTTGTTTCGGGGGATCTAGTGTGGACCGCGATTTTATAGACTTGTTTTTCTTTTAACCTCACCCAGTTGGTTTCCTTCCCTACAAGGATCATTGAAAATAGTTCAAATATTCTGGATTTGGCACTTGTCACTGATCCTCTTCTAGTTAAGGATTTATCTCCACTAGATGGCATTAGCGACCACAAGGCTCTTCATTGTTTTCTTGATATCAAACCGTCAAAGTCGACGTGCATTTCTAAAAAGATACGTTTGTACCACAAGGGGAACTATGACATGATGAACTCCGAGCTCTCCGACTATTTTGTTTCTTTTAATGAAAACTTCGACTGCCATAACGCTGATGAAAATTGGCAAGCTTTTAAGACCAAATTGTTTGAACTTATTGAAAAATACATACCGTGCGCAACAATTCGAACTACAGCGTCTAAACCATGGTACAATAATTCCCTTCGTCGTCTATCTAACAAAAAGAAAAGATTTTTCAGGAACGCTAAAAAAGCAAATACACCAGAAGCTTGGTCTAAGCATGCCATTTGCTCTTCTGAATATAAAAGTATGTTGAGAGAGTGTAAACGCACATTCTTACAACACACTCTACCTAATATGTTACTAAACAACCTTAAAAAATTTTGGAGCTTTGTTAATGAAAAACCACACTCAGAAATAAATCTAGTCAATAGCTCTGGTGATAACATATTGGATAGTGAATGTGCAAATATTCTAAACAGGGTATTTTCTGATGCATTTACCGTTTCTACACCCATTACTGGAATTCCTCCTGTTACAAAAAATTATTTTCCAATGGATCCTGTTATTATAGACTTTCAAGGTGTAATCAACATTATAGAATCCCTCAAAATGTCTTCATCATGTCGTATAGACGGTATTAATGCGAAGGTTCTAAGTAACACTAAATTTGCATCCGGCCTTTACCTCACAAAAATATTTCAGCAGTCCCTTGATACAGGTGTGTTACCTTCCGACTGGAAAATTGGTAAGGTCATTCCGGTCCACAAGTCCAGAAGTAAAACATCTCCACTAAATTATCGGCCAATATCACTCACCTCCATCTCCTGCAAGATCCTCGAGCACGTCATCTACAAGCACCTGATTAACTTCCTGGATTCCTGCAACTTCTTCACCAACGCGCAGCATGGCTTCCGGAAACACCTGTCTTGTGAGACCCAGCTACTTTTTCTCACTAACGACCTGTTTAAAAATCTTGACACTGGCTATCAAACTAACGCTGTTTTTCTTGATTTCGCCAAAGCTTTTGATAAAGTTCCACACAACCGCCTTCTCTTTAAACTTAGTTCTCTCAAACTGGACCCTCCTGTTCTTCAATGGATTGAATCATTCCTTACTCATCGCTCTCAATTCGTTTTCGCTAACAACACGTCCTCCTCTTTCTCTCCCGTTTCTTCCGGTGTTCCACAGGGAACTGTGCTTGGCCCCTTACTCTTCTTAATCTACATTAATGATCTCCCTCTTCACCTATCGTCCTCTGTTCGTCTTTTCGCTGATGACTGCGTTGTTTATAGACTAATAAAAGACCCAAACAACCATATTGCACTCCAGAACGACATTAACAAAATTTCTGAATGGTGCCGCACATGGCAAATGTCTCTGAATATAAACAAATGCATGCACCTCTGCTTCACACGTTCCTCCTCCCAGCCCTTAAACTCTTTAACACTCAACGGCATTACCCTTCAGACTGCTGCACAGTACAAGTATCTTGGCGTCCATCTAACCACTAATATGTCCTGGAATGTTCATGTAGACAAGACAATATCCTCTGCAAACCGTTCACTTGGCTATATCCGTCGCAATTTCAAGTCTGCTCCTTCTAACCTCAAACGTCTTCTTTACGTCACGCTTGTTCGCCCTAAACTAGAGTATGCTTCAGCTATCTGGCATCCCCATCAGGCTTTCCTAACCAACGCAATCGAATCTGTTCAAAATCGTGCTGCTCGATTTATTCTTTCTGATTACTCTCGCTTTTCTAGTGTCACTGCAATGAAATCTGAATTAACCCTTCCTGGCCTTTCCGTTCGTCGCAGAATTTCCCGTCTTTGCCTTCTTCATAAAATTTACTACTCTGAACCATTACGACAGTCTCTCCTCAGCCCGCCCAGCTATATTTCTGCAAGAGTGGATCATTCATGCAAGATCGCCCGTCCCAAGACCACTTCAGCAGCCCATCAACATTCGCTCATACCAAAAGCTATTGTGGACTGGAATGGCCTTCCCGATGGCATCGTCACCATCACCGATAACGCGAAATTTAGAACTGTACTAACCAACCACTCCCCTCTATAATGCCCCTTGGGGCCTTGAGGGTAATTGTAAATAAATAAATAAATAAATAAATAAATAAACAATGAATCAAAGAATCAAGGTTTTCAGGAACCCGCCGAAAGCCAAAAAACGGCGGAGCCAGGACCAAAAAACGGCGGAGCCAGGATCCTGGCTCCGCCGTTTTTTGGCTTTCGGCGGGTTCCTGAAAACTTTGATTCTTTGATTCATTGGATTAGGTACGGTTCATTCACCTGCACATATTCGTTTATATCCTCCTCGGAGACCACGTACGATGACGTGAAGTGCCCGTGTTGTGTATATATATATATATATATATATATATATATATATATATATATATATATATAAGGTGTTTCACAAAAGGTGGACACATTTGATATCGCGAAAACTACGCGTCTCAACACAAAAGGCTTGTGTCGTTTTGGTCCTGGACCAGGGATCTATTTACGAAAATAAATAAAGTCCGGGATAATTAGATCGTTAATTATTTTCGCGTAATTACCTTTTTTAATGTTATGTTTAAGGGCATAGTTTCAATTAGAAAATTGCTCAGCATCATCGAAAAACACAAAATCAACAAATTGCAGAAGGATAGAAGGTACGCGAAGCATTATACGGCTTTCTGAAAAACCCTACAAATTCGACGGGGTTTTAAGTTTCGGTTTGCAATCGGAGCGCATCTCGGCCCCGACGGCACCGCGCCCCGTGGAGAAATAGTGGAACCAACTTCTGCTGCGTTGCGCAAGGACAGCGCAGCAGAGGTTGGTTGCACTATTTCTCCACGGAGCGCGGTGCCGCTCCGTGCTGCACTCTCTTGTGACCAGAGAAGTAAATCTCCTGATTCAGAGACGGTCGGCAGATGGTTCTTGCTGTGCCGTTCCAACTGGTGTTAACCCCCATATTATTTGAACCGCAAGCCACAATAAAGTGTCGTTTCAGTGCAAATGTTTGGCGTTTTAATAATTTTTTTTAACTGTTAAGAAGTTCGTTCGTTGTCCACAATGGCGCTGCATGCGAAAAAGGCGAGCGTGCCGCGTTGCGCCGTCACAAAGCCTATTCTATAAGCACGGTGCGTAAGTTGTGGTTGCGCTGGGTACCCCAAAGCGTTGGGGCCCCCTATTCTAAAACTCTCTATTATCTCGAACTGGCCCGTAAAATATGTAAATAACAAGTGTGTCAGCAAAGAACGCCTCTCGGTACGTTGACCACAATCGCATATCGGTTTGACGTAAAGAAATATGACAATTACATGTCAAGTTTGGTATTTCAAGCTCAAAGCGGAAAGCAAAGGGCCCATTGGGAATTCTCTAACGATCTGCATTTCCCCGTATTGGTAGGAAGTAAGCGCTGGGGGGGGGGGGGGGGGGGGGGGGGGGGGGGGGGTTCCCGCATTTGTAGGTACGGACTTCTAAGTAACCCTTTTAAGAGCATTACTTTAAATTTCATCAATGTTTATAGTTGGATATTCAGGTAACTGCTCACAATAAAAAGAAACCCTTACATAGGCCGAAATTTCGCTCAGCAGAGCGCCTGTGCGAAGTCCCGTTCAAAAATCTCATAGCACGAGATTGGAGTCCTAATAGCGGCCATAAAAACAATATATTACAATTTCCGTTGGTAGCTCCTGATAGACTACTATATTACCTAACTGTGAACAAAAAATGAAAGAAATAAAACGTTTCTTTTTTTTTTTTTTAGAAAATCGACTTCGAATTTGCTAGTTTTTCAAAATATTCGTTTTTCAGGCACATGGAGCGCATTCTATATTTAACGAAAATATTCAAATGATACTAAAAAGAAAGAGGTTGATTGCAGCTTTCCGGTGATGTAAAGATCACAAATATATGTTCATTAGGTCACGCAGCACAGCTTGCTGAACTTCGTCAAATATCGTCGCAGAGAGGAGGTTTGACAAATAAAAAAGATACATTAAGGATCTTTTCACCTAGACGCTTAATTAGCATAAAAAAGCATATCTCGAGGGTGCTCCCAAAAAGGTATATTGATGGATGGAGTGAAATATGGCACCCCCGATAACCTGGAAAGACGTGGCTCAACGGTCCATAACTTGAGAACAAAAATCCGACGGACTCGCCCTGTTTGCGTCTTCTTTTAATATAGGAATTGCCCGATGACATGTTTTTTTTTTTTTTACAAAAATTAAAACTTGGATTTAAAATTCGTAGCTGAGTTGAGATGAAATCACATAAAATCTATGTACGATCAGTGTCGTCACAAAAAAAGAAAAAAAGAAAAACAAAACGAAAACGACGAGGCACGGTTATGAAGGGCGCAGAAGGGCTAGTGCCAGGAAGACGCGGATGAATATTAGACATTGGCGTCGGCTGCGTTTTTCATAAAATACGATTTCTGCATTTGACGGTTTGATCGATAGATCGAAATAGAGCTGCAAACGTTTTATTATAAGATCAATAGCACAGGCCGACCGATAAACAAGAATGGGACCCGGCGGTATCACGGGAAAACATGGACTGTCATTGTCAACAGATTCGTGGCAAGCAAAATGTACAAGACGGGGCTCCGATTGCGGAAAGACACCGCACCACTTTGGGCAGACACTGCATCACTTTGGGCGACCTCGCACCTCTTGGCTTCAGGTTTCCCGGTCGGAGGCAACTGGACTTCCGCGTAATCATAAACATCCGGTGGAGCGACCGTGGACACATTCTGGGGACCTCCATACTCGGGCGCGGGCGCTACTTTGGCGGGTGTCTCTATCGTACGGACGCCTTCATAACGACCACGCGCGACAAATTCTAGTTCTTCAGGGCGGACATGCTCCAGGAGAGGATCTTCGAGTACCGTGACCGGGCAGAACCAGAGGTTGTTCCCGCTGACCTTGGTCTTGAACCACACGGCAAAGAATCCTCCGACTGTAACGACGCTTGTCCAGGGAACTTCCTACAGAAAATGAGAAAGGATGACGTAAACATGTTGCTGACTAAACGTACGAAACCCTTTACAGCATTATTTCTTCGAATTCTTCAATATGTTCATCAAACCGACATAAGAAGAATTTGATGAGGAACGTTAAGGTTCGATATCCGTCTTCCTGGCACGATCCGCCGCGCATCTTTTCAAAATGTCGCCTCATCGATCCCTATTTTTTTTTTTTCTTACGAGTACAGAAAGAATGGAGAGACTGAAGCGAGAGGACATCGTGTGGGATGACGCAAAACGTGTCCTGACCACGCGACGCTTGCGAACATCGGCTAAACCTATCGGGCCTGGGGCCCTAATGTGGACACTTGGCGAAAAAGTCGGCGAGAAATCCGGCGGCTCTGATTGGCCGGCGCCAAGGTCAAGTGTGGCGTTGGCCAATCACGCCCGCCAGATTTCTCGCCGAGTTTCTCGCCAAGTGTCCACATTAGGACCCTTGGTAAATGCGCCGTAATCGTTTCCTTTTTTTTTTTTTTTCCGGTGCATTATTGGGATAGCTGCCGGAAAAGCAAGCGCACACACACACACAAAAAAAAAAAAAAAAAAGACGAGCGCCGTGATTACGACCTTTTAGCGATGCTTGATTTCCTCCAACGGATCATATACTTCGACTGCGGTAGGCCTTCGTGGGGAATGGAGTCTGTAGGCCTCGTACTACCACACGAGGTCGCCGTGGTAGAAGTAAAGTATGTGCTCCGTTCATCTATCTATCTACGCATCTATCTATCTATCTATCTATCTATCTATCTATGCATCTATCTATCTATCTATCTATCTATCATCTCTCTCTCCCTCTCTCTCTCTTTCTCTCTCTATATATATATATTTAACAGGGTTATTATTGCGCCAAATATTAACACCATCATGCAGTAAACAAAATACAAACCTGAGTGCAACTGGAGATTGTCCACTCCAATGTCGTCGTTTTCATCGGAGGAATCGTATAGACTACTGAGCTGAAATTAGCCCATTCCGTTCGGTTGTAAGACTGTTCCTTGTCCGTCGCTAAGTCCACATCCCAGGATTGGTCGTTGCTGACTTCAGGTGTGGAGTCATCCTCCATGAGAACACCGGTGCCGTTCGCCTTGACAACCAGGGGTCCTTTCCCGTAGTCGAAGCCACTCTCGACTATCCAAGAATGCTTGAGTACACTTGTTAATGTTTGGTTGAAGGTTTTCACCATCGACTTCGTTGGGTCTCCATTGCTGACTTTCTTTTTCCGCGCCTGATCGGTTTCATCGGTGACTTTTTCTGCGCCGCGGTACTCGATGGAGCCCGCTGCCACGTTCACCTTATACCTACAAAATAATGTTCGGTGCGACGGTACAGACATGCGCTGAATATCAATAAAAAATGCACCTTTTTCCGAAGAAAGCGTACAAGTCAAAAAGAAAACACTATAATGGCAAAGAACATTGCTTCAAATTGTAATCGGTCTGTGTCGGACACAAGGTGCGGGCTTCCGCGCGAGTGAAACTATAGACCATTTCAGGCAATATTTCATGGGCGCCGCCATCTTGACGTAACATGACCCTGCCGCCATAGCTGACCTTCAGTTTCTCGCCGTTCCTCCGCGTTGTGTGCTGCACAGGCCACTACCGGAGCTTTGTTTTCGTGTTCTTTTACGTTCCGTGTTGAAATTGTGTGTATTCTTTAGATCTTTTAGATATTTCGGGCTTTCATTTAATCATTTGATATATATATTTCAACACCAGCTCTTGTATTTTCGTATTTATGAAATGGAATCGGACAGCGAGGGGATCGACGATACAAGATTATGGCTTCGGAGACCATATAAGTTCATCCCATTTTAACGTTTTTCTCGCTAATAAATGGCAGTCTTTACCATTGCGACATATGCAAATTTCAAGTGACGCAGTAAGGCTATCCAGTCGTGCTTCTCGCTGCATGTGCGCGCTCGTTTCCGTAAAGCGATTTACCGTGCGACGAGACGAGCGGTGGCGACAACGACGAGAGTCAGCGACGGAGGTTTCTCACTGTCGCCCGTCGCGTCGCTCGGTTTTTGGGTATCTAGAAAAACGACGCTCAGCATCTTCGCCGCTTGCTCCCGTCGCTTCCATGCGGTTTTCCTCTTCACACGACTGACCGAGCGACAGCGAAGCGGGTCACCGTCGCTTGTCTCGTTGCTTGCCAAATCGCTTGCATGCAGTACGCTTGTAAATTAATTGAGTAAACACTGGTATTGATAGATTGCGCTACCTCCCTATCGAGACGGCTCGCGACAACCATGGTTTATTAAAATGAACATAATTTTTTTTTGTAAATTATTTTAGGTTAAAAATAAATGCGGACAACAAAAGCAAAACTTAACGGGGGAAAAACGCGTCTGCATGACGACGGCTCTTTTGCTGCCAACGGATTTCGTCTGCGTGTCGTCTGCTTTCTTTCGCTTGTCGGCTGCACCTTCCGACGCTGCTCCCGACGCCATCTATTAAAGGGATTGTCTGGTCAAATTTTGTATTCGAGAGAACAATTGGATATCATTGTTATTGCCTCGGCCCTCGAGACGCATCGTACGTGCAATATTTGAATTGTATAGACGCTTTAAACACGCGCCAGATTGAGCCGCCATAGCCGACCTTCTCTTGTTTTACCGAGATACCAAGTCACTGAAGCGGGTGTTTACGAGTCCCTCCACAGAGCGCTATGTTGGGGGCAAGGACGCAGTAGCACCTAAAGTGGCGATGACCTGTCCTGCTGTGGTAATGATGAAGTGAAGCGAACGAAATAAGAGGAAACAAAAACTGAGGGTCAGTTATGGCGGCGCCCATGCACAGCTGCCTGAAAACGTCTATATGCCCCTCTGCGTGAGTAATTGAATTTATACTGCTCCCATCGCAATCTAGCGTAAACGCTGCTTTCGTTGGCAACATTGAAGCTCTGACGTCACGAAACACAAAGCGAGCAATGGCATTGCTGTCTCGTCGTTTGCCCAGTTACCTGCGAATAAACGCTTCAGCGTAATGAACGCCTCGGCGTGCTTCGTTTTTGTTGTTGTGCTCGACTTGTTTCGCGGTTGGGTGAAAATTTTGTTGCGTGGTTGGGTGCCAAATTCACCGGGCAGCACATGCGAGCCTAAACATGACGTTCCACACTTTTCCGCGATACGTGCAGTGACGAGCAAAATGGATTGTCGCCGTGCGTAGGGGCTGGGTTCCCGTCAAGGTAGAGACCCCGCGTATGCAGCAATCATCTCACAGAAGAGAGCTACGAGCTGAGCTCTAAGCGGACAGAAGGCTCGTAAGCTGACGTGTGATGCTGTGCCAACGATATTAAACTACGTCTATCCACTCCTCGCCCAAATCGGATCAATCAATTTGTCTATGCAGCGAAACCGAAACCAACTGCTAGACCACCTGGAAACGATACCAAAGGTGTATTTAGCACGCGTGCAGCCAAATTCGATTTGATCCGCACGTGAAAATAGAGCGTGGCTACGATGCACCAAGCTCGTCCAAGTCAAGTGACGACATGCATTTGAACGATTGGCAGCTTGCCTTCGAACCGTGGACACCGCCTCCCAGAGAACGACCCTCAGCCTCATCACAGATCCAGTGGATCCCCCGAAACGTGTACCCAGATGCCGCTTCGTGTACCATATTTGCCGCTTCAGAGGCGATATCTGCATCCTTTGCTTTGCAAGCGCGCGTAGTTCTCCTAGTTGGGTGCGTATTTTCGGCACCGATACGATATCCAGGGGGCGTGGCCAGTGACGTCACGGACGTCCAGATTCTATTTGGTGTTCTTTGATGTAAACCCGTTTAATTTTGGACGCCGCCGTCTGCATTTTCAAACGTCGCCAAGGTCGGTCGGTCGGCGAGTGTGTGCGCGTGGTCGGGTGCACCGTGCTCGGCGGCTCGGCGGCTCGGCGGCTCGGCGGTTTTCTCGCTGGTGTGTGTTGACGTGCTACGTGTGCTCGTCGCGTATCCAGAAACAGTGTTTTCCAATTTCGTTCGCCCGATACCGTCGGTCACTCCTGTTACAAAAAAGATTTGTAGTGACTACAGTACCTTCCGACGGCACTTTTGCAAAGCGTTCAAACGCCGTCCGACGATACTCCACCGACGGTATTCCGTGTTAAGTGCCGTCCGAAAGTCTCGTATAAAACGAATTGTCAAAACGAGGTTTTCGAAGTTGTAGCGTAGCGTGGCGGTTAAGATGTCTGCCTTTTACGGAAGTGTTCGTAGGTTCGATCCGCAGTAAAGACTTACTTCTTTTTTTTTTTCAAACATTTTGTTTTGTTGGGGCATTTGGCGATATTTACGACATTTCTTTTTTACGATTACCACTAAAAAAAATGTTGAGGACGACAGTGCTAAAAGCGCGAGCTAGTTGCTTTGGATCACGCGGCACGAGCGCTCCTGCAGCGGGTGCAGTCATGCCAGAAAAGGCTGCTCGCTCGCCGCTTGCACGGCCTTTGGAGCAATTCTATGCAAGGGTGATAATTTGTCGTATTACTACACAGGTACGACTCCAGAAAAATGCGTACGAAATTACTGTGGCTGGGCTCTGTCGCCTCCGGTACACGTAATCTTCATTTGCAACAGGAGTGACGGACGGCACCGGGCGAAGTTTTAAAATAGAGAACGGCTATAGTTTGATAGAGGAGGTCGTGTTTTTATGTTCCTGAGAATGCGACGAGTACAGGCGGCAACGTCGACAACACGCACCAGCGCGGACACCGCCGAGCCGCCGAGCACCCAGCCACACACACGTCGAGCGACCGACATTTCAAAATGCAGTCAGCGACATCCCAATAAAACATGTTGGCGTCAAAATAACTAAGACGTCAAAATAAAAGCTGTCATTTTGATGTCCGTGACGTCAATGGCCACGCCCCCTGAACTTAAAATCGGTGCCGAAAATACGCAGCCCTCCTAGCTCGATCGGTGGCCGTCGCAGTTATGTTTGCGCGAAACGGCATACGTTGGCTCGAAGCTTATGGTTATTTTTGAGTAATATCCTGCTAAAAGGCGTGACTTCTTTTGCACAGGCTTGGGAAGTGCATTAAAAGAACCGTATTTCAGTAGGGTGCAGCCAAGGAGACTATATAATTCGATACAAAATACAAGACATCCGTCGACTAACGCTTGTTATCCTGACCATCTGACAAACCTTTGCGTTTTGTGACGTCACGCAGCAGCTACGGATGTCAGCCATTGACTCTGGCGAGATTCGGAGTGCAGTTTCGTATACATACGCTCATGAAAGGTTAATTAACAACGGGAGATTATATATCAAAATAAAAATGACATTTGTCTACATGAAGGCTCCCTCGACGTAACGAGCGCAAAAATTAAAGGGATTTGTCCGGTTTCGACCGGACATTCCCTTTAATACGCGCGCAAAACGCGCCCCACAACTCGACTGTCGTCTGCTTCACCGTCCGCCGTTGACCTGGCAAGTTTCTTGACCCTGTTTTTTTACAGAAAGAAAGCTACGCTTTGTAATTCTTAAAAAAAAAAAGTAAAAAAAATGATTTGTGAAATACACTTTTGACGAACACTTTAGATTGCTACGTCCAGGCGTTTAGTACGCTCCATTTTAGATCGCGCCTGGTCACTTGGGACACCCTATATATTCATAGCCGTCACGTCACAGGTGGGAACAATATGCCGTTGCATGAACACCGAGATTTTGCAAAATCGAGCGTGTAC
Source organism: Ixodes scapularis (assembly GCF_016920785.2). NCBI lineage: Eukaryota > Metazoa > Arthropoda > Arachnida > Ixodida > Ixodidae > Ixodes > Ixodes scapularis. The sequence continues at coordinate 94,144,530 of NW_024609880.1, forward strand.
ACACGTTGAGCAACCCTACCATATTTTCATATTTGTGGACCGCTTTTCGGGTTGCCGGATATTTCATTCGCGTATACAGAGAACTCACCAACACTTCTAGCATTGTTTTTGAGTCGGATTACTGTCTTTACAAAAAGGTCAGACGCGCCGCGTACCGGCTGTATTTTGCGTTCTTAACGAGGGTCTCGTGTTCTCCGTGCATGTCCCACCAAAGCACCTGGGCGCCCTTTTCCTTGGCGAAGTCACGAACGTAGAGGTCGACTTTTTCCTTGAGGCTGAACACTTTTCCAGCATCTGCGAAATCAATAATTGCCAATATCGATTAAAGTCGCCAGGCTCTATATGCTCTGTTTAACTAAAAGTCCGAACCATAGCCGATGCCACGATCTGCGTTCTCCTATCCCCGACTAAACCAATCACACACAAAAACTCCCTCATAAAAAAGCGCAGAATCAAAGCTAATTTACTGTGCGTGATTGACTTAGCCGGTGGTAGCAAACCTACAAAGACAACGAGTGTCGTGGCGATGCACTTTCGGGCACTGCTTAGATTGACTCTATATTGGATCGTATAGCGTCCGTTGCGGTCAGACTTAATTCGCACTGATTAGAGCAGAACATACTACGCTTGTCGAACTTCTCATCTATCGGCGAAGATACTAGGCGCCTCTTTGGGGCTTAGTATATTCCCGTTGTCTAAACATACACGCAACACCATTGCAATTACCTCGCGAAAACGGGCAGTAAACGGCTTTCGAAATCAGCTGAAAAAGCGTCATGTACACTCATAAAGTAAACCAATACAGTGGTGAAACTTAACTACTGCCGCTATCCCAGAAGAGGCATATCATTTGTGTCCTTAGGAGAATTTTGTGCGAGTGGCGAATTTTATATAGTACACGTTTAATATATGCTGTCGTTTTTTCTTTCGTTTTCTTATTGTGGTCATTTTGATTGCAAACCACGGTTGCAAATTAAACATATATAAAAAATGAGTGAATATGGGTGCACCACACGGACGGAATGCCTTACTCACACGGCTTTATGCTGCAGGTGCTGTCCTTCCTGGCACTATCTTCAACGAGTTTCATCGGCCAAACGGTCTACACCTCGTCGTATGAGACAGCCAAATTCACACTGCTTCTGCTGCGAGATGACTCGTCACCTTCATCTGATCATCCAATCCCCGTGGTGATCGTTCCTGAGTACTTCCATTGGTTGAGCCACCAAGGGACACTTCCGCTTCCACCGTGGCATTACCATCCACAAAAAGAACCTGCTTCCACTTCGCCGCTGGGGCACGACACGGACAGAATGCCTTACTCACACGGCTTTATGCTGCAGGTGCTGTCCTTCCTGGCACTATCTTCAACGAGTTTCATCGGCCAAACGGTCTACACCTCGTCGTATGAGACAGCCAAATTCACACTGCTTCTACTGCGAGATGACTCGTCACCTTCATCTGATCATCCAATCCCCGTGGTGATCGTTCCTGAGTACTTCCATTGGTTGAGCCGCCAAGGGACACTTCCGCTTCCACCGTGGCATTACCATCCACAAAAGGACCCTGCTTCCACTTCGCCGCTGGAGCACGACACTGACAGAATGCCTTACTCGCACGGCTTTATGCTGCAGGTGCTGTCCTTCCTGGCACTATCTTCAACGAGTTTCATCGGCCAAACGGTCTACACCTCGTCGTATGAGACAGCCAAATTCACACTGCTTCGGCTGCGAGATGGCTCGTCACCTTCATCTGATCATCCAATCCCCGTGGTGATCGTTCCTGAGTACTTCCATTGGTTGAGCCGCCAAGGGACACTTCCGCTTCCACCGTGGCATTACCATCCACAAAAAGGACCTGCTTCCACTTCGCCGCTGGGGCACGACACGGACAGAATGCCTTACTCACACGGCTTTATGCTGCAGGTGCTGTCCTTCCTGGCACTATCTTCAACGAGTTTCATCGGCCAAACGGTCTACACCTCGTCGTATGAGACAGCCAAATTCACACTGCTTCTACTGCGAGATGACTCGTCACCTTCATCTGATCATCCAATCCCCGTGGTGATCGTTCCTGAGTACTTCCATTGGTTGAGCCGCCAAGGGACACTTCCGCTTCCACCGTGGCATTACCATCCACAAAAGGACCCTGCTTCCACTTCGCCGCTGGGGCACGACACTGACAGAATGCCTTACTCGCACGGCTTTATGCTGCAGGTGCTGTCCTTCCTGGCACTATCTTCAACGAGTTTCATCGGCCAAACGGTCTACTCCTCGTCGTATGAGACAGCCAAATTCACACTGCTTCGGCTGCGAGATGACTCGTCACCTTCATCTGATCATCCAATCCCCGTGGTGATCGTTCCTGAGTACTTCCATTGGTTGAGCCACCAAGGGACATTTCAGCTTCCACCGTGGCATTACTATCCACAAAAGGACCCTGCTTCCACTTCGCCGCTGGGGCACGACACTGACAGAATGCCTTACTCGCGCGGCTTTATGCTGCAGGTGCTGTCCTTCCTGGCACTATCTTCAACGAGTTTCATCGGCCAAACGGTCTACACCTCGTCGTATGAGACAGCCAAATTCACACTGCTTCGGCTGCGAGATGACTCGTCACCTTCATCTGATCATCCAATCCCCGTGGTGATCGTTCCTGAGTACTTCCATTGGTTGAGCCGCCAAGGGACACTTCCGCTTCCACCGTGGCATTACCATCCACAAAAAGAACCTGCTTCCACTTCGCCGCTGGGGCACGACACTGACAGAATGCCTTACTCGCACGGCTTTATGCTGCAGGTGCTGTCCTTCCTGGCACTATCTTCAACGAGTTTCATCGGCCAAACGGTCTACACCTCGTCGTATGAGACAGCCAAATTCACACTGCTTCGGCTGCGAGATGACTCTTCACCTTCATCTGATCATCCAATCCCCGTGGTGATCGTTCCTGAGTACTTCCATTGGTTGAGCCACCAAGGGACATTTCAGTTTCCACCGTGGCATTACTATCCACAAAAGGACCCTGCTTCCACTTCGCCGCTGGGGCACGGCACTGACAGAATGCCTTACTCGCACGGCTTTATGCTGCAGGTGCTGTCCTTCCTGGCACTATCTTCAACGAGTTTCATCGGCCAAACGGTCTACACCTCGTAGTATGAGACAGCCAAATTCACACTGCTTCGGCTGCGAGATGACTCGTCACCTTCATCTGATCATCCAGTCCCCGTGGTGATCGTTCCTGAGTACTTCCATTGGTTGAGCCGCCAAGGGACACTTCCGCTTCCACCGTGGCATTACCATCCACAAAAAGAACCTGCTTCCACTTCGCCGCTGGGGCACGACACGGACAGAATGCCTTACTCACACGGCTTTATGCTGCAGGTGCTGTCCTTCCTGGCACTATCTTCAACGAGTTTCATCGGCCAAACGGTCTACACCTCGTCGTATGAGACAGCCAAATTCACACTGCTTCTACTGCGAGATGACTCGTCACCTTCATCTGATCATCCAATCCCCGTGGTGATCGTTCCTGAGTACTTCCATTGGTTGAGCCACCAAGGGACATTTCAGCTTCCACCGTGGCATTACTATCCACAAAAGGACCCTGCTTCCTCTTCGCCGCTGCGGCACGACACGTACGGAATGCCTTACTCACACGGCTTTATGCTGCAGGTTAGTTACCGAAAGTATGCAAAATGTTTCCGTTCCAATAACCTTCTTTTTAAAGTGTCATGCCCCTTCGACGAAAAGTGTATACTAACTCATCATTGGTGTGCTAACCTCGGCAGACCGCTGTTGTCAATTCTCGAGTCGCTGTGGCTGAGTTCGATACTGCTTTTGGCTGGCGATATTGTATCTAATCCCGGACCTATCGAAACAGCAGGAAGAGCAGCTCCCGTCAGTTCTTGCTATTGTAAAAAAAAAAATTAAAACTGGTCAAACCACAATGCTGAACAGTATTAAGAAACTAGCAGGGAATCAGAAACAGACTGAAGCAACGATCAAATCTTTGGAAGAGCGATTATCACTGTTAGAGAGTAACCAAGCGCCTACCACAAGTTTGAACTCTGTCCAGCTTGAGAACGAGGTGCACCAGGACATTTTTGTGCCTCATCTTCAACCGAAGGTTGATGAATTTGAAAATCGGTCAGGTAGGAATAATCTGATCTTTTTTGGATTAAAAGAAACAAGTGAACGTGAAAGGTGGCTGGATTCAGAGAAGTTGATTATGGAACTGTGTGAATCCAAGCTTGGTGTAAAGGTGGAAAACACCTCCAGAGCACATCGACTACGTCGTTTATCAAGTGATAAGCACAGGCCAATAATAGCCAAATTCTTGAATGAAAAAGAAATGGGAAGTGTTTTTTCAAACCGATTTAAACTAAAAGGCACTGAATTTAGTATTAGCAGCGACTACTCAGAAGGAGTGGGAATCAAGCGTAGAAATCTGCTGAAATTTTCTAAAACTGTCGCGAAGGCTGGGGACAAAGTAAGCTTGCGTTTTGACAAAATTTTAGTGAATGACGCAGCATATGTCTGGGACAGTACCCTTGAATCTGCAGTCCCACTAGTAAACGCCACCGATGTAGATGAATGACATGTCAACTATTCGTTATCGTAAACTGTTTTTCCCAGTTCCCCTGCACGTGTCAATATGACGTGCCGTAATCTTGATGTACCCGCGTCCACTTCCTATTCAGCTGAAACAATTCTGAATGTTTTGTATACCAACATTCGGAGTGTGTTATCAAAGCGAGACGACATCTCATCTCTGATTGAATCTTGCTCGGCTGATGTCGTTGCTCTCACGGAAACCTGGTTGAATGATGAAGTGGATGACACGATCATTTTTGAGGGCGTGTCATCGTTGCGTGTTTGTCTATCCGTTAGGATAGAAAAACACGCAGGGGTGGCGGGGTTATGCTTGCTGTCAGAAAAAGTATAGTTTGCACGCGGGTTAAGAAAGTGCTTGGTTTTCCTTAAAAACAACATATGCTACCGTCGTGTTTGGGGTTTTGTTACAGACCTCCTGATTATAAATTTGGCTTTGTTTCGGCTTTTCATGATATACTTTGTGATTTGTCATTACGGTATCCTGGAGGCTGCTTTATAATTTTCGGTGATTACAATTATCCCTCTATAGATTGGTCTCAAAGTCAACCTTCTTGTCAGGGTAACATTGCTGAGTATGAAAGTTTCATCGAGGCTTGCCTTGACTTTAACCTCTCGCAACTTGTAACAATACCTACGCGCTCCACTCCTTCGACCTCAAATATTCTTGACCTCATCTTGACTACACAACCCTACTTGCTTCATCCCATTACTACCCTTCCAGGGTTATCTGATCACAACGTCCTGTTTGCGCAAATCATTCTGCCAGTAACAAGAAAGGAAACCATTCGTAAACCCATTAGAAGTTAGGGCCGGGCTAACTACGATGCAATAAAGAGCGAATTAGCACTTTTTTATGAAAAGGTTTTCTTGCTCAACTTTGAAAGCCGCACATTTGAGCAAAACTGGGAGCTATATAAAAATAAGGTTGAATTTCTTATTGATAAGCATGTTCCTGCTATTTTCATTAAGACGTCAAATGTTTCCTTGTGGTGTGATGCAAGCCTGAGCCGCCTAGGGAATAAGAAAAAAACGTCTATTTCGGCGTGCCAGGTGCCGTGACAGTGCCTCCAACTGGCTTGATTCAATGAGTGCGAAACAGAATATAAGCAAAAAGTTGCTCTAACTAGAAATTCTTACTACTAAATCACTCTCCCCAATATGTTGCGTACAAACTCCAAAAACTTTTGGACAGTAATAAATCCTAAATCGGCTGATGCATTAAATCTTATTGATATATAAGGAAATTCACTAGCTGACCTCGAAAGTGCTCGTGTTTTGAATTCTGCTTTTTCTGCAGTATTTTCATCTGAGAAGACAGCCCTGCCCATTTTGGATAGGTTTTTTGAACATAATGAAATGGAAAGTATAACGATTAATTCATTTGGTGTTGTAAAACTAATTGATAACTTGAAGGTTTCTTCTTCGAGTGGAAAAGACGAAATTAATTCGAAGGTTTTAATAAATACTAAATCTGTTTCCGGTGTCATAATGTCCGCAATATTTTCACATTCTTTGCGTTCCCATTCAGTTCCTAGTGACTGGAATGTCGGTAAAATTATCCCGTTATTTAAATTAAGTGAACGCAGCTCCCCCTTAAATATCCATTACAAGCATAGCCTCAAAAAGTTTTGAACATATATTACATTCGAACATAACCCGCTTTTTTAGAGGAAAATCAATTAATTTTTAATTACCAGCATGGGTTCCGGAAGGGCCATTCCTGCGACACTCAACTCGCAGGATTCATTCATGATATCCATCTTTCTATTGACTTCGGTTCCCAAATTGATGTTATTTTTCTTGATTTCGCCAAAGCGTTCGACCGGGTCCCACATAAGCGTCTGTTGCAAAAACTTATCCATCTAAAACTAGATTATAACATCATCCTGTGCATCAAAGACTGGCTTTTTGACTGAAGCCAGAACACGATCGTGAACTCTCATAGTTCAACTTCTATTCCTATGTCTTCGGGTGTTGTATATAGGCAAATTTCTGACGAAGAAGATAGCATGAAACTACAACATGACCTCACTAACCTATCATTGTGGTGCTCGACTTGGCTCATGAAGCTTAACCTTTCTAAATGCAAACTCATCTCATTTGTTAGGAAATAGACCTTTTTTTTTCTCAACTATTTTATTGATTCTAACGTTGTTGAGTCTGTTTCCTCTTATAAATACTTAGGTGTTCACGTCGACTCGCATCTCTCCTGGAAGGTACATATTCGGACATGGTTATCATCGTGCAATCGTTTTTTAGGCTACCTAAAACATACATTTTGTTGGGCTCCTCCTCTCTTGAAGAAAACTTCATACATTTCATTGATAAATGTCGCATAGCGACATTTACCTAGCGAAGTTCGAGTCTTTGGAAACGGCATTGTGTCAAAAGGTGTGCAAGATATACAGATATGTTGACGATTATCTGGTGTTCTTAAGGAGTGTCGGCAGATTGTCTTTGCAAAAGGTTGTGGATGATGTAATGACCGTTTTCAAGCGCTGCTCTTCAGGCCTAAAGTTCACTTACGAACTGCAAGACGGTCAGTACTTGCAGTTTTTGGATTTACGGCTGCAATTCACTGGGCAACATGTGTGTTGGCGCTACAACCCGCGAACCAAGAAGGAAATCCTGCTATACGATTCTACCCAATCTAAACTTGTGAAACGAAATATTGCCACGTCATGCCTGTACAGGTCCTGTCACCATGCCATGCTTGACAGCTCTGAAGCTCAGGCCAAGCGACTTTTAGGAGCAGGATTTCCTCTTTCCGTTTTGCTTGGTGTCTCTCAAGTCAAGAGCGGTTCTCAGGAACCAAAAGTAAAGCCTAAACAAAGGCCTCAGGTTGTCCCATATTTACATAAGGTTTCACATAATTTAAAAAAAGTGGCTAACCGGTTCAATGTGTCAGTGGTTTTTTCGGTGCCTCAAAAATTAGCACAACTTTGCCCTCGCGTAAACCAGGCAAGCAGTAACAAGATGTCATGTACTGTTAAGCATGTCAACAAGTTCGTGGATTGCGTTGTGGGTGTCATCTACAAAATTCCATTGTCGTGCGGACGGGTTTACATAGGACAATCGGAACGCTGCGTCAACGAGAGAATGCTTGAGCATGCGAATTCCCGGCGGTCAATGACCGGAGGTCACTTGTACGTACATTGCAGAGACTGCCAGTGTCACCCCGTCTTCCAAAATACCTTAATCATTGGCAGGGGGCGCACAAAAGTGCAAAGAGAGGTGCTGGAGGCGCATGCTATCAAAAAAGCTGGCGTGGGGCACTGCGTCAGCGAACCTTCTGTTTATCTTCACAAAAAGAGATTTTATAGATGACTGGTGAGCGACACGCCATTGGTTGTTTCGGCGTTGGTTGGCTCTGTCGTGTTTTCTTGTTTGAGCCGTTTTTAATAAAACTTCAGTTGATAGTCAGCGCTTGTCCTGTGCTCTTCTCTCGTCGTCTTCGTCTTTTTGCGCGCTGTTTTCCAATTTCGATGTTTCTAGATGGACTTCTTCAAAACTTTGCCATGATTCCTTTTAAAATATTTGGTGTCGTTTCTATCACCTAACCAAATTACTGTCAATTCGTTGCCAAAATATAACCCACAAATTTCAAATTCCCCAAAAACACTTTGTCCAGATTTTCAATTCATATAATTGGTTCCTTTATTTTTCATTTTTTGAACTAAATGCATAACATTTAGAACGCCTTCGCTAAGTCCACTTGAAACCCCAGTGTGTCGCGCACACTCCACACCGCACCGACCGAATTGCCCCATGAACTGGCGGTTGAGCTGCCGGCAGAGCGTGGTGTAATGGCAACAGGCAGCTCGCTGTTGGGCCCGGCGATCTAGCCTTGTAGCCCCCCATCTCTTCATATCATTCCATTTTCTTAAACTTAAGGATATTGTTTCGGATGCATTACATGAGCGAGGATTTTCAATGTGAATGCAAAAGCCCATTACGAATAACCTGTACAATATCAAAATTCACTTTGACGGGTTACAACATGGTATAGCTGTATCACGTACCAGCCACTCACAAAAATGGTTCAAATTCTAGGTTCTGCAGAATTGTATTAATAATAATCTTAAGTTTAGTTCCATGATTAATGGTGGAGCAAAGGGTATAAAGCCTCAATGGAGGCTTGACTAACTCCACGTTACCTTCAGACAAACAATATAGAGCTCACTCTTTTTTTTTTTCAAATAATTCGATGGGATCATTTAAAAAAGTAGTTCCATAATACCCCTGTCAGACGGGCTAGTTTAGTGTCACTAGAAGCGAGTGCACTTCAGCCAGTCGAAACACACTTCGAATGTGTTGGTGCTACACGGGAAAACTTAGTGACACTCAACGTTACTAAAACACTCAGTTGGGAAACTCGCCGTCGAAACAGGGGCCGCTGGCGTCCACCGAGACCGAGCTAAATGCGACAACAGCGCCACTCTTTATCGTTTGTCTGTACCGTGGTCACCTTGAGCTTTTTGAAGGCCTGTTTTTGCATAAAAACAAACGGAAAAAACTCTTTTTGTATGAAATTTATTAAAGTTTTGTACCGAATGAAAAGAGCGTGAGGTTTTAATAATCTTTAGTGTGCAAGGCTTTGCGGAACAATTAATATTGTTTTTTTATACAACCATGCCTCAGCGGTCCTTTCAGGTAGCACGTCCTGACCTAGGTGCATTTTAACTTCGGTAGTTTGACGCGGCGTGTCCGCCGGGGAGACGGGGGTGGCACCCTGTAACCCCTACGGCTGTATCTGTTCTTAAAGGACCCATGAAACGAATTTTGGGCTGGAGTAAATCCATTTATATTGGGATTTTACTAATAGCACATCGTTCAGTGGGCCAAAATAACAAAGGTAGAAAGTCAGAAGCCTGACTTTCGCTACGAAAATTTGCAAAGCATAGCGCACTATTTCGTACCTCCTTCCCTCCGTAAACTCTCCGCCTTTTCACTGTGATGCATCCGCGGACCCCGCTGCGCGTCACCGGGCTACTAGCCACCATAACCGGGCCCCCGCAGCGCGTCACCAGGCCCAAGCGCACGTCACACGACACCGGACCTCACTTAATCCCTTTACCCCTAAGTTGACATTGCGATGGAAGCTATGCGCTTGCCGGACCAATCAGCCGCCTCCCTTTCATCACCTGACCTCATTCTCCGCGGGTCGGTATGCGCGAGAGAGCGTGATCACGTGGAAAATGTGTGGCTGGCCCAACGAGCACGTAGCTTCCACAGCACTGTCAGCTTCGGGGTGAACGGGGTGGGGAAAGCAACTAGTCGGAATTTTGAGCGACGGGCTAATCTTCTAGGGGGACAATGGCTGTGTCCGGCTACACAAGCGAGATTCCGAGCAAGAGGGGACTCTCCCCTTTCCGTGTTCTTGAACTGTTTGGTACAATGCGCGATTTATGAGTTGAGGAGGAAAGCTAAACAGGAAAAAGTTGGAAAAGCGTTTCATGACTCCTTTAAAAGAGTCATGAAACGCTTTTTCAACTTTTTCCTGTTTAGCTTTCCTCCTCAACTCATAAATCGCGCTAAAAAGGAAAAAGTTGGAAAAGCGTTTCATGACTCCTTTAAAGGAGTCATGAAACGCTTTTTCAACTTTTTTCTGTTTAGCTTTCCTCCTCAACTCATAAATCGCGCATTGTACCAAACAGTTCAAGAAGGCGGAAAGGCGGAGTTCCCTCTTGCTGGGAATCTCGCTTGTGTAGCCGGACACAGCCATTGTCTCCCTAGAAGATTAGCCCGTCGTTCAAAATTCAGACAAGTTGCTTTCCCCACCCTGTTCACCCCAAAGCTGACAGTGCTGTGGAAGCTACGTGCTCGTTAGGCCGGGCCACACTTTTTGCCACGTGGTCACGCTCTCTCGCGCATACCGACCCGCAGAGAATGAGGTCAGGTGATGAAAGGAAAGCGGCTGATTGGTCCGGCAAGCGCGTAGCTTTCACCACAATGTCAGCTTAGGGGTGAAGGGATTAAGTGAGGTCCGGTGCCGTGTCACGTGCGTTTGGGGGTTGATGACGCGCTGCGGGTGCCCGGTGACGCGCTGCAGGGTCCGCGGATGTATTACAGTGAAAAGGCAGAGAGCTACGAAGGGAAGGAGGTACGACATAGTCCGCTGTGTTTTCAAAATTTTCGTACCAAAAGTCAGGCTTCTGACTTTCTACCTTTGTTCTTTTGGCCCACTGAACGATGCGCTATTAGTAAAATCTCAATATAAATTGATTTATTCCAGTCCAAAATTCGTTTCATGGGCCCTTTAAAGCCAAAACAGAAGTCGCGTGCAGTTCCTCGAGTGGCCGCTGCGGGAGAGATGGTGGCGTTGCGTTCGTCATTAGCTCGGTGCGCGGAGACAGATTGGGGCCACTTTTTCAAAGCTGTCTCTATGGGAGTTTCCCAACTGAGTGTTTTAGTAACGTTGGTGTCACTCCAAAATGATGGCAATGACGATGGGTAAGTAATGGGCACGCAAAATATTGCAGTGCATACGGATTTTTTCATAAATAGCTTCGTCGTCTCATTAGAAACACGTTACCACACATTGTTACGCTAAGTCACGAGCTTTAATCCAAGTTTAAATCTTATTTGATAATTACGATCAGCCTTTGCAAGCCAGTGATACACGTCCGCACGCCGGTACGATGTTCATCCAGATCGAAACGAGCAGAGGTAGGGATTGAACACAGGATTCCTGGGTTCTGCAGCGCGAGCATTCGCTCCGCGTGCTCCGACCTAGTCTGCGCGAGCTCACTCGGCCACTCGTCACAACGAAACATCATGGAGTGTGTGGAGGACGAGCTGGTGGGCGATATCCGCGATGTTGGACACTGGAAGCGCGTGGTTGGGGCACTTTTCTCCGTGTGAGCCCAACGCCTTTCAGATGAGAGGCAGCTGGACTTGGATGCCGACGCACAGGCAAGAATTTCAAGTGGCATCGATCAGCAGCTGCAGGCCAATGCCTTCACCATAGTCGCTCTCATGACCGACAACCTACCCGTGATAAGTCGAGAACGGTGGACTTCCCGGAGGAACGAACGGTGGTTCGAAGACACCTTGCCCCATTTGAGCAAGTTCCATTTCAAGCAAGCCGTTCGTGTCTCTCCTGCCACCTTCAAATTCCTGCATGGTGGAGTCTTGCGGGTGCCTCCTGGTCGTCGCTGGCCGTCGCGCAGGGGCCAAGGCTGGAAACTAGTTTAGCCGCTTGTTTTTCTACAATGCACTACTTTCCTGCCAACAGAAAACAAGTGCTCATCTAATATTACTCCTATCAAAATAATACTAATTTTACGCAGCGCTCATTTCTTCTATTATTTTTACTCCTTGAACACTGCTATCGAGATTACACACTCGGTCTACCGGAGCGAGCGTAGTGTGCTCTCCGAACTCACTTCATTGGAAGTGTGTTCTTCGGGCAGGGCTGGGGATTGAGCTCAGGATCACTGGGTTCTCCAGCGCGAGCTTTCTCTCCTCCGATCTGGTGGGCGCTAGCACCCTCGACCACCGGCACCTCTTTATAAAGACACGTTAAAACAAATTAGACGTTTACAATTCTCTGTAATGCCGAATTAGAGCGCAGCTCTTGAGGAGGAAGGGGGAAGGGTACGAAGGGGAGGGTATGCAGCTGCTCTCCCTCCGTACCCTCCCATCCTCCCCTCCTGCTCCCATCCCACTTAGCGAAAAATTTCGCTAAATTTCCCGCTAAATTAAGCCGGGAAATTTTCCCACTGAATTGACGTGTGACGTCACATGACACGTCACTTGAAATTTTAAATGTTACGTCACGTGACGTCACACGGGTAAAATTTTTCCTCTAAATTTAGCAGAAAAATTTTCCACCAAACTTAACAAAAACTTTTACCGCAAAATTTAGCGGGAAAATTTTACCCTCGTGACGTCACACGTGACGTCACGTGTGACGTCATTTTGGGAAACAGCCCTTAATGCAACGCGCGGTTATGCCGACGCCGCTCAACTCAGAAACGGGTTCCTAGGAGCTGTGCTCTAAAACAACGTTACATTAATAAACGATTTTCCGCCAATTGGATGATTCTCATCGATCACCGTAAGCCAAGTTAAAGAACGAAGCATATTCAACTTTGGCGTTCCGCCTCGTTCAATGGAAGTCTACGAGGAGGCCCTGACACTGCCGAATTAGTCCATAATTGTCGTGTGGTCTTGAATAGTTACATGCTGAAACAAAAGTAGGCTCCACCATTCTCTGCAAACCAAGACAGCAGTTGAATGACTGACTTTGTCGTGGTCTTTTATCATTTCACGCTGCGCTCATCTTGGTTCAGACCAACCTAAACTCCAAGTCCACCCCAATATATATATATATTTTTTTGCAACGACACTCTTCTACAAGTTCTCTCTTTCACAAATTTATATTTCTTTATAAAATAAAACTTACGCTGCCCTTTCGGTTTCTATGTTGCTATGTTTTTGCTGTTGAAACACTCCTCTTGATGCCACGCACTCAATCGAGCGAAGTGAGTTCGTCAAACTCACTCCAAGTGAAGTGTGTTCCTCTAGAAGGAGCCGTGTGGCACACCACAAAAAGGACACTAAGGGCGAAGTGCACTCGCTTATAGTGACACTAAACTAGCCCATCTGACAGGGGTATAATTCAAACATGACAGGTACGGGTTCTTGAAAAAACACCAAAGCGTTGTTCCAACCTTAAGTCAGACTGTGAATTTAAAAACAGGTCATCACATTTCTTCTTGAATGCCAACTCATTATGTTCTCTTGCCACGGCTTCCTCTAGAGCGTTCCACTCAGAAATACACAACACTAACGGATGTCTTCAGTCTTCACCCTGTTGCACCCGCCACTGACGCTTCGGCGCCCAATTGGTGTATACACAAAGCCGGAAGCAAGAGCGTTCATGACACGCGTAATCAGTATTGCGGCCGCCCATGCTCACACTGGAAGGTTCCCGCTTCAAGAGCAGACGCACTGACGACCCGCGAAGCATGAATTATCAACAAGGAATGTGTTTTATCGGCCGATTTCCATAGAGTTCTGCAACGCTGGGCTGTAACAGCCGGCAGTGACGACACTGAGAAGCGTTACGCCCATATGGAACCATATAAAAAAAGACCAGTCCCCCGGACGGATTGGAACTCAGCAGCTTGAGATTGTACGCCAAGCCAGCCAAGTGGTTTGTCAACTAAGCTATTCAAGCTTGTCTATTTTTTTTTTTTTTTCGGTCGGCGGTACGTGCTTTTTAGACGCCTTTCTCTTTTCCCCTGGAAGGCCTATCTCGCGCATTCTGTGTTTACCGGCCTCTGTCAGCGTGACCGCGAGCTCGTACAAATTTATTTTTACGTTGTTTGCCTCTGATTCGGTCTTCGGCGTTATTATTGGCTAAAGTCTAAATCCGATTGACTGCGGAGCGATAAGTAGATAATCGGGGCTTGTCACGCCCTGCGTTTACGTCAGTGACTATTTGCAACTCCAACGCCCTATGCGGAGCGCAAGTTGGTCTGCTTCTTGCACAAGGGTTGCGATGATGTCAGAACGCCCAGCTCTTGCTGGCTGATTGAAAAAAAAAAAATAATAAACAGTGGGTAAACGTTTAGGCATCTAGCATTGAGGTCTACCTACTATTATTTCAATCAAACCCGATCAGACCTCGGCATCATTCTGGTGTCATCGCAACTCCTGAGCAAGAAGCAGACGACTTTGCTCTCCGCCAAGATGGCGGGACGGTAGTACAAAGACGGCGGAAGAAACGGAGAGATTCTCCATGATTACCAGTGTGCCTGCTCTCTCACGCTGGTCAGTGCGCTTCCACTGATTCATTTGGCTACAAATACGAAGCGGTCAGGGCGGGAGCCTATCACAGGTGACGGAAATGTTGACGTATGTTTGTAAACGAGCATGTTGGCTTTTACGAGGTACGAAGTGGAACACAGTGATTCCTATTTTAACGCACTCACTTTGTTTTCGTTAAAACTGCAGAATGCACGCACATGCCGACCAGAACCATGCGGTAACAGCGATACCAAGGCCTATACAGTCCCTGCGACTTTGTCCGCCGCCGTCCCTGCTCCTCTGGTTCTTCGTCCGTTTGCGAGGGTGCAGGACGCGGGCTGGGAGTCGCGAATACACGGACGGTCCCGCGTGTTCCATCGACGCTCCATCCCAAAGTCGGATACGCAAGTGCTATAGCTAACACTATAAACTCTTAAATTAAAGAAAAAAGAAACGAGTAGCGCTTACTTGTTAGTTCTAAACATTGTAATAGCGTATGTATGTTTTAACATACAGAGCGTACCGGCACTAGGAGAAGGTAATTGATATGCAAACGGCCATTCAGAGGCTGCTTACCTGTATACATCAGTACCTGTGAAAAGGAGAAAAAAAGTTGAGGCGTAATTTTTAAACGTAAATTCATCTGATGTAAAGATACTGCTTCAAAATCAAAATCTAAAACTTGGGAAAAAAAGGGCATGTGCTCAGTAATTTTGCGATTAATAAATACCGAAGGAGCTAAGAAAGGTAAACTAACCAACGAAATTGAAAAGAGGTATAAAATATGTCAGATATGGTAAGAAAATCATCACCAATAGAGGAAGGCTATAATGTCCCAAAACTGCTATGCACACTTTACGTCTGTTGGAATGAATCGTTTATATATACAGTTTCTCAGAGGACGAGAAGAAAGCTATTAAAAAATAGTGATGTAAAAAAATGTGAGCAGAATTAGATCACTGAGTATTACGAAATGTGAAAGTATGTCCAAGAACTGTGTTCGAAATATATGGGTACAGGCTTAAGTTGAGCTAGTTGGTACATATTAGTGATGCGTCGTCTTGAACTTGCAGAAATAGACGTAGTTCAAGCTGACGCATCACGAAATATATGCTTTCCTAAAGTTGGGAAAGGGGAGGGAGGGCGGCGGTTAGGAGGCGAGCCCTAACTCCATCTAAAGGCCAAAATTGAAGGGTTCCACGAGCCAACCAACGAAGGGCATCTGACGCAACCCTACAAAGGGCTGGAGATTCATTTCGATCACCTGGGTTTCTTTCAATGTGCAACAGAAATCTCGATTACAGGACGCCTTCTCTGCGGCAGGCTTGACACTCCATAAGGAGCGGGAACGACAAGCGCGTTAGCGCTGGCCGTCGGATAGAGTGCTGCGCCAGCACGAGTAGGCCCCAGACATCGACAATAGCGCACGACAGGCAACGCTTAAAGAACCCCTAAAAAAAAGTTTTTTTTTAATCAGTTTGGTTGGGACACGGGTGTCAAAAATAAATTTTACGCGAAAAAAAAATATTTTAGAGCAATACTGACGGCGCGAGATGCGATTCAATTTAGTCGGCCAGTCACCTCCTTTCCACTTCTCTTTTCTCTCGGCATTTCGGGCGCGTAAGTGAGAGGTGGAGCGGCTTCGCCTTCACAACCGAGGTGGTCATTCTGGAATGACCAGTGACGTCATAGACTTGGCGCGCAGAATTTTAAATAAATCTCTAACCGTCTATATTGCTTTAAATTTTTTTTTTTGCCTAAAATTTATTTCTCGACACGCTTTAAATCGTTTTACACATGCATATCCGAAAACACATCTCTAGCTCTTAAAGCAGAACTCCCGCACGTCAACTAAAACCAGATCTCCCAAAAGTCCATCTTTCAACAACGCAACAGCCGTCACTCCCAATTACAGCCCATTTTGTGGTCCTTTTCTATAAGGGCAGACACTGATGGAGAGAAGACGTGGGAACGACCAAACTCTGGTTGGAAAGATTAGTGGGTAGACCGAAAGGTACTCCTTTGTCTGCACGGCACTCGTCGAAGGCGTTACAACGCGGAAAGCCGGCGTCTCGCGTCTTTGGCTTTCGCATTTCAACGGATTCGGCGAGTCCCAGTGCAGACAAAGGTACCAATCCTTCCAACCAGAGCTCGGTGTTCCCACCAATCCTCCTCTCTCTCAGTTTTTGCCCGCATTTTAGAGCGCAGTTCTTAGGCGCCCGTTTCAGGCTTGATCGGTGTCGTCGGCGTCGCCGTCAGCGTAAACGCGCGTTGCGTTATGGGTACGGGCGCGTGACGTCACGTGTGACGTAAGGAGGCTAAAATTTCCCCGCCAAATTTAACGGAAAAGTAAAAAAATCGCCGCTAAATATATCGGAAAAGTTTTCCCGATAAATTTAGCGGACAAATTCCCCCGCTAAATGAAGCTTTTAGCGGGGGAATTTTTCCGCTAAATTTAGCGGGGAATTATTTCGGCAAAATTCCCCGCTTAATTTAGCGGAAAAATTTCCCCAATTATTTTGTGGAAATATTTCCCCGCTAAATTTCACGCTAAATGGGAGGACTCAGGAGAGGAAAATGGGAGGGTACGGAGGGAGAGGAGGAGCATATTCTCCCCTCTCCCTCTCTGATTCGTCATTACAAAAAAATGACAAGGTTTTTTTTTTTTTTTTTTTTTTTTTTCTTTTTTTAACAAAACTTTTTATAACAAGGTGCTATACATGCAAGTACACCATATATCTCCGTAAACAAAATGCGTCACCGACCCCCCTGTTTTCGCCCAAATGAAGCGATAGCATTCCGGATCAGTGGCCAAAGTTTCAGAACAGGCTGTTATTTAAAAGTTCTAAGTGATTTTCTGAAACATTCGCCGGGAAAACTGGGCCCGTAACCGGTAACTGGAGGCAAAGCTGTTGAGCAGTTACCGCAAGGCGCGCGCTAGGCGGGCGCAGCTGCGGCCCATTGTCTGAGACGACTGTTTCCGGAATTCGGAATCTGCGCTGGGTTGTCGTGTCCTGCATGATGAACACTTGTGGCCACTTCAAGGGCACATCGACCACTACTAAAGGCCGGTTCAGACACTTGCGTTTGAGTGCGTTTGACTGCGTTGCGTCGAGTGCGGAAAGCTAGGCACCGGCACATCTGTGCTTCGTATGAAGCGTGGAATCCAATCCAAGGAATCATCTTGGCACGTGATATAAGCAGCAGGGATGTCCTGGTTTCTCGCTGCCGCAACGCAGTCAAACGCAGTCAAACGCAACTGTCTGAACCAGGCTTAAGAGCATGTTTCCGCAAAGGATTTCCTTGAGTCATAGTGGGCCAAAATTAAGGGTGTCGCCAGTGCTGCCTTGATTTCCTCGAACTCCGCCTGACACGCTTTGTCCCTACACCAGGGCTGGTCTTGACGCAGCAGTTTGTAAAGTGGGCTCGCCAGGGTAGACAGTCGTGGAACAAATTTCCCGTAGTAATTTACCGTACCCAAGAATGACTGTAACTGCTGTTTTCCTATGGGTGCAGGAACCTTTAGCAGAGCCTCGAGTTTCTGTGGCGTCGTACTGACACCTGCTGCACGTATATGACATGACCCAAGTAATGCAGATCTTTCTGGAAAAATCAACATTTTTTTTTCTTCACGCGAACCCCACGCTTTGGCAACCGCTTTAGAACGGCTTTTATGTTGATAAAATGCTCTTCCGGCGTTCTACCGATGATAAGGACGTCCTCCAAGTAGCACCTGACGCGTTTCAGATCTTTTAGCATTGTGTCCATAATCCTCTGAAATATGGCTGGAGCTGAGGAGACTCCGAGAAATAACCTGTTTACGGCCAACAGTCCTTTGTGTGTGCTCAGAGTTAAGTACCTCCTCGACTTCTCAGTCAACACGGCCTGGTGGTAGGCACGGTTTAGATCCAACTTCGAGAACTCCTGGCCTCCCGTGAGTGCTGAGAAAAGGTCGTCGACCCTCGGGAGCAGAATACTGGTCAGTGTCAAGGCAAGGATTCACGGTGGTTTTGTAGTCGCCGTACAACGTTCTTCCACCGTGCTTCTTCACTACTGGTACAACCGGCGTCGCGTAATCACTCGTCACAATTGATGATATGATGCCCATGTCCTGCATTTTCTTTAGTTCAGTCTTGACAACAGGTTCTAAGGCAATACACAGCACATTTCTTGCCTTGAGAAATTTCGGTGCGCTATCTTACTTAAGCGATAGCTCCACCCTTTCCTCGGTAATCGTTCCCAGTTCGTTCTTGAACAGATGCTGGTACTTGTTAAGAAGTGCACCAATCTTTGTGTGTTACTGGGAAAACGCTGAAACCTCTGACGTGGCTACTCTGTTGAGCCCGAAAATCCGACGCCAGTCCAATCGGATGGCTTGCAGCCACTGCCGGCCTAGCAGGAGCAGAGAAAATCGAAGCTCTGCCAAAGGTCCCTGCACCCACAGGCAATAAACAACAGTTGCAGTCATTCATGGATATGGCAAATTACTACGGGAAGTTTGTTCCACGATGTCTACCCTGGCGAGCTCGCTTTACAGACTGCTGCGTCAAGACCAGCCCTGGTGTTGGGATAAAGCATGTCAGGTTGCGTTCGAGGAAATCAAGACAGCATTGGCGACACCCTCGATCCTGGCTCTCTATAACCCAAGTAAGTCATTCAAAGTTGCGTGCGACGCATCCCAGTGTGGCATAGGTGCTGTCCTTTGACATATAAGCGAAGATGGAAGCACTCATCCTGTGGCGTATGCATAGCGAACATCGACTGAAGCTGAGAAGAAGTACAGCCAATAGACCTATTACAGAATTACATGAGCATCAAGGAGAATGCAGGGATTGGTGTTCCACGCGATGCACGTGCTGGCCTCAGCAGTAGTAACTTGTCTAAAGCAAGTGTCTAAAACAAATTGCTTCTGGCACGCGCGTTCGTCAACGCTTTATTTTTGGTTATTTACATCGAATCTTTTTATACGAGGAAGGCGTTCGCGTGAGGCGCGTGGATCACCAATCCCTGGGCCTGCATTCTCCTTGATTCTTGGGTAATTTAGCAATAGCTATATTGAAAAAAGAAGCATTATCAATCAGTTTTGGCATTAAAAATTTTCACTTTTATATCAGACAATTTTTGACGCTCGTCACGGATCACAGCCGCTGCAGACTATTTTGGGACCGAAGACAGGCATCCGCCAACTGCCGTAGGACGTTTGCTGCGTTGGGCTCTGACTTTGTCAGCGTACAAGTACTCATTGGTGTACAAGAGATCCCGTGACAACGCAGAAGCCGATTTTTTCTGAAGGTTTCATTTCGAGAGTGAGAAGGACGACAGTTCCGAAGGTGAGAAACTTTCTATGCATAATTGCACCTAGAGTCAAAAATAGTATCCTCTAAGGATATTGCATGCGCTACGTCGCGCGAGCTGTTGATTTGTCAAGTACTGGAACTCACGGGGATGGATTGGCCAACGCACGTGCAAGAACCACAACTGAGACCATTTGTTGATAGACGCATGCAGATAAGTGTGCATCATCGTGGTGTGCATCAAGGGTGCCTAATGTACGGCATGAAAGTTGTCGTTTCGCCCCAGCTGCAAGAGCTCGTGCTCAACAAACTGCACCAGAGTCATCCCGGCATCGTACGAAGTAAGGAGTTGGCTCGCAGTTATGTTTGTTGGCCATCAAGTGACACAGACCTCGAAAAAAAGCTACGAAGCTGCTAAGCATGCCAGGAACAACGTAACGACCCACGCAAGGCACATCTTCACCCCTGGGCATGGCCAACGGCACCGTGGAGCCGACTGCACCTATACACTTTGCGGGGCCGTTTCGTGGAAACGTGTTCCTAGAAGTTGTGGATGCTCACTCGAAGTGCATGGCCAGAGGTGTTCATCATGCAGAACACGACAACCGAGCTCAGAGTGAATGGCCTGCACAGCCATCTCAGACAATGGGCACCAAAAGTGTCAGAGGAATTCAAGGCATTCAACAACGGAATTCGACACGTCGTGAGCGCCCCGTATCACCCGAGCACAAACTGCCTGGCAGAACGGTTTGTGCGGACACTAAAATCTGCACTACGCAAGTCAACCACTGGCGAGTCTCTCAGAGAAGCATTGCAACAATTTTTATTGGCGTACCGGAATACTTCACATTCCACAACAGGAGAGACTCCAGCAAACTTATTGATGAGTAGAAGATTGCGTACCAAACTGGATGTAATCAATCCTACGGTAGAGTGAAAGTGATGCGCAAGCTATTTACTAAGAAGTAAACAAAGTACATCAAGCAGAGGAGATTTCTGCCCTGATGAGCATGTCCTATTGCGAAACTACAGGGGTTCGCAGAGGTGCACGGCTACGTGGCACCGTCCTGAAGTAGGCGGGTCCGGTATCTTACCAAGTTCAGTTTACTACACCTCGAGGCAAGCTCATCCGGCATCGGCACGTGAACCAACTTCTGAGTCGAGAGCGGCCAATGACACTGCCAGTCACGTCGGACAGGGACGACACTAAGAGGAACCTGGGCCACAGCAGCCTCCCGCCGTTCGTCAAGGGCCGTCCGTACCTCCTACAGACCCATCCGTTTCAGAAGGACGTTACCCGTTAAGAGAACGACGTCCGCCTGATAGATATGAAGCTCGCTCCTAACTTTCGTATAAGACTACCGTTGGGGCTAGCACGTAATTAAAAGGGGAGGAGTGTTGTGTAGTTGCCGCCAGGCGCGCGATACTGAACTTATAGTACACTGTACTTATAGTGACGGCGCGCTTGTTTGTCTCCTTTGTCGCTCTCTGTGATGCGTGCCTTTTGGGATAGCACGAGAGCTTCTGTTCTTGGTTGCTCGGTCCTTAAAGATCGACTTCATAATCCTCAGTTTTTTATGTTTCCTGCCCGGTCAAAATACGACAAAAGCCTTTGCCTACACTGCACTCGTCGAACGTGTTATAGAATGCGGAGCGCCGGCGTCGGCCGTTTGGCTCCCGCCTTCTAACGCGTTTGACGAGTGCAGTGGAGACAAAGGCAGCTGGTTTTAGGTCTACCCCCTAATCCTCCCAACCAGAGCTCGGCGTTCTGACGTCTCCTTCTCTCTCTCTCTCTCTCTCTGTTTCTGGGCGCATAGCCCGTTCCGCCTTACGTCTGACCGACGGACGCTACCCCGCCAACCCGGCTCTGTAAACGCAGCACGTGATACGCTCTCTGCACCTCACTGCAGCGTCCTCTCTCCAAGGTCCCGTAACGGTTACATGGCCTGGATTTGGCTCCGATGGCTCGTAGCATCCACTGCTGTCGGTTGTGTGGTGAAACAGAATATAGCTATTCCGTCGTGGGTTTAGTCGGGCGTCATCTTCACGGTGAAAATGTCTGAAAATTGCCTATAACTTTTAATCCAAATAACGGCCCACTAGAAAACTTTGCCACACGGTCCGGAATCTCTATAGAGTGTATACATTGAGCGGCTCCACACTCTAAAAAAAATGGAGGAAAGTTATTTTTATAAGGGAGTGTCAAACCCAGTCGTGCGCAGATGTCCCGATAAATGGGACGCCTGATTTGCAAAAAGGAGGATGGATGGACTGGCGAAAACGAAATAAAGGGGTATTCACTGGCGGACGTCAGCGCCGAGATGTTACGGTGGTGCCCTCTTATGGTTCTCATTAGTGACGTCACTAGAATTTGCCTCTCCCTGACGTCACAAGTTGTGATCTTTGCTACTTATCATCCGTTGCTTCGACAAGTTTGATGGTGTGGGAAAAAAAACAAGGTGGAAGCTAGGAGCCACCGTGTTCTTAAACCAGCTCTTTCGAACGTCTGACAACGTTCTTATGCCCGTCGCTTGGCCAATCGCGGAAAGCCGATTACCGCGACCCATTTGCTCACGCACATGGCTAATAGATTACGCCTGATACAAACTTAATTCACGGGATGCGATTTTATTTGCAATTTGGCTGTTGCGACGTCGCTCGTGTAGCAAGAAAAGTGCGGTGAAAGCTTGCGGAGCTCAGCGTCGCAACTGAGCAATCGCAAGCGAAATCGCACCATGGGAATCATGAGTCCGGCTGCTAAGTGCGAGCCGATGACGAGGTTTTAATGTGGTCTTGCCACGTGCATTCAACAGCACTCGCGGTGAGAAGCTCGCTATTCGCGCTTCTGTTTTCCTCACTATGGTTAGTGCACGTGCTACCCATGCGGTAATGTTTTAGTTTTCACAGTGCATAGAAGCTTGGTACTGCACCAGAGGAGTGCAACTTCCTATACCGCTCATGGAACGCAAATTGGAAAACCCTGGGAGGCCGCAGCGCCATTTGAATCCCCTGGTATCTGGTGGCTGTACTAAAATCAACATGGCGGCACAGCGAAACCAAAACCGAAACTGCACGGCAGCGCCATTGTGTTTGGATGGATGGGCGGTAGCTTGCGCCACCTAGAGTTAAAAATATATATATTGTAGCTTTTTTTTTTTTTTTTTTTTTGCCCGGTGTGCGCGTTGCTTTGCTAGGCTTCTGCTGCTTTGCGGCTGGTTTTCGCATTTCAATGCTGGTTAATTTGCGTTGAAACGCACACAAGCCAGCACTGAAAAGCGAGACCAGCAGCAAAGCAGCAGAAACCTAGCAAAGCAACGAAAGTGACACATACACAAAAAATATGCAATGCTTGTCCTTTTGCGTTCATTTTTATTCAACAGACAGTAGAACATACAGACGAAATTTCTCACTGTTTTGCACACGAGAAACAAAGAAATGAACAACAAAACAGGATAAAACGTTAAGGTTACGTGCGACGAAGGTGATGATATGCGTCCTTGCAAATTTGATTATATAAGTAAGCATATAAGTAAAGACCGACGACGGTGTCTTAATTGCAACTAAAGGAAACTAACAATGAGTACCAAGAAAAACAGCTCAGCTCTTTGGTATTGAGTCTTCATCGAGAACCTGCCCATTCGTTTTTAATATTATCACTTAAATTTAGGAGTGAGTCACTGCTAAACGAAACGGGAAACCAGAGCGGATCGCTCTATCGCTCATCCTCAGTTAATCGAAAAATATTTAGGCTCATATTTTCACTCCTCGCGAGCAGACGCGTGAATCGCTGACAACAGTGCCAAATAAACAGCTCGCAGCAAAAAGTTTGCCATCTGTTAAAGTGAGCATATGTGCTCGATCTTGAAATGAAAAAGTCTACACAGAAGTCTCCAGTAATTTGACAATGACATATTTCTCGCGGCGAGTGAAGAGCAATCCTGAACAACGATAGGATTTGGTTTTGTGATTGGAAACCATAGTAGCTATTGCCAAAATCAAACAATTAATACTCACTACCACTGCGACAGTTAGGTTTTGTTGCAAACATCTAATCAGAAACTTAAGCAAGAGAAGACCAAAAGCGTACCGCACGTCCATTGGAACTCGAAACCATTGATATCCCGGCTTTCGGCAGTCATTGTTTCCCCACTTGGCACATCAGGTGGTGTGTTGATGACGAAAATCCATGCTTGACCACATTACACCATCAAGTTCCCACGAAAAAGAAAAGATAGCCGCGCGCGCACGAACGCGGGACGAATCTCGCGCCGCGACGCACTCCCAGAAGCGAAACAGATCGCCGGCTCGCGTCCCTCGCGCGTTCTAACGGTCCACCGACTTCCCGTCGCCAGCGGCCGGCGCATCTCGAGGCAAGGGGCGCGGGTTCGGAGAGAGAGAAAGCGCGCCCAGACACGTTGAAAGAGGAAAAGAGAAATTTACAATAACTAGCTTCAAAGCCATTCACACCTTCAAAACAACTTCACCTTTATTTCGCATCATTAGATATATGAATCAATTTTATTTAAAATGAAATAACAAGTGCCAACAGCCGCTGGGAGCGCGGCAATCGGAAGCACTTCGCCGGACCGGACAAACGTCATAAGTATACGCGGCGGGACGGAAGTAGCCGAGAGCTTCACCCCACTGACTGCACGTGCTTGCCGCAGCGGAGGAAGTTGAAGTTAACCATTCTGATGTTAGCCTGAGACCGAGGCAGGAAAAGAGGAAGTTTCAAAGAAGAAAAAAGGAACAGTCGAAGTAGAAGAAAAAAGGAACAGTATCATCATTCTGAGATGTAAAAACATTCCACCAGGTGGCGACACCCAAACTTCTCGCCGCGAATAGAGATTGCCGGTTTAGGCAGACTTATACCCATTCACACGACCGTAAATGTACCTTTAGCTAAGGGACCTTTATTCTCTGCGGCAATCAATTAAAGGGGCGATGCAACAATTTTTGTACTTTGCGCAAATGCCGCTTAAAACGAATCCCTGACGTTAATGACCTATAAAACACGGGTTCGTTTTCACCCCACGCAATAGAAGTTCCAGAAAAAAATGAAAGAAAGAAATGACTGCATCTCCAAGTGGTGAATGATGTTGATTGGGGCGAAGCTCTGGTGGTACTTGTCTGCGTATAGACGCTGAGCCGCAGCATGCCGAGCCTCTCGTTCGTTTTCATCCATGTCAGAAAGAGAATGTGCGGTATGGAACGTGGTTATACATGCATTTGAGCATTTGACCGCAGCGCCCTGTCGTCTATAAACGTTGAGCTAATCCATGCAATGTTTAACGCGATTATATATGCATTTGACTGCAGCGCCCTCTCCTGTATAGACGTTGAGCGGCTACATGCACCGCTTCATCCATGACATCCCCAGCTCTTGAGTTCCTACATCTCAAAGCCCCCTACTCGTCCCGCAGTCGTGGCCGAGTGGTTGAGGCAATGGAGTAGAAATCCATTGAGGTCTCTCCGCACAGGTTCAAATCCTGTCGACTGCGCAAAAGTTTTGTTTTTGCCCTACACGAGCACGTGAGCTCACGAGCACGACCACAAGCACCAGCAAGGTCGATGTGAGCACGTTCGCCGGACGGACAAGGCTGGACCATAATGCCCGTGTCCCACTAGAGCGACAGCCAGAAACAAAAGACAGAGACAGCCTCAACCCCATGCACATGCTCGCGATGGTACCTTTGGCAGGCGTTTAGTCCTTCGGTGCTCGTGAAGTACGCACGAGCGATTGCAAGCCTACCAAAGAGCCCTCGCGTGCATGATGCTCGTGTTTGAGATTAGCCTTCTTTATTCTACAAGCCTCTCAAATTGCGAAAGACTCCGGTTTGAGGCTTGTCGCTGTCGTTTGCTTCTGCCTGTCGCTCTGGTGGGACACGGGCATAAGGAGCTTCGCCCCTAAAACAAGCACCGTTAACCCCCCCCCCCCCCCCCACCCCCCCACCCCCCCACCCCAACTCGCAGCCAGAACAAGCTGCCACCTTATCTGGAGCCGATTATATGCCGCCAATGTGGATCATATATTCACGTGCTGGGGTTGGCAAAGCACAGGACACGCGCTGAGTACCAGACATTGCTATGGCTCGGCTATTGTCGTCGTTGCAGCGATTGGATACGGGCCACTACTCGAATGCATGTCGAGGCAACGATTGTCACGAGCCCAGATCGAATGCGTACGCAGTCTTCGCGTCCACTGTGTGAGCAGCATTAGAATATCGTCACAGCTGGGATCGCAAAGCTCGATGACGCATTCCCGGGGATCGTACACTGTTAGCAAGTGCCGTGTATTTGGTGAATATTTGGTGTGAAAAACACGCTATTTACACAAATTACCATAAATTTACACGATGAGTAACGGATAATACGTTCAGATATCATGCGAGGTTGTAAAAAACGTGTTTTGGTTCGGTCATACACGCATAACCGTGTAGCCGACCTCGATAACACGCATCGCCTCCGGCGACGACCGCGGCATTGCCGGCTATCGAAGCACCGGAATGCTTGGGGACACACTTAGAAAGGACCGTCGAGACAAATGCCGCGGAAAGAAACATGTCTCGGAAACAGGTAAGCACCAAAAGCAATTACGCCATGTCGCGGGACGTTTGCGAAACCCGCGCTTACCGTGGCTCGCCGCCATTTTCTGGTCGATGGCAATGCGGCTTCCCTCATGTCGCCCATGTTTGCATTTAGTTTAGGGCTCTTGATAATTGTTTCTTACACACCACAAATAAAGTCATGGGTCCAATTATTCGTTCAAAACAGTTAAAATGGATATAAAAAGCGTGTCTTCGATGTGAACACGTGACATTGCAGTTGGTTTCGTTTTTGCTTCAACCTTCGACTGCTTCAACTGCAAGCGATCTGGCCGATCTGGCCATGGCAGCCATGGTGCAAGCGCAACCGCGCAACGTCGATATACGGTGGAAGCAAGAGCCGGTTGGCTTTCGTTCTTTTTGTTTGACCGGAGAAATTTCTGGCAGCCGCTATTGTTTTGGTTTGACGGGACGCGAGAAGCTTCGCATAGAGCTTCGCAGTTTGCGAGCACATAGTGAAGACGTGACCGGAGAAGTGCCCCTGTGATGTTCCCGGAAGACGGAAAGTACCATTCGTCGTGTGTGCTTTGAAAGCGAGGGGAGTCACAGGGTCCACGAGTGCGCAACCACAAGCCAAGGTTCACGACAGCGCTGCGTTCTTCGGCGATCTCGTTCTGTTTGGGGCAACACGGCGATGCGAGAAAGGGCCGAAACGTTCGTGGTGTGTGGTGCGGTGCTTGTAGGTAGAAACCCGCACTAACGCGGAGCTCATATTGGTTGTTGGGGGGTTGCGTTTGACGGGTTTAGCCCCGTCTTCGTCAGCTGATCCGGTCCAGCTGGTCGGGGAGGACGCAGCGAGCGTTCTTAAAAGTAAATCTTCCTTCGTTCCGTTTCAAAATGTGGAAGATTCCCGACGCATACCGTGAGTAAAATGCTGCGGACGTTTTCAACAAAATTACGTCGTTTTAATTGAACAACGGACTTCGGATAGTTTCCCTAAATCTGCCGTTTCTATGCTTCGTGTCGTTAGACTGCATTTGCACAGCGACGTGTTCGCACAACGACGCACACCGCTCGAGTAGATGATTCGGTCCCGCAAACGACCGGTTCACCACCGATGTTTTCCTGTAAATCTCGTGTGACTCGTGTGAGTTTGTTGCGCTCATCATGCGGTGTGAATAAACTAGGGCAAGATTTTCTACCTGCCCACAGATGCATGAACTGAGACCAATTTTTTACGTAGAGAACATAGTGGTTTTTCTTTACATTGGGAAGAGGCCCGAATTTGTCTCTTTTCTTTCTGGCACTGCCCCAAGTTTCAAGTTGCAGTTTCAGTAGACATACCTACTAACAGGTACAAACTGCTCTAAAGCAGGTAAAAGACTGGGAAGTCAGGACGGTGCGGACACCGTGTTTTGCGCTTCTCGCAAGGTGACTGATGCTTTTGCGAGGTATGCGGAATATGCAAACGATTTTGTTATGCCCTTCGTTTGCGTCTCCAGAAAAAAGAATAAGATTATTTACAAATTTAGGCGCAATCACAAGCCAAGATTTACGATAACAGTGCGTTCGCTTCGGTGGTCCGTGTAGTGGTATTATACGCTGCTTTCTGCAACACCGCGTCATGACGAAGAGCTGGAACGGTCACGGTCTGTGCTGGGCTAGCGGTTGACAGAAACCCGCATCGCCCGCATCGGCACCGAGTGCACTTGGGCTGTTGATGCTCGAGCCTTTCATACGCGGCTTGTCGCCAGCTGATCCTGCTGCTCGACGGTGAGGAAGCGGCGAGTGTGACCTCTGAAGTAAATGTAAATCCTCGTTCATCCAGTTATCCAGTGTCAAAGTGTGGAAGATGTCCAACGTGTACTAAGGGCGGGAACTACGAGCGTTTTGCCTTGCTTTTATAACCGAAACCAGAGCAGCGAGATAATTGCCTTGCGTACTCCAAAATGACGCAAGCAATAAGTTTCAACAGGTCGATTACGTCACCGCGGATGTAGGCGAGACTGTGCACTGTTTAAACGCTTGCAGTATCCACGAGTGCTACCAGAAAAACGACGTCAACAGAGAAGGAGCTCGCGATTTTAGCATAATGCAGTGCCACGGGCTCGTGAATTTTCAATGTGGCTATATAGAAATATTTAAAAAAAAAAACGCATCAGCGCCACATTAATGGTCACGAATAACATCGGTCACAAACTCCCAAGCCTCACCGCTTCGCTCGACACCAACACGACATACGACAACAATCTGCATCAAAACGCCCCAAAAGTGAAGGCGTCTGCTCCCGTACGCGTACTACAACTAGCGGAAGTGAAGTGTTGGGCGGATGTCCTTCACAATAATATATATGAAAAATGCCTTGCGCCAAGTATAATTTCCATTGATTATTGAATACGTACTGATAAAATCCCAATCATTTGTTTTTCTATCTGATTCAAGCGAGTCGGACTGCTCATAACACTGGTCGAGCATGAAAATAACAAAAATTTGAACTTTTTCATGGCCGGTTTAAGATTTATTGTTAGTACATCGTTGTTTTTCGCAAAGGACTAGTTTTACAGATTTTGCCTCCATACTTTTTAAATGCAAACAGTTCTTACATACGGCTGTGCATTGTGCCGTGTTTTGTGTCTTCTTCTATAAATCGGTAACGGTCAGCGACCAACGAGCTCACCCGTACATGTCAAGCATATATACGCCGCGGGGAGAGTCCGTTGTTAGTAGGAAGTGTCGGGCGTAGTGTCGGTGTTGCGTTTGTGTATGTGTCGCTGCTGTGTCCTACGTGGTGCTCGTGTTGTCTGTGATGTATGTAGAGTAGCAGTCTACTCGTGATAGTTCCAAGCGTATTAACCGACTCCTGCTTTTTTTTCATTGGTTGCTAGAAATCGCACTAGGTGGCGCAAGTTACCGTCCGATTACAAGAGTTTGCTTGAGCAGTTTATCCATGTAAGTTCAATATTCGTTTTTTTTTTTGTCTAGTGGTTTTGTCGTAGCTGCCGACGCCACCGACCGCCGACGATGCAAGTACGTACCTTTGCACGTAGCTTCGTCCGCCGCTCGGAGACTGTTTACTGTGCATAAAAGACATCGAACGAGAACGAACGCGTCCTGTATGCTTTCAGTTCGGCTGAAAGGCGCGGCTGGCTGGGCTCGTCCCTCGCCTGTTCTCGGCTGCTGGCCGCCATGTTTCATAAGGAACACGTTGAACCGTGCTTCTCGGAAGGCAAACACGGTGTAGCGTGTTAACTTTACACAGCACCTCATGTGTAGACGAAAAACACAGATGGCTCCGTGTAAAACGAACACGTTTCGACGTGTCCGCTATGGGACAACGGTTTACACGTCTGGGCGTGTTATTTTTGCTAACAGTGTACTGTTGCCATTGTCACCACAGCTCCGTCATCAAATTTCGCGAAGGAGCAAAAGGCGGCTTTGGAACGAGAGACTGAAAGAAAAGCTCCGGTTTCATCTTTTGAATTCCGCCGCGACGAAGACGCTTCCTGGTCAGTGGTGTTGCGTTCGAGTATTCTTGGGTCCCACTAGTGCCAGAAGCTGGTGTAAAGTAAGAAATATTCCTACCTAATGTCGTTGCACAGCCGCGTGGCGTGTGCTCGCGACCCAAGAGCACGGGCTGATTCGACGATAGCAAAGGGACCTATGCTGAAAGTACCTTTATGCTGACCGTGTGAATGGGGTATGAGGGACCCTCCATGCGCGTTCTCCATAGGGTGATGGCACGGCCACTCGATGAGGACCAGTGTTGCCAGATGGAGAAAAAAAAAGTCAGCAGATTGATCCCCAAAAAGTCAGTAGATTTGCACAAAAATCAGTAGATTCCACGAAATATGTTTTGCCATGTTTTGCTATCTTCATTAATACACACTTTAAAGTAACAGTATAGAGTAGCAAATAACATGGTAATAAACACAAATAAAAATGAAAGAAAAAAAAAAAAGACCAGTTCTCGAGTAACTTTATATGACGGACGAATTAAAATGGCACCATAAATGTTTTTGTTTTAGTCATTATTGACTATTTCGAGGATTATTCTTTGAAATCGAGACTGAGGGCACTTTTGGGATCACAGATGAAGGCGACAGTGCGACGTTCACCTGTCGCTATTATTGAAACGAAACGGAAACAAGACGCTCTGGCAAGTGCGCGCGAACATGTCCAATGGAAGTCCTCTGCATGCTGCCTGCCATCTTTCCTTACTGGGCTGTGGAAGGTTTTTGAAGCAACGCTGTTGGTCCGCAGCACTGTTGAGGCTACGCGTCGTCTGCTACGGGCTTATTTCTTTTTCGCCTGACCCAAAGTTTGCGTTCAAAAGTGGAGAAACTTCATTCGTTAGCTTTTTAAGCCACGGAGGAATAGAATTTTATCATTTTCTTGCCACAGCCTGCCAAATAAAAGAAAATAACTGAAATTCGGATGTCGATCCCATGCATTCCGCCGTACGAATGAATGAAAATTGCGGCTCTCTCCGCTCAAGTCGGAGCTAATCTAGTAGATTGTATCAAAGCAGCCGAGAGTTCAGGCGCATGCGCAAACACCTCTCGCTCTGCGCCGCGGGCTGATTGGCTCACTCGGGAGAGGGACGTTACGGCGAGATCATAGACTAGCCAAACTCTCTCCATATATGGCTCTCGCCCGGATGTCACCGTCGAACCTGCCGAACCTGCTCTGGGTGAATAGATAGATGAATATACGGCTACGTCACTCGAAAAGGACGGGCTTCTGGGCCATCTAGCCAGTGCTTCGTTTTTAATTCTGGGACATTATGAGTTTCTTTTGATAGGCGACACTGGGAACTGAAGGGGCCATATAATAAATTTTTAATATGTTTACTAGAAAAAGTCAGTAGATTTTCTTGTTTTTCAGTGAATCAGTAGACCCGGAACGAAATCAGTAGATCTACTGATAAATCAGTAGACCTGGCAACACTGATGAGGACTCCCCTTGGGAGCGGCCTGCCGTATGCCTCACTCCGCCGGTGAGAGCGATAGTTCTACTTGACCCCGCAGCGCCAGCCGTGGCGCTCGTTATCGGTGAGAGATAGAGTTCCTTTCGGGGGAGCATAGCGAGGAACTCTATACTTCGTTTCACGTTAGTATGTACACTGTTAGCAAAAATAACACGCCCAGACGTGTAAACCGTTGTCCCATAGCGGACACGTCGAAACGTGTTCGTTTTACACGGAGCCATCTGTGTTTTTCGTCTACACATGAGGTGCTGTGTAAAGTTAACACGCTACACCGTGTTTGCCTTCCGAGAAGCACGGTTCAACGTGTTCCTTATGAAACATGGCGGCCAGCAGCCGAGAACAGGCGAGGGACGAGCCCAGCCAGCCGCGCCTTTCAGCCGAACTGAAAGCATACAGGACGCGTTCGTTCTCGTTCGATGTCTTTTATGCACAGTAAACAGTCTCCGAGCGGCGGACGTAGCTACGTGCAAAGGTACGTACTTGCATCGTCGGCGGTCGGTGGCGTCGGCAGCTACGACAAAACCACTAGACAAAAAAAAAACAAAAAAAAACACGAATATTGAACTTACATGGATAAACTGCTCAAGCAAACTCTTGTAATCGGACGGTAACTTGCGCCACCTAGTGCGATTTCTAGCAACCAATGAAAAAAAAGCAGGAGTCGGTTAATACGCTTGGAACTATCACGAGTAGACTGCTACTCTACATACATCACAGACAACACGAGCACCACGTAGGACACAGCAGCGACACATACACAAACGCAACACCGACACTACGCCCGACACTTCCTACTAACAACGGACTCTCCCCGCGGCGTATATATGCTTGACATGTACGGGTGAGCTCGTTGGTCGCTGACCGTTACCGATTTATAGAAGAAGACACAAAACACGGCACAATGGACAGCCGTATGTAAGAACTGTTTGCATTTAAAAAGTATGGAGGCAAAATCTGTAAAACTAGTCCTTTGCGAAAAACAACGATGTACTAACAATAAATCTTAAACCGGCCATGAAAAAGTTCAAATTTTTGTTATTTTCATGCTCGACCAGTGTTATGAGCAGTCCGACTCGCTTGAATCAGATAGAAAAACAAATGATTGGGATTTTATCAGTACGTATTCAATACTCAAGGGAAATTATACTTGCGCAAGGCATTTTTTATATATATTATTGTGAAGGACATCCGCCCAACACTTCACTTCCGCTAGTTGTAGTACGCGTACGGGAGCAGACGCCTTCACTTTTGGGGCGTTTTGATGCAGATTGTTGTCGTATGTCGTGTTGGTGTCGAGCGAAGCGGTCGAGGCTTGGGAGTTTGTGACCGGTGTTATTCGAGATCATTAATGTGGCGCTAATGCGTCTTTTTTTTGTTTTTTTTTTTTTTATTTTTATATAGCCACATTGAAAATTCACGAGCCCGTGGCACTGCATTATGCTAAAATCGCGAGCTCCTTCTCTGTTGACGTCGTTTTTCTGGTAGCACTCGTGGATACTGCAAGCGTTTAAACAGTGCACAGTCTC
This sequence comes from Ixodes scapularis, assembly GCF_016920785.2. Classification (NCBI taxonomy): domain Eukaryota; kingdom Metazoa; phylum Arthropoda; class Arachnida; order Ixodida; family Ixodidae; genus Ixodes; species Ixodes scapularis. The sequence continues at coordinate 94,177,254 of NW_024609880.1, forward strand.
GCCTACATCCGCGGTGACGTACTCAACCTGTTGAAACATATTGCTTGCGTCATTTTGGAGTACGCAAGGCAATTATCTCGCTGCTCTGGTTTCGGTTATGAAAGCAAGGCAAAACGCTCGTAGTTCCCGCCCTCAGTACACGTTGGACATCTTCCACACTTTGACACTGGATAACTGGATGAACGAGGATTTACATTTACTTCAAAGGTCACACTCGCCGCTTCCTCACCGTCGAGCAGCAGGATCAGCTGGCGACAAGCCGCGTATGAAAGGCTCGAGCATCAACAGCCCAAGTGCACTCGGTGCCGATGCGGGCGATGCGGGTTTCTGTCAACCGCTAGCCCAGCACAGACCGTGACCGTTCCAGCTCTTCGTCATGACGCGGTGTTGCAGAAAGCAGCGCATAATACCACTACACGGACCACCGAAGCGAACGCACTGTTATCGTAAATCTTGGCTTGTGATTGCGCCTAAATTTGTAAATAATCTTATTCTTTTTTCTGGAGACGCAAACGAAGGGCATAACAAAATCGTTTGCATATTCCGCATACCTCGCAAAAGCGTCAGTCACCTTGCGAGAAGCGCAAAACACGGTGTCCGCACCGTCCTGACTTCCCAGTCTTTTACCTGCTTTAGAGCAGTTTGTACCTGTTAGTAGGTATGTCTACTGAAACTGCAACTTGAAACTTGGGGCAGTGCCAGAGGGAAAAGAGACAAATTCGGGCCTCTTCCCAATGTAAAGAAAAACCACTATGTTCTCTACGTAAAAAATTGGTCTCAGTTCATGCATCTGTGGGCAGGTAGAAAATCTTGCCCTAGTTTATTCACACCGCATGATGAGCGCAACAAACTCACACGAGTCACACGAGATTTACAGGAAAACATCGGTGGTGACTTAAGTTTCCCTGAAATTCTGTATAACCGGTCGTTTGCGGGACCGAATCATCTACTCGAGCGGTGTGCGTCGCTGTGCGAACACGTCGCTGTGCAAATGCAGTCTAACGACACGAAGCATAGAAACGGCAGATTTAGGGAAACTATCCGAAGTCCCTTGTTCAATTAAAACGACGTAATTTTGTTGAAAACGTCCGCAGCATTTTACTCACGGTATGCGTCGGGAATCTTCCACATTTTGAAACGGAACGAAGGAAGATTTACTTTTAAGAACGCTCGCTGCGTCCTCCCCGACCAGCTGGACCGGATCAGCTGACGACGACGGGGCTAAACCCGTCAAACGCAACCCCACAACAACCAATATGAGCTCCGCGTTAGTGCGGGTTTCTACCTACAAGCACCGCACCACACACCACGAACGTTTCGGCCCTTTCTCGCATCGCCGTGTTGCCCCAAACAGAACGAGATCGCCGAAGAACGCAGCGCTGTGGTGAACCTTGGCTTCTAGTTGCGCACTCGTGGACCCGTGACTCCCCTCGCTTCAAAGCACACACGACGAATGGTACTTTCCGTCTTCCGGGAACATCACAGGGGCACTTCTCCGGTCACGTCTTCACTATGTGCTCGCAAACTGCGAAGCTTCTCGCGTCCCGTCAAACCAAAACAATAGCGGCTGCCAGAAATTTCTCCGGTCAAACAAAAAGAACGAAAGCCAACCGGCTCTTGCTTCCACCGTACATCGACGTTGCGCTTGGCATGGCCAGATCGGCCAGATCGCTTGCAGTTGAAGCAGTTGAAGGTTGAAGCAAAAACGAAACCAACTGCAATGTCACGTGTTCACATTGAAGACACGCTTTTTATATCCATTTTAACTGTTTTGAACGAATAATTGGACCCATGACTTTATTTGTGGTGTGTAAGAAACTATTATCAAGAGCCCTAAACTAAATGCAAACATGGGCGACATGAGGGAAGCCGCATTGCCATCGACCAGAAAATGGCGGCGAGCCACGGTATGCGCGGGTTTCGCCAACGTCCCGCGACATGGCGTAATTGCTTTTGGTGCATATCTGTTTCCGAGACATGTTTCTTTCCGCGGCATTTGTCTCGACGGTCCTTTCTAAGTGTGTCCCCAAGCATTCCGGTGCTTCGATAGCCGGCAATGCCGCGGTCGTCGCCGGAGGCGATGCGTGTTATCGAGGTCGGCTACACGGTTATGCGTATATGACCGAACCAAAACACGTTTTTTACAACCTCGCATGATATCTGAACGTATTATCCGTTACTCATCGTGTAAATTTATGGTAATTTGTGTAAATAGCGTGTTTTTCACCCCAAATATTCACCAAATACACGGCACTTGCTAACAGTGTACTTGTCAGCCGCGCGTGCTAAAAGCGCGAGATAGTTGATTTGAAGGAAGCCTCGGCGGCTGCATGAGCGTTTGTGCAGCGACTGCTCCTGTCAAGGCAGTAAAGGCTAGCCGCTCGCGCTAGCACAGCGTTCGCGGTTAGTCCATGCTAAGGTAAGACGAAATATAGTGAGAGAGGAGCAGTACGCCCGGCCCGGCCCGGCCCGGTGTGGCTATTTAGATTTTTTTTTTTTCGCGAAGCCGCAAGTCTCAGTTGAAACGAGTGCCAGATTGCGTGAATGATGTGACAAATCTGTGTAGAATAAAAGCACATGATTTTTTCTGCGAAAAGCTCATTCAGCTACAGTCTGCGCGTTAAAGCTCCATTCTGCCGGCAGTATGAGCGAATTGTCGTCTTCTTGTTCCCGTAACTGTTGCCCCGTTTCTATTACCACTGTAATATAGGACTTATAGTTGGATATAGCTATAGGCTGTACCATTTTCGGTTTTAATTGACGCTCGAGCACGCGCGAGCTGTGCTATTTATTCATCTGTGAAGGACAATATAAAATCGGATTCCGCGTGCACAACTTCAGCAATATAAACTTCATTGTTCACAAAAACAGACCAAGGGATTCATATAGTTCACAAGCGGAGTACCGTTCGGGAAGGCTTCCGCGAAAGCCTTAATATATTCTCTAATGGGCTGTTTAGGTCACCAGCCCAGTTTGCCAAAAAAGGTCTGAGGGGTTTTCTGAAAAAGAGCTCGCAGGAGCTCTTCGCTGTGGTAGGGGTCTCGGCAGTTAACACACCACATCAGCGGGCAGTCCATAAGGTGTGAAAGCACAGCTCTCGAGAGGACCTTGCACATCCGTCCTCGACGACGAATCTCTGCCGACTGTAGAGCCCTCTCGACAAAGGTGCATGCGAGCTTGCACAGCCAGACAGCTTCAGGTCGTGGATAGCTGAGTCCTTCTTGGTCAAGGATAAACATGGACTGATATGCGCCGTCATGTGATGCATTCCCCTTAAGTTGCGCTTGCATTCAGGAAACGTCACCTACAAAGTTTAGCGGGTTCTACACATTAGCCTTCCTTTCTTTCACTGAGAAATTCTTATTGCTTTGCTAGGTTGAATGTTTCAGCTAATTACTTTGAAATTACGACAATTTCTAGAAATAAAAATGGTCACCTTTTGTTCGCAAACGAAGGCCAAGTAGCCAGCCATGTAAGTCAGCGGTGCGAACTCAAGTTCGAAAGAGACTTCATTATACTTGATCAACTACAGGATTTCCTGTTTCACGAGTGGAGTTGGCACATTTCATCGCCGTTTGGCACTCAGAGCTAGAATGTGCATTTACATTTCCGGCAGCTTCCAAAATGCCAACACAAACCACACACGCGTGCGGAGAGAGACACTACGATATTTTCGCCGAGCACAGCGGTGCATATAGGTGGGGGGAAAGCGAGTTTTGCTGCTTTCTGCAACCGCTGCAGCGCCTCGGTATCGGCGAAGCCAATGATAGGCAGATATTTTATCTGGGTAGCGGAGCAAGAGCGCGTTGGGCGCCTTCTCTATACTCCGTTTCACCTTATGTTGTACCGCAGCGAAGGCTGGAAGCGCGAGCTCATAGCGTTGACAGCTGCCCTTACTGCACGAGAGCTTGAGCCGCCGAGATCTGCCCCAGAGCAAGGAGCTCGCGCTTACAGCCTTTCCTGCGGTACATTGGGTGAAACAGAGTATAGACGCTTTACACACGCGCCAAATTACAGCCGCCATTGCTGACCTTCTCTTGTCTTACCGAGATGCCGAGCAACTGAAACGGTAGTTGACGATCCTCTACAAAGGCCGATGCTTTAGAAAGACACAGTTGAATCTAATATGGCAATAACCTGGCCTGCTATGGTAATGATGAAGTGAAATAAACGAAATAAGAGGAAACAAAAACTAAAGGTCAGTTATGGCGGCGTCCATGCACAGCTGCTGCAAAGCGTCTATAGCTTTCAGCTTACAAGACCTCTCACCGATGTGCAGCGCCCCCACGAAAAAGGGGAGAAGTTCTCTTCTCACGCGCGCTCTTTTGTTTTCGGAAAGACATCGGCAGGCCGCACCAACAGAGGGGATCGAGTGGCCGTGGTGATGGCATCTGGCAATCTTGTTCCGCACGCTTTTTCTTTCTTTTTTTTTTCTGATGCGCGTGAAAGAGTGTGTTTCTTCACGCGCTCATGGCGCTGACTGTGCTGTGGCGACAATTTGATTTCGACGATTTCTTATTTTCCCTGTCAGCGCGTGCCGTCGGCATCGGGTACTACCAATACCACCTAGAACACAGGGCCTGCGCGTTTCCTCCTCTAAACGTCATCACTAGGAGATCCCCTCTGCGCCCTGTGGCCCGGATGAGCACCATCGTGTGCTCCATCGTCTGCGATATCGCCTGCTGTAGTGCCACTAAATACGCTACACCTCAGAGTAACGACAGTTTCCCATATTATGGCTTAAAATCAGGGTTGCCTGTTTTCTGAAGCTTTGTCTGAAATCACAGGAAACGCTTTTCCGTCCTCCACAAATGTTTAAACAGTTCGCGACAGAGCAGAGCAATTTCGCATGAGCTTCCTAACACCGAATCTAATGCTGAGGAAGTCGCACTTTTGAATCACTACGCTCGGCAGTTGCGTCAGCTCAGGGGGGCTATGTTGCGCTTTTTGCACTCCCAGGAGACTTGGAAGAGGGAAGTGACGTCAACGACACAGCAAACGCAGATTGGATGTTGACAGAAGAGAACGAAATCAACACCCAATCTGCGCTTGCTGTGTCGTTGACGTCACTTCCCTCTCCCTAGTCTCCTGGGAGTGCAAAAAGCGCAACATAGCCCCCCTGCACCAGCACCATAATGGTGGCAGCCACAACAATGTCGGGGAACAGAGTGCCGATACTCTAAGCGTTGCTCATTTAATAGCTCTAGTCAGCTCCATCGCCTGTCTCTCTGGTCATGCTCAGAACGAGCTCACATTAATAGGCTGCTAAGACCGGCAATCTTGATTGCCGGTCTTAACAGTCTATTGCCGGTCTTAGCAGCCAATCAATCTTGATTGCCGCTCTTGATTGCCGGTCTTGATTGCCGCTTGAGCGCGAGCTGGTAGCGCGCCATGCGACACGTATGGCGCGCTACCAGCTCGCGCTCAGCAGTCGCGCACACAGCTATGGCCGTTAGTGAAGGCGTCGTAGTAGTGACGTGGCCCTTACTCTCGCCAAGCATCAGCCTGTTCGCCGCTTGGGGCAGGACGGGGATCTCCGAACGAAACGTCGTGCGGAGGCCTTGTCTTCTCGCTGGTATTGGTACTACAAAGGCTGGCATCATCCTAAGTAGAAGGACATTGAGGCACCCTAGGCAGCTCAAAAGTGTGAGCTTGCCCTGAGCTTCCGCTGTAGACAGAGCACCCAAATATGGCATCCTCGTGTCATCAGCACGAGCTGTGGGTAAATCAAATTATGATCTCCCATGAACACGAGCTGGGACAGTGCAAAGGAATCTGGCGAACGCTCGCTATCAAAACGCGCTCAATCGCAAAGCCCATTTAAGTATTTGGGGATGTTATACTAAACACATAACAGTAGAACAACTGCATGCCCCCCCCCCCCCCCCCCCCTTTCTCCTCTTCGTCCTGTTGCTGCTGACGCAAGGCCCAGTTTGACGGTCCACAAGGGGCCCCAGACACGGATGGTTGAGAACCAAAGGTTCAAAGGTGTTCTCAAGAATCTCGCCCACTAACTATATAGGGTAGGCAATGGCACTTACCATCACAAGCAGGAACAGTCCTCTTGGGAAAAAGGAACCGAACGGTGCCATCTCTGCTTCCCGGGATGATGCGTCGCGAGAGTCCAGCTGCTTCTAACAGCGAATGGCGAATTCGGATGTTCGATTGCCGGCGGCACGGGCAACCAAGAACGCGCCACCGTCGCACCACGTGACCGTTTCCACCCGAACCAACGCCTCCCGAAAGAAAAGCGCCGGCAACTGGCGCTTTGTCTGCCTAGATCGCGCATGAACTTTGTTAACTTCTTCCTCGTTTATTGAATGGTACAAGGAGCACACTTTATACGTCAACAACATAAATTCGGATGCTATATAAGAAGTGTGTAAACACAATTGGCATCGAAATAGTTTTCAAAATATTGACATTAATATAGTTCGCGCAGCTTACATGATCTTAAGATATAAAATCAATGGAAGGCAGATTAATAAAGCTGTGTGGTCTTACCAGCATATGTGTCAAAATCCCATATATTTTGTTTGGATTTCCGAAGAGCTGTTGCCATTCTACGAGGCTCCCAAGAAGATTTGTCAGCGTTGCTTTTCATATTCTGTCATTCTTATTACCTTTTTTGAGGATCCTCAGTGTCGAACTGCATCATAATCCATTCATTAATGTCTTACAGCCATGTTATACCACGCCATGCCCCCAACAATTTATCTTAGGGTTTTTTTTTTTCAATTTTTAAACACAATTTGGCAAGCTCTTTCTTTTTTAATTCCCTTTCCAATTAGAATATGACGTAGGATGGAAAGTTGGGCTAGTTGGTAGTTACTCATATTGGTTTTAAAAGCGCACAAAAGACGAGGACAGAGTAAGAAACACAAACGACGGACGAGCGCTCACTCGCAACTGATAGGTTTTATTGGAACCTCAGAAAACACAAAAAGCATCCCGACCCCCCCCCCCCCCCCCCGACCCCCCCCCCCCCCCCCCTCCCCCAGATCGCTCATGCGCACCGCAGCTCCTTGTTGTCAAACTACACATCTTAAAAACTGTAAAATCACGATGTTTACGTGTTGACACGTGTCGTTGTCTTTAGAAACGCCAACTAGGCCTCAGTCAGTGCAAGGGAGGGTTGGCTTATGCATCCCTCTCCCCGAGAAGCTATCTGAAAGATCTCTCTCGCCCTCTGTTCTGCCCAAAATATTTGTGTCACCGAACGCTGGAGAGCAGCCGCACCTGTCACAGTGGATAGGCAGGTGGCCCGACGGAGTAGCTCGAAGAGAGGCACGGTGCTCCCTAAACACCGTGTAACATGTATCAGTAATATTGCCACGCACATTGCCGAGCGAGCGTGTGGCCGAATGCTTACCGCGCTTGGCTCTCGCGCAGAGGCTCCGGGTTCGATACCGGGGAGCGGGCTCCTCTTTTATTTATTCTTTCAACTTGACATTCTCGTAAGTTCGAGAACCTTGTCGGTCTGATCGAGTTACGAATGTTCTACGGGCCGACCTTTCTACGCCGAATGTTCCAGAAACACAAGCGGGTACAAAAGGTGCTCCGCGTGGCGGTTCTGGGTCAGTCTCGCCCCAGTGCTCGATCCTAGCTGTTTCGCCGACATCGACGCCTGCGACGCCAGCCTTTCTCTATATCGTTTTGGGCACAAGTTCGCCCCCATTAAACTTTTAGTTTCTTCAGCTATTCGCCGGCTCACCATTTTTCATTCGTGACAATATCCTGCTCGCTATAGTTGGACTGCATAAAGTAACCCTGCGATACTTTTTTTTTTTTTTTTGTGTTGTTGCTTGCTAATAAACCGTTCTGGTAACCCAGATTCGCGCAGCTGTATAATTGTCGTTGTCACTGACGTCGATGCAAATTACGCAATGCGGCGATGCGGAAGTATCTTAATAAGGAATTGAAGTACATTTCTAAGTATTTGTACTCTACTCAAGATACTTTACAGTGAAAGTAACTTGAGTACTATTTTAAATATTTTATGAAGCAGGTATTTAGTAACTTTACTTAAATACTTTTATCGAGTATTTTGTCCAACACTGATATACCCCTAAAAAGAAATTAGAGGGGATAAAGCAATATGAGATGGAAATAACATTGTCGAATCAGATAGTAGTTCATTTAGTGGGGAGGGGGAGCCAAAGCTTGCGAGTGCTGAACAACAAAAGCAAACAAAAAAGCTAAAAATAAAAAGTGGCCCGGGAAAAGAAAAGGTTGGGGAAAATTATCCGTACTCAACAAAAAAAAAAAAAAATACGCAAGAAAAAAATAAAACATTTGCCTTGTCACTAAAAAAAAAGCAAAAGTTTTAAAGAAAAAAAAAAAAAAGCCTGTCCGAAAGTTTTTGGTTAGGAAGGGCTGGCTCATCTTCAAAGCAGATATAGGTCATGTGTGACCTCCGACGCGACCAAATCCCGAAATATTCCTTTGTGCTAGAAGATTGAGGTGAATTAAATCTTTGGGGGATTTTTCTTTGAATAAGGAGTGGTAGGATGTAACGGTGTACGCCTGCATGAGATTAACCACTTGGGCCGCATTCATCCGTTTTGGAGGTTCTCTTCGTACTTAAACGTGTTAGGATGTGGTTCAAATATCGATTGTTAAATTTGAGGATCTCGTAGTGTCTCAACGTGCGCATCTCGAGAAACTGAAGGACGGAGAAGTCCAGAAGCCAGCTGCAAACTAACTAGCCTTCCCGGACTTTCATTAATGCCCTGGTTGAAGGTATTAAACTTGTAAATAATATACGATTCTTTCTGCTCTCTTTCAATTTTCGTGCTGAAGCCTGATTCCAGAATCACAACAGAAATGTGCTCGATTGAGTGATCAGGAAGAGAGAGGTGGCTTTTAGAGCGGAAGGTTGGGGAGTGTTTCTGCGTTACATTTGTGGTTGTCAAAGCGTATTCTGAAAGCCAGATTAGTCTGTCCGATGTACCGTTTGCTACCGACATCGCAGTGCAGGAGATAAATCACGTTTGACATGCCGCAATCGTAGCTACCCCTTATTTATTTATTTATTTATTTAAGTACCCTCAAGGACCTTATGATCCACGTGAACTCTCAATTTGTGCTCGTGGCGTTCTTTGTCTCTGACATGTGCTTGCATACTTTACACCTGGGCTTTCGGCACGGTCGGCCACCTAGGCTTGCGGGAGTGGTAGTTTTGGATTTTACTAAGACGTCCCGGAGATTCCTCCTAGCATAGCAACGCCGAAAGTACGGATCTTTGACAAATATATATACAAACCTATGTGTTCTTGGTGTCGTCGAAAAAATAAAAGCAGAAACAAAAAACGACGAGGTTTCGGTTTGAAAACACGCGGAAGGGCAAGTGCCAGGAGGACGCGGATATTAGACATTGGCGTCGGCTGCGTTTTTCAGAAAATACGGTTTCTGCATAGGACGGTTTGATCGATAGATCGTTTTATTATAAGATCAATAGCGCAAGCCGACCGGTAAACAAGAATAGGATCCGGCGGTATCACGGAAAAACATGGACTGTCGTTGTCCACAGATTCGTGGCAAGCAAAATGTACGAGAGGGGGCTCCGAGTGCGGAAAGACACCGCACCACTCCGGGCGACCTCGCACGTCTTGGCTTCAGACTTCACGGTCAGGGGCAACTGGACTTCCGCGTAACGATAAAAACCCGGTGACGCCACGGTTGCGTCCACCGTGGACACATTCTGGGGACCTCCGTACTCGTACTCGCGGATTTTGCCTTCTCTCTCTATCGTGAGGACGCCTTCATAACGACCATGTGCGACGAATCGCAGTTCTTCGGGGCGGACATGTTCCAGGAGAGGATCTTCGAGTACCGTGACCGGGCAGACCCAGAGGTTGTTCCCGTTGACCTTGGTCTTGAACCACACGGCGAAGAATCCTCCGACTGTAACGACGCTTGTCCAGCGAAGTTGCTACAGAAAAGGAGAAAGGATGACGTAAACATGTTTTTGACTTAACGTATGAAAAACTTTGTAGCTGTATTTCGAATTTTTCGATATGTCGATCAAACCGACATAAGAAGAGAGTTTCATTTGATGAGAGACGCTAAGGTTCGATATCCGTCGTCCTGGCACGATCCGCCGTGCGTCTTTTCAAAATGTTGCCACATCAATCCCTCTTTTTTTTTTTTTTTTTTCTTCTTGCAGCGACCGAAAGAATGCACAGACTAAATAAAGCGAGAGGATATCGTGTGGAATGACGCAAAACATGTCCTGAACACACGACGCTTGCGAAAATAGGCTAAACCTATCAGGCATAGTAAATGCCGCGTAATCCTGTTTCTTTTTCTTTTTTCGGTGTGTTATTGGGCTAGTTGGGGAAAGCGAACGCACAAACAAAATGACGAGCGCCGTGATTAAGCACTTTTAACGATGCTTGATTTCCTCCATCGGATCATAGACTTCGGCTGCGGTAGGCCTTAGTGTGGAACGGAGTCTCTATAGGCCTCGTACTACCACATGAGGTCGCCGTGGTAGAAGTGAAGTATTTGCTTCGTTCATCCAAATTTTCTTTAAAAAGTAACTGCAAAAAAAAAAAATTTTTAACAGCCTATACGGGACACGGATGTCACAAAACAAATCTTCCGCGAAAAAACAAATTTTTTGTTGCAATATTTACGCCGCAGGACGTAATTTAGTCGGAGTCACAACTTCTCCACATTTGAAACTCCCGCTCTTTCGACGCGCGTTTTATACGTCACTCCGTGACGTATAGCAGCCATTACGTGAAGTGCAATACCAACTTTCTGGCGCGCGATTTAAAACGGACAAAACAGCCGCAAACCAAAATCAGACCTCCGCAATAAATATTGCTGTAAATAATTTTGTTTTCGGCTGAAAAAATGTTTTGTGACATGTTTGTCCCAATTGGGCTGTTTAAAAATACACTTTTTTTTTTTTTTTGCAGTTGCCCTTTAAGACTGAGTTCTTATTGCGAAAAATATTGAGCGCATGCAGTAAAAAAAGAAAAATACAAACCTGAGAGGCAATGGTAGTTTTCCGTTCAAATTCTACCGTTCTCATCGGAAGAATAGTAAAGACTGAGCGGGAAACAGACCATTTCGGTCGGTTGTAAGACTGTTCCTTGTCAGTGCTTAAGTCCACGTTCCAGGATCGGTCGCTGCTGACTTCAAGTTTAGAGCCATCTTCTACGAGAAGAGTGGTGCCTTTCGCCTTGACAACGAGGGGTCCTTTCCCGTAGTCGAAGCCACTCTCGACTGTCCAAGAATATTTGACTACACTTGTTGTGTTAAAGGCAGTCTCTAACGAATTCGTTGGGTCTTTATTTGGGATAGTGCCTTGAATCGCCGTACGTAGTTCACTAGTGACTTTTTCTCCGCTGGGGTACTCGATGGAGCTCGCTGCCACGTTCACCTTATACCTGTAAAATAATGTTCCGTGCAACGGTACAGACATGCGCTGATATAGCAATAAAACTAAATCTCTTTTTCCAAAGCGTGCCAGTCTAAGAAAGAACTCGTTGAAACTACGAAAGGAATATTTTAAAGTGCACCATAATGGCAGAGAACATTGCTTCAAATTGTAATCGGTCTGTGTCGAACACACGGTGCGGGCTTCCGCGCGAGGCAAGCTAGAGGTACTATATTGTAATCAAATAAGATGTTACGAGGCAAAGTCAAAAAGTAACGGAAATATATACTTGTATTCACAAAAAAATGAGACAAGATTCAAATAAGTTTGCAGTTTTTCATCACAGTCGCTCCACCCCCCCCCCCCCCCTTTCCCCCCCTTTGGCGCTCAGGACATGTCCGCTAGCGCTTAAAGGGGTCATGAAACGATTTTCCTTCTTCTTCCTCCTTAGCTTTAATCCTCAACTCAAATGCGAATTGTGAAATCACGTCGTCGCGACATTCTTCGGCACCGGTGCGATGATGACTCCTAGCTTCCAACGTGCTTTTTATGCACACCATATAGAACTTGGCATTCCCCAGGGACGATAAGTTCCGTCAGGGCACTCATTGGCCATAAACGCGAATCCGAATATTCGTCGACGGATTGATTGTTGACGAGCGCATACGTCCGAGTGACGCAGTTCTCGTGTCCAACGCGTGAGCTAGGCTCGGCTGACGTCAGGTTGGCACCGCTGACGCGCTTTGGGAACCGCGGATGTACCATAGCGAAAAGGCGGAGAGCTTTCGAAGGAAAGACGGAAAATAGTCCGCTATATTTTCAAATGTTCGTACCGAAAAGCTGACTGTTGACTTTTCTACCCTCTATCTTTCCGCCAACTGAACGATATGCGATTAGTAAAGTCCCAATTTAAAACCATTCATCCCAGCCCAAAATTCGTTTCATGACCCCTTTAACCTACGCGTGTATACCGCGGAAGAAAACACCTTCTTCGGCCGGTTTTCTCGAAGCGATGGTAAACCCATTTTGGTGAACCACGGTGCCTAGGAAGGAAAAAGTACCTAGGTACTGTAATAACCGGGTAAATATAGAACAACAATAATTACTTTTGATTGGGCAGTAAGATGCGCCATCTATCGGTGAAACAAGCCAGTCATTTTGTTTATCCTCTTTTTCCGCTGGTTGTTATCAATCTAGTATGGTATTTTAAGTCAAAATATAATAATGTTGAACTTGAAGATAAATTTATTTGCTTCAAATGGTACGAAGAAATTTGAGCTACTTTGCTAGAGTTTGTCGACGAATATTCGAAAATTTTAGAAACATTTCCTTCAGTATGCTTCTCCATAAACAGCGCATAACTTTCCCGTGTGCCTTCCAGTCTCGCCACACCGGTGCTGTAGTCTCGTTTTTTTTCCTTTGCGACGAACGTTTCTGCGATTCCTGCTGATCTCAACCGTTTGCCCTCTCTTCCCTTTGCCCAACCGATCCACCGGTGGCGAGAAGCTAAGCTTCTCGTCACCGTTTAATTGCTGGCCACCGGGGATATGTAGAAACCTCAAGGCTGTCGGCATAATGTCGGCGCACTGCGAACAAAAAAAAAAAAAACAGTACAATGTCCCAGCTGTTCACCCGGAACGAAGACTTTATCGAGGATAACTCCCCTTTCTCCGCAAAGTAATCGCTGCTCACGAGTTGGCGTGCATAGTGTAACAAATTAAACGAGTCAGTATAAATATATACACACTCGTTCGCAAAACATTTTTTTACTCACCATAAGAACACTTGCAAGGCTTATGTACCGTCATATGTCTTGGATCCCGGACTGCTGAAGAGTGATGCGTTCGCGGAATGCTGCCGTCGGTTAGTTTAATAGACCTTAGCGTAGTATTTTCGGAAGATAAGCTTTGTAGCAGCAGTTTGTTTCAATAGAGAGTTTTGGTGAATCGATCAGGTACCTCCGATAACGATGCCCGATAACGATACGATGCATGCGCAAAAGCATCGGCGGAGTATCTCATATCGTTACCAGAGCCATCGGAACGATCCACTGAAACTCTATCGTAAGGACGCTGTCCCGATATACCAAAGTAGGCATATGGCTTTCCTATTGGGAAGGAGGGCAGAACGTGGCGCCCCAAGCGGATAATTTTAGAACTACACGGATGGGGACAGCAAATAACGATAACTCAGCGCTCGGTTGACGCAACCGAACGCCGCGTCAGCGTTCGGCTGGTGTTCTCCGTTTGCCCGAGGTGAACTTCCTAGATAAAAGGGAGTTATCATAGACCGCGTTTCCCCCTCCGCTAAACCCTTTGCAACGAAGAAGCCGCTCAAGTTGGCATTCTCCGACGGCTGCTTTCGGGAGAGATCCTGCACTAACAATAAACGGCACATCGTTTATTGTTAGTATTTGAACTTTCACTGTGCCTTGCGCTCTACTGAAGAAGATGACGCAAACACGACGACGTGAACACGCTCCAAGGCCACTGGGCATGTCTTCAGGTCTTGTATTAGGTAAACAAACGGGTCAGAGCGCCTCCTATAGTTCGATTTCCTCGCCAATAGTTACGTGTTCCTATTCTAAAAGTAGTGTCATTCTGTTGTTTCCGGTCTCAAAATAAAGGTCACAGGAACAACGACACTCATCTAAAATAAGCAGGTGCACTGCAAGACACAGCTAATAAAAAACACCGCACCGGCGTGTATTTTTTTTTTTTGTTAATAAAATTAGTAGTTACGAGTACACGATACGTTACCGCGCCCAAGTTGGCGAATCGGACAACTCAGCTTCGACAGAGTACTTCTAATGGCAGCCTATCAGAGGGTATCCAGCAAATAGCCGCAGTCAAATCTTACAGAAATTCCCCCAACTAAAGTGACTCAGAAATAACAGGAAAAAAAACTTTTTCGGGATTAGGCTGTCAGCGGCGGATGTCAGGGATTGCGAAAAACATACTTATTAGCAGCCAAATAAGAATCGCAAGGCCGGCGATGCGACGACGTGGATAACGATTTCGCGTATCCGTCCTAGCGCGTGCTGCACGAATGGGAACTTTAGCGCACCTCCGCGCTTTCCGAGTGCTCCAAGCCGTCCTGAAATTTACCTTATTTAGGAATTTTTGATGACGCCCACCAAGCTTTCAAAGGAAAGATACGTTTAGTTTCACCAATTCTAGAATAACTACTCAATTTTAGGTAATCCTTTTGTTAATATTTTTTTTTTTAATCTATGTTGTCCGCAGTGGCTGTCTGTTTGTTTGCGAGAAGATGTTTTTTAATACTCGCACCTTTTAAGCCGAGGTCACTACTCATACATGATACCAAAAGCAGTCTGCAGACACGAGTCGCCGAAATATCCGTGGTTCGAATGCCACCTGCCAGGTTTCCTCTTTGAACTCACTGACATGCGGTATTCGATGCACGGGTCTCGCGGTGACTTGCGTTCGATTCTGTATGTAGACTGCTTTTTGTTTTTTGTTTTTGTTTTCTTTGCATGATGTATAAGCAGTGGCACCCCGGCTTTAATGAGGTATATCTCAACTTCATCTTCGGATTAAAAAAAAAAACGGTTCGCCAACGTCGGGAAAAAAGAAAATGAAAAAATGGCCGCCAAGCTGGCACATTACCTTACCACACTGTGTTGCGTGTTGATTAAGTTGACAAGAATATCAACATCTGTGAACAAGCTTTGCGTTATTCCTTCGGGATTGGCGGCCAACATAAACCCCTTATCATAATTTTATTTTTCGTTCTTGGATTTTTTTTTTCATTCAGAATAGCAAGCGCCATATAATTCTAGAATCTTTGTTTAGCCAGGAGCCCTAACCGAAGTTTACGAAGCTCGCCGACTGGAGTCTCACGACGACGACGCCGCGCTTTTCTCGCTGAAGTCCAAAAGGCGTGCTCCGCGAACTTACGGCTCCAACTTTGTGCTTGATGACACGAAACGTGTGGATAAATTACCGACAACCCGGCATTACTGAAAACTCGACTCCACGCACCAAACTCGTTGTTTAGAAAGAGGCGTATTTACCGATAAGATGAGTGGGTGCTTGCGCATGCGCAGGAACCAGTTTTTTCCGAGAACTTTCGCGCATGTTCAGCTCCCCAGTCAGCGCCACCGCCTAGCTGCGATACCATAAACATGAGTCGATAAGGAGAGACCCACAACAGTCTGCATATTAACGCGTCGCTAAAAAAAAAAAAAAAAAATGGGGGGAAGGGGGGCAATTTTAATATATACCTCTGGGTTATATGGCTGTTGTTTTTGCGCGTTGTTTTGTGTTGAGTGGAAGCCCATTAATTCCTCGGTCTAGACACCTGTCAGGAAGAATGACAGCGCGGTTGGAAAGTTCCCTGC